>NC_043988.1:31081773-31431773 GCF_902150065.1 Myripristis murdjan
TGGCACTAGACTTCCTCTCTCTTAGTAGGCCAAGTGACACTTACCAGAACATCCTCGTTATGACAGACATGTTCACCCGCTATGCCTGGGCTGTGCCAACACGTGACCAAACTGCAAAGACTACTGTGCGCACAATTTGGTCCCACATTATTCAAACATTTGGTTGTCCGGTCCGATTTCACTCAGACCAAGGTCCAAATTTTGAATCTGATTTGATGAAACAACTTTGTGACTTGTATGGCATCTCAAAAAGCCGCACTACCCCATACCACCCAGCAGGTAATGGCAGAGTAGAGCGCATGAATCAGACCCTGCTGAACATGTTGCGCACCTTGGAAGCAGAAAAACAGAATAAGTGGCCCGAACACCTCCCAGAGTTGTTACAAGCCTATAATAACACTGTTCACAGCTCTACAGGATTTGCACCTTCCTACCTGATGTTTGGACGGCATTTGAGACTCCCTGTCGACGTTGGATTGGGAACAATGGACGCCAGGCAGACAGGTGATCTTGGTAGCTGGGTTCGCAACCACCATCAGAAACTAACCTATGCTTATGATCTGGCCCGTAGGAAGATGGAGAAAGCAGCAGAACGGACAAAACAGCGCTATGACCGCAGGGCCGATGCAGCACCATTGCTTGTGGGCGAAAGAGTGTGGGTGCGCAACAGGAACAGGCAAGGCCAAGGCAAGCTGCATGGTGGATGGGACCCAGAGCCACAGATAATACTTGAGACAGTTGGAGAAACAGGTCTTCTCTACAAGGTTAGGCCAGAACGGGGAGGCAAGGAGAAAGTTTTACACAGGAATGCCCTTAAACTTTGCACAGCCCCTCAGGTCCAGACCCCAGTAGCTAAGCCAAGGGAAGAGAATCAAACCTCAGTACCCACATTCTACTATATCCCTGACATGGAGCAGACAGCAGTAGACAGGGATGAGGGTGAGGTACAGCCAAGGCGGTCAGCTAGGCAAAATATAGGTCAACCCCCAGCTCGCTATAGAACTTGAATTGTCGCAGAGACTGCTAACCTTTAGCCATGGGGGGGTGTGACAGGGTCAGAATTATGGCATGTTGTTTTATTGCATGTTGTGTTTTACCTGAGTGCTGTGTTTTTATTATGCATGTAGTGTGTGTGTTTTACTTTGTTTGCTGTGGTTTTATCATATTTTAATTATTGGGTTGTTTTGAGTATTTATTTATTAAGTATGCATGCTGCTTTTACTTTGAATGACCCCTGCGAAGCCCCACCCCCAATCACTAACTAATCAGCAAACCAGCAACAGGTGTGGGACGCTGAAAACAAAGGACGGCCACTGCTTTTATTGTCGGAGCGAGCTGCGGGAAAGGAGCGGGCGAGGAGCAACGACGGAGCAACGAGCGAGGAACAGCGGAGGGTCGACAGAGCGGTTCGGCCGAGAGAGGGAACACGCAGCGGTTCGGCGAAGACAGTCTACCACCTGACGGAGCGGTCCCCCAACTTGAGGACGACGGAATAGTGCCGGGAAAGGCGTGCGGTAGCCTAAAGTCCGCCACCGCTACTTTACTCAGGCCTGGGCCGGCAGTCCACTAGCTGTCGCCCGGGACAACCGGACGAACGGAGTGAGGGAGACCCGGCAGCTGGTGCAGAGAGGCTACGAGTACGTGGAGGAGCCGCAGGGATACCCGTGGACTGAACTGGCCGGACTGAGCTTTTTACCGCTGAGAAGCAGCATTTTTATCCTTTTATTTGCATTTATTTTTTATTATTTTATTGTTTTTAGTATTTATTATCCTGTGTACATTAGTTTTGGTGGTACCACCCTTGACTCCTTTTATTGTAATAAATCTAGTTTTAATTGGATGTATCGTCTGTGTTGGTTTTTAACTCTGCTCCCCTGATTTTAAGAACCTGTGAGTCCTTTTTTATAGAGTCCTAGGGCTCTTTTAATCATCCCTAGGTGGCGTTGTCGGTTTTAGTAATTTTTCTTAGTTATTTATTAGTAATTTAAAGTGCGGCCTTTTGGGCCCGGCCACATATGAACGTTAGCAAGCGTTATCTAACACTGTGTTCACATCACAACACTGTAAAGTTTGCTATCACGTATCAGGCAATAACTAGTAATGATCGTCTAATACCAGCAGGAGTATTGATACTTACCTATAACGGAAACTAATGAGCTTCTATCAGTCGTATTTCACACTGCATAGTGTAACTCCACACTGCGTCGTATAGTGCTTAACCGGTACCGCAGGAGAGAGAGAGATAAACAGCTTCCTGATAAATGATACTGATTTTAAAGCCCCCGCCTTGTCGTCTGTCGCTGTCGTGCTGCTGCAACCGCGTATAATCAAAAGTTGATTTATGATGAAAGGTATATATGGCAGTCTGTGTGCACCGCGCACCTGTCAGATCCGGCAGACCTGACCGGGTGGGCGCGGTGCCGGCTGGCATCAGGTGGGCCGGCCGGTGTGCGCCGTCACCCGGTTTAAAGTAGCAGCCAGCTGACATGCCGCTCCGGCACCGCGCTCCCCCGGTCCGCGGCACCCGGTCTGCCGGATCTGACAGGTGCTGCTCCGGCTGTCAGTCGGACACTTTCTGAAGAAGGAGGAAGTTACCTCCGAAACTGTCAAGGTAAATAAACATCCCATGTCTGATTAAGAGAAACAAAAACGTCTTTTAGCTAAAAGGAAGACATGATGAATGTATTTGACCTATATTGATTTATGATGACATCGTGCCTGTTGTCGTATTTCAACGTGATGACGTGCATTCCCGGGGCGATCGCTTTAGGTAATGTGACTGCCCTGTGTGAGCAGCCCTTTACAGTAAAGTAACGAGTGTAGTTGTTGTCAACCCAACCCGGTTCACTGTCTCTGCTCTGCTTCGCTCCGTGGAGACACATGGAGCGCTCAGCTCTGCCCGCTAGTCCAGCAGCTACGTGCAATATTTTGATGGAATCGTGCACTTACAATATACATACATACAAGCATGAAATTTGGCACACTGGTAGAGCATGCCCTAAGGATCATTTTTGGCTATAGGGCCATCGCAGATTTGTCCCGTGGTAACTGTGGCAACCATTTTTCAAAATGGCTGACACCTGCTGTGATTTTACCTGTAACTCAGCTTCTAGACCACCTAGGATCTTGATCCTGCTGGCTAATCCTACGTTTTCAAGGATGAGGAATACAATGGTACTATTTACAACATGCTAGCAACTACCAAACTACATATTTCCAGCATTCAGTTAATTAAATA
This sequence comes from Myripristis murdjan, assembly GCF_902150065.1. NCBI lineage: Eukaryota > Metazoa > Chordata > Actinopteri > Holocentriformes > Holocentridae > Myripristis > Myripristis murdjan. The sequence continues at coordinate 31,085,012 of NC_043988.1, forward strand.
ATAGTAAAAACCATCAAAATATGTATTTTGGTAGAGTATACTGTACATGATTTCTAAGATGTTGACAGATATGCCATGAAATGCATGTGTGTTATGGCCAGTGGCGTAGCCAGTATTGGGCCTGGGCGGCACTGGCCCGCCCAGTTTGTTCACTGGCCCGCCCAGACAGGCTTCATGTTTTTTTTGTTTGTTTGTTTGTTTTTTTTTGTTTTTTTTTAAAAACAAAACAAAAACAAAAACAAAAAAAACAATTGAATAATGATTGAGTGGTTGGTTGAGTGATTAATTCAATATCAACATGGGCTGTATTTTTGCGTGTGCAGTTTGTGTTTGGAGTAATACGTGGAACTTACGTAGGCTATGTGGTTCCGGTCCTTCCTGTCTGAGATGTTTCCCTCTTAAACACTGAAAGCCCAAAGCTGGGGTCTGTCTGTGCCCTAAACCAGTATCTACTATGGCTAAACAGTGTTCTTTGCTGCGTTTTTTTAAAAAGCCAAGAGTAGAGGAGGAAGATGTCGCACCGCCGCGAGCAAGTGAATCTACACTGCCCCACTCTTCAGACTCCTGTTATGACAATTCAGACAAGGCTAATGCTAGCATAGCCACTGTAGCTGGATGTGACCAGCCGGTAGCCTCCTCTCCCGAGCAGCATGACAGTCTTGGTTGTGCACCCGTCGATTTATCTGCAATTGATGAACCACCTTCACAACCAAATTTGCGGTTGTTTCCTTGCACAGTGAAGAATGGAAAATCGAGAAGCTTCTCATCAAAGTGGTACGCACAGTTTTCATGGTTGGAATACAGTGTGGCAAAGGACGCTATTTTTTGTAAAATATGCAGACATTTTCCTAACGGAGCTGATGGCGGCGGCCCGTTTGCTAAACAAGGATTTACAGACTGGAAGCACCTGTCCCAATCATGCCAGAAGCACCAGGCGAGCAGGACGCACTCGGTTTCACTAGATATGTATGAAAGCTACAGAGCCAGTCAAAGCTCGGGTCGGGGAAATGTAATAAATCAAATGAACCGCGACGCCATGAGCTTCTCGTTTATTGAGAGAAATCGGGACCACCTAAAAGTGGTTTTGGACATTGTGCTGTTTTGTGCAAAACAGGATATACCCTTGCGTGGCCACAGAGAGACAACAGATGCTCTTAACAAAGGGAACTTCATAGAACTTTTCAACTTCATGTGCAAATACGATCCACAGATCAAAAGTCGTCTTGAGCAGCTACCCAGAAATGGAACACTGATGAGCCCAGACATACAAAATGATCTCCTGGAGTCAGCAGCCTCCTTGCTATTGCGCAAGATCAAAGCTGAGATCGGAGAAACACCGGGCACCTACTATGCCCTTATGGCAGATGAATACAAAGATGACTCAAAACGTGAACTAGTAGCTGTCTGTGTAAGGTATGTGCATGCTGGGACAATAAAAGAACGGGCAATTGGATTTGTGGAAACGAGCGACATGAGTGCAAGTGGTATTTCGGAGAAGATACTACAGGTGATAGAACCGCTGCAGCTTGACCCATCACTGTGCGTCGGCTTCAGTTTTGACGGGGTGTCTGTCGTGTCTGGGAGCAAGGGAGGTGTGCATGTGATTTTAAAACAAACTTTTCCTGATGCAGTTTACGTTCACTGCAATTCACACCGACTCAATCTTGTCCTCTGTGCGGCATCAAAAGCATCTGGTCACGTGAGTACATTCTTTGATACAGTGAACAGTATACACAGCTTCATGACGGGCAGCAGCAGACACGCACGGTTTTTGGAACTCCAGAAAGAGCTCCATCCAGATCGGCCAACTCTGGAGCTGGAGAGATCCACAGAGATGCGCTGGAGCTCAAAATCCGGATCCTTGAGCAAGGTACTGACATTGCTGGACGTGATATTAGAGACACTGTCAGAATGTGCTGAGGGCAGTGGCCAGACAAAAGTTGAAGCGCAGTCCCTGCTCCAACAAATTCAAACAAAAAAGTTCATATTTTTACTAGTCACATTTGGCAAATTATTTCATACAAGCGATTTTGCCACACGGGGATTACAGAGCCCAACACTGTCGGTCGCTGATTGCATCGACCTCATTGAAGGACTGAAGCAGAGTTTTGCTCGTTTTAGAGATAATTCGGAGTGTGATTTTGAAAAAGTGATTAAACTAACTGACGAACTGATGCAGAAAAACGAAATCACAAGCTGGGATGTTACAGCAGGGTCCAGAGCGAGAAGGCTCCCTACAAAACTCGCCGAATCTGTGGTCACAACCAGCCTAGGAAAATCAAAATGTGTGAAAAGTAATGATGACCTGAGACACATCTGGAATCATATCCTTGACAGACAGCTGACGGAACTACACACTCGGTTCCAGGAGGACCAGTATGGAATAATGAGGGCAGCGGCGGCTTTTCTCCCACCATCCAGGACCTTTGCGCAGAGAGAGTCGCTACAGGCCGCATGTAATCACTTTCACGTCTCAGTCGGGGATGCAGAATTAACGGTATTCTTTGAACAGATGCGGCGGAAAGGAGCAAATGGGGTGGAATTTGCATCCCTCGTGGAAGTTATGGACATCTGTGCCCCTGACATTTTTCCAAACCTGAACAATCTACTGAGGATTATTGTCACCCTTCCCATGACGTCTTGTAGTGTTGAGAGACTGTTTTCCACTTCAGGCCGGATCAAAACACACCTGAGAACATCCATGTGTACTGGCCGTCTAAACAATCTGGCCCTCTTGTCTTTTGAAAATGAACTCTGTGAGTCTTTGGACTATGATGAGATTATTTCTGTTTTCAACAGAAAACCCAGGCGTTTGCGCCTGGTGCTGTAGGCAGTGAAAAAAACAACAAAGGTAGGACTTGGTTTAGCTTATCACTTATCCAGTGTTCAATGTGTGTATCCGTGGCCTTTATGTTAAGTAGCCTAATTCTGTGTGGAGTGTAAATGCTTTAGCCTTATTTGTTCTGATTGCATTGTCTGCACATTTGACTTTGTTCACTCAGAAATGTACAGTAAGATACATTTAATATAATGTATTTGGTTGATTCAATGTAATATCTGAGTAAGTGTTACCATTAGGGCCTATATTTATTCAATGGTCACCAGATTTTATATTTGCTTTGTTTATGTTTCCACTGTTGAAAATATGATGTGCATGCAGTGATTATTACAGGTGAATGAGCTAAACATGGTTCTGAAACAACAATCTGATGTTTGGCCCTCATTTCTTCGTTTTTGTAAACTTAATGAAAGCATAATATATTTTTCATTTTAATCTCTATTCTAAGCCAATATTTTCTGGTTTAAAAAAAAAAAAAAAAAAAAAAAAAAAAAAAAGGCCCGCCCACATTTGTTCAGGCCCGCCCAAAAAAAATATTCTGCCTATGCCACTGGTTATGGCAATGGCCAAAGTGGAACTATACAGCAGTACAGAGACAGGATACCATTTAGCCTAAAGGCATTTTTAATAAAGCCAAAGAGGAAAGAAAGTGTGACAACACAAAGTTACGTATGATGACACAGCCCACCACAGTAGCAAAGGGCAGTGCACTGAAGTGCTGCCTCGGCACATTTGCATCTTCCACAACATCCCTTTTTGCAACCACAGTGGAGGAGGTTGCGACATGTAACACAAGTTGCCAGGAAGGAGAACAGCTCAGCTTTGTTCTCATCAATACATAGATACTCAATATGTCAACGAATTCCCTTCCCTCTCTTGCTGCATGTTTCAGCCTTCAGTGTTTCTAGTTAACCAGACAATACCCCACAAAATTTCCCATCAAGAGAAAAAAACCTGCCTCTAATTGGCTGGCCTCCAGTCCAAGAAAAATCAAAGTCTCAACAAGAAATGACTGAAGAATGACTGTTCCTTGTTCTCGAGGCTCTACATTGCATCACAGACATGTGATGGAAATCTGGTTGAATTCTTTGAGCATGAAAATCAGGCATATCCACCAGCACTTTCACAAATGGGCAAGCTGTTCTCCTTCCTGGCAACTTGTGTTACATGTCGCAACCTCCTCCACTGTGGTTGCAAAAAGGGATGTTGTGGAAGATGCAAATGTGCCGAGGCAGCACTTCAGTGCACTGCCCTTTGCTATTGTGGTGGGCTGTGTCATCATACGTAACTTTGTGTTGTCACACTTTCTTTCCTCTTTGGCTTTATTAAAAATGCCTTTAGGCTAAATGGTATCCTGTCTCTGTACTGCTGTAGAGTTCCACTTTGGCCATTGCCATAACACACATGCATTTCATGGCATATCTGTCAACATCTTAGAAAACATGTACAGTATACTCTACCAAAATACATAATTTGATGGTTTTTACTATTATTTAATTAACTGAATGCTGGAAATATGTAGTTAGGTAGTTGCTAGCATGTTGTAAATAGTACCATTGTATTCCTCATCCTTGAAAATGTAGGATTAGCCACCAGGATCAAGATCCTAGGTGGTCTAGAAGCTGAGTTACAGGTAAAATCACAGCAGGTGTCAGCCATTTTGAAAAATGGTTGCCACGGATACCACGGGACAAATCTGCGATGGCCCTATAGCCAAAACTGAACCTTAGGGCATGCTCTAACAGTGTGCCATATTTCATGCTTGTATCGTGAAGTGCACGATTTTTCGCATAGCCGCCGGACTACGCGGTGAAACGGAGGAGAGGAGAGAAACTCAGCTCAATCATAAATGACAGCAAAACGCAATAGGGCCTGTTTATTTATGTTATTTACCTAATTTATGTGAACTTGTTTCATTTAGGCTCAGTGTGAGCGTCTACTGTGTTTTGCTGTCATTTATGGTTGCACTGAGTTTCCCTCCTCAAAAACGGTGGAGCCGACGTCCTGACAGGTTGGAGTTTGTGCAGCCAGCACAAACACAATAATTTACCATGATGATGATAATTAAATGCTATGTAAAACGACTGAAAACAGACCAACTCATTAGACCAAGACCGCTCAGACTCACCACCACCTACTGCTGCGCACTGAGCTGGAGCAGAGCTGAGGAGACTGACTCCCTCTTGTTACGTCATATGACGCCATGTTGGAAAAAAAAAAGCGTTTTTAGGAGCTTTGCTCAAAACGGCCACTTTTTCCTCTAAATATGTGCCCTAATATCTTGTAAAACATATGAAATCCTGCATTAACCTTTCACATGGTCATTTTCACACAATGCTAAGTATAAATTTTGTAAAAAATTTAACCTGCAATATGCTCTTTAAGTCATTTGACAGCCATAGAAGAGAGAAAACATTTTTCTTGAATCGGTAAAGATGAATATCGGCGATGACACCTGAGTCACCCGTCCTCTTACGCCAAGCAGTTTAATAACTGTGTGCCTGAACTGCCTGTTCAATCCAGGTATTTTAGAAGCTCCGTCCTTTGTTATTGCACAGAGCTTGTCAAATAAGTTACCGTGTCTGGCCCCTTGTGAGTCATACTGACGCTGGAAGTGTATCCTGACCTATTCTTAGTTGTGAATAAGTCAAAAATGGACGAGGAAGGAGAGAATGGCCAAAAAGTGAAAAGCAAAAGTAATTATTAAACAGCAGTGATCCGTACAGATAAAAATAGACTAGCTGACAGTGTTATTAACTTTTTTTCTTCATCACCTCTGTCTCCACCAGCTATTAAAACAAGGAGATTCAGCTTAGAGGGCTGTTCTGTATACTGATGGCATTTTACAATAATTTTGAGCACTATAGTCCTTCAAACCTTTCAAATTTAAAGCAGCTCTCTCCACAGTTGGGGTTGTCAGAGTGCGAAGCTTCCTTGTATGATGAAGATGTAAATGTGTGTGAGAGCTGATCATTTCCTCTTGATTTTTGCCTTGCTGCAGGTGGACTTTACTCCAGTGTAATATGACTCTAAATTTACCGGGTGCATTGCCATGAAATTTGGTAATTTGGAAAGTTGGTGATCACCTTCATGCTCCCAGGAGGATGAACCCTGTTGATTTTTATGATCTTACGGCCTTTCTTCCTGCACCGCCCTCAGTCCAAGACTTCAAATTTATACACTAAATATCACTAAAGCTGATTAGCAGATTGAAATTTGCGGAGTGGATTCATGCTCCCAAAAGGAAGATTCCTCTTGATTTTGGTGACATCACTGAGCTTTCCTCTAGTGCCCCCCTGATGCGAAATTGACACATTTGATATCTAAAGATCTATGTGACAGATTGAAGTTTGGAAAGCCCATTTATGCTACTCCCCGGGTGAACCCTGACAACTTTGATGAACTCATGACCTCTAGCGCCACCCTCAGGCCAAAACGTACAAAAACCCATTCTGCCACTACTTGCATTCTCTCACCAAGCCAGTGAGACACCAGCGGCCTTCGTTTGCTCACCTATAAGGTATTATATCTGTCAAAAAAATAAACAAACAAGCAAAACAAAACAAAACAAAACAAAACAAAACAAAAACAATTACAGTTACAATACAATACAACTTGACACTATAATGCAGTTTCCAGTTTGCAATCTGCTTCTTTTTGGTTGAATATTCATTTTTGGAGTGAAGAAACAAGGTTTGATCAATATTTTTAAATATAAACCACAAAGAAATTCATGGACAGATCTCAGGCAAGAGGGAAAAAATGTTGCTTCCTGCATTGCTGCTATGAATTTTTTTTGAATGGGCCAGTTTTTTTTTTTTTTTTGTGAGTTCTTCGCCGAGCTTTGTGAAAATAAGACGGGTTGAATGATCTGCAGTGAACTGACTCATAAACGCTGCTCACAGAGGGGTCTTATATAGTTCAGGATAATAAAATCCAGTTTGCTAGATAATAAAGAGCACAAATAAAACATGAAATAAAACAGGCAAATCCAGAGGAAATAACAGGAATACAACCAAATTATATAAAGACCTGTCTACAAGAAAAAAAGAAAAAAAAGTTTCAGGAAGTGATTTTAAAGATGACACAGTTTGTTTTTCCAGCCAAAGCTCCTGAGGCAGAGCAAAGCTGATTGTTGGCAGAGTCAGAGAGGAATATTAAATCAGAACATTTGCAGAGGAAGTGTGACAGCACAGCGAGACAAGAATATAAAATGAAAACGTTATGTTGTCCTGCAGAAGCACCACAATGTGCTAAAACAGCTGATAATCAGTGTCTCAGAGTCCCAGATGAATAAAATGCAGAAAAAACAATAAACCGTTAATGATCCCAACCTCCACTTTCCAGAGGTAGTATTTTTTTTACTTAAATATTGTACATTTTTACTTAAAAATGTGGTATTTTATTACATTAAATCACACCCAGTACAATTTTTCCAGCCACTCCATAAGCATCCAAAAGTGGACCAAGTGTCGAGCAAAATTTTAAGTTGTTTCCTCTCATATTTATAATGTTTTTCAAATGAAAAGAGCAACTCTGCCCCCTTGTCCTTTTAGAGATACATGGAAAACATTTTGCACATGCAAACTGCTCACTTGGTGACACTTTATAATAGCCATCATTAATAAATGGTAAATAGATTCTTAATTAAAGTTAATAATCAAGCAAAGAAGTGATAATAAATAAAGTTTACTTACATTATAACATTTTATACTCAATATTAACCCTTTGGCGCATAGCGGTCACTACAGTGGACAGCTGTTTAAAAGTCATTTTCTCCTAAATTCAATGGTTTCTATGGTGGAATTGCATATCAGCTGTTAGAATGCTCTCTGCTGCTTCCCCCCATTGAGGTTTATGCAGAGACTGTCAGTTCTTGTTGCTGAAAACACTAATTAATACTAGTATTATGACATGATAATACCAGTCCTGCATCCTTAAAGAAGTATGGAGACTCACAAAAGTCTTCATGCCCTAAGAAGAGTAAAAACACATAAGAAAAAAATCTTGACTCAGGCTTTCATAAATCATGCATGAAAGGGTTAAGTATTTGTTAATGATCACCTAATGACTTGTAAACCTTTGAGAAATCATTTGTTAAACATCTCCAAACATCACATACTGTAGATAGATGGACCAGATCTTTTATAACACTTTGTCAGTGCTTAATAACTGGTCTGTAAACTGTCTGTAAACATGATTTGGATCACTGTTATAAAGTTGCAACTTCTGCTTGTAATAATTTGTTTATGAATGAAGCCACAAGTTGTAGGCTCCAACAGCTTCATTAAAATATTCTACTTTATGAATGCCATCCAAGTAATGTTTAAAGATGCACTACACCGTATTTATTTACTATTTACCAAATGATATTTATTGATGGTTTACAAACCAATTAGGGACCATAATCACATGTCTACTCAAACTACTAAAATTTCACTTAAGTAACAGTAGCATTTTGTCAAAGTAAAAGTAACAGTATGAAGCTTCATCTTGCAGAATCTGCTCGATCCTCTTCAGTTTCGCCGTCTTGGACGAACCTGAAATCGACTAAATCGACTTCATGAACAGATTCGCTCCCGCTGTGTCGCTGGCAGGCCGGGATCTCATCGAGAAGTTCACGTTCCTTCCATTTCTGCTCCTCCACTTCAGCTGGACTCGAGTACCGACTGAAGAAATCCCCCACTTTCAGCAGGAATTTGTTTGCATTTCAATCACTACAAGCTGCACACCGTCCATTAAGTTGGCTTCATTCATAATGCATGTCTTGTCCCTCCAGATGGAGCCGTTTTCTCTTTGAGGTCTTCAGGTGCCCCAGATGGTGTCCACCCACCACGAGAGTCTGGAACATCAAACCTGTCATCTGTAGTGCGATCTGCCTGCTCAGAGCCGCTCTCAGGGGCACGGGCCTTTGGGCTTCAGGCATGACATCTAACAAGCTGAATGACAAAGAGTGTATGGTTGATGTTTTGCCAAGAGGCTGGGAAACCGCACATCACATCATTAGCAGCAAATTATGTGGTTTTATGAATCTGCTACGGCGGTGGCTCCTGACTGGTTTCACAGCTCGGGCCTCGGGGGGGATTTTCAGCCTTGCAGATGCATTTGGACCGAGCTGGAAACAAACTGATTTGTGGCTGACAAGAAGCTGCAATAACCAACAATACCTGTCCTCTATTCTTCCTATAAACGCTCCACATAGTGAAGCTTATGCATGTGCTCGTCTCACTAAGCTTGAGTTTCTATTCTGGGGCACAAAGTCCTGTTTGTCCAACCTGCTGGTGTGAGCAAGATGTGAGAGATTTGCCTCTCCGACCTGAACCAAACATTTCGTGGAGGAAAAATTGGAGCAGTGTGCTGGAAAATAAAGGTGAGGAGGTTTCTCCTTTGTGACTGGCAGACACATTTACTTTCATATCAGGCGAAGACGTTTTCTACTGTAGACCAATGAGTTTCATTTTGTCTGCTTCTTTCATTTAGTATCGTAACACCTTATACACATCATACAGCCAGTTATTATTTAGCTGACGTGTTTCGACTGTCAAAGCCTTGACAAAGACAAATATCAGTGTAATTTGCATCTCTGGCAGACTTATGAATTGAGAATCACCACTAAGTTACCAACAGATTTAACATATTTTTTTTTATCGTGGTTGATTTCAGATTTCACTCTCTGTGAGTATAGCTTTAACCATCAGGTTATCATAGGGTAACATTTTTTCAGTGAAATGTGCAGTGCGTTGTTGTGATGATCTCTCATTGTGAGGGAACACAATCTTAGCATTATTATTATTTTTTACATCAAACATTATCTTTTTTGTGCATTTTCCTTCCACAAAATTTCATGAGGAAGCTAAATGTTAGCACTTAAAATTCTGTGCACTGTCTCAGACTCCAACTATGGAGAGTTCTGGTCAATCTCTCAGCTTGTCAGGATGAAACAGGATTCGGCAGCAAAGGCCAACAGCGGTCAGTGAGACTGACCTCAAGCAGCAGTGGCCTGACAGTGATTCAGCTGCTGCCTTCAGACATTTGACCAAAATCTTCATCTGCTCAGGGCACACTGCCAGTTTCAACTTGCACAGCTTTTGTCTCTGTTTTATTTTTCATCAAATTTGTCATGATGGGGTCTTTGAGGTCGTTTAGAGACTACATGCAGTGAGGTAAACTGTCATAAAAGCTTCGTGCTGGGGGGAATCAAACGGAGAACCAGATGTGGGCCTAATCATCATTCCTAAAGAGCAATCAGGCTTCTTGTCGTTCAACATCATCACGTCATCTAATTAAAAATGAATAAATAAGTAAAAACCATTTTTCTGGTAGCCTAGTAAAGTTTTATCCAGTTAAAAAGGTGCATCTACAGGCCTGAAGCATCATGAATTTGAAACTGGAAAAGGACGAGAAACATGAAAGAAATACTTTTAAATTAGTGAAGCTATTCCCTGCACTTGCTGTACATATTAATGTGAATATAACACATCATTAACAATGTTTCGCAGAGCAATTCAGGAGCCTGACATTCCAGTTTAGAGGATAATTTAACTTTGAAGTATCACTTGACCCAGTTTAATTTAATTTCTCTGTTACTAATCTGCAAGGCATCAAGGAGACAGTCCTGCTGCTGCAGTAAACTGGTGGTCAGGCCACTGAACAAGGCTTCCTCGGGCTTAAAACAGCACGATAACGGCATGAAAATTACATCATGGCACTCATTTTCAGATAATGCAGCACTAACAACATGTGGTATTACAGTGGACGTTAATTTGCGCAGTGACTGCAGTGTTTCCTGTATGTACTGTACTGCGTTATGAAACCACATGGCGACTAGTTTTTTTTTTTTTTAATTGCGACTCATGGCATTTTCATGGCACTCATGGCGCAGCAGCTGGAAGAGATCAGGGGGGATATATCACTCAAGCATCAGTCCTCATCCCACCCCTTTACTCCGACGTCACCGCATCAAATACGGACGGATCCGCCTGTAATCCTCCACTCGCGCTCTCACTGGCTGGATGTCGGGCTGCCGGTGCGCCAAGCTGCCCGCGACGCGCACCAAACCGGACTGATACCCATCGAGAAAACAGAAAGAGTCTGACTTCTCATCTTCTCAAGCTCTCCTCTGATTTTTTTTTCTCTCCCTCTATGTCTCGCTCAGAGGAAAAACTACACTCTTTACTTTTCCTTTCACCTGCGCACATTTGAATCGAACCAAGGTAAGGCAGGTTTATTTGCGCATCATTTGCTGTCATTAAGTTAAACCTGATCTGATTCTGCAAATTGCGTAATGAAGAAAGTGGCAGGGCATAATCCAGGTGTGGCCAGGTGGATTTTATATATCACAGGTAATACTTTCTTTTTGACTGAGTTTGTGTTTCAGTTTGGACTCTACAAGTGTCAGACGGAGTTAATCATATTAATACCAACATCATAATACAAGATGCGTTATCGCGCTCCAGGTGTCCGGTTGTTTCAGTGCGCGCTCGTCTGCAGACGCCCGGTCTCCATCCTGCCATCAGTCCCGGGGAGCCTTCTTTTGTTTCGGATGTGCCACTTGAATACAAAACCTCTTTGACCGAGAGTGATCATGCGTGACTTTGCGCACAGCCCAAAGCGGTCTTTCATACCCTGCATCCATCTCAGATGCGCCAAGTTCTCCGCGCGTAAAGTCGAGCAGCACGTCCAGAGACAGAAAAATAGGAGATTTAATAACCCGTCACCTGCTGTGAAGTGTTTTCGACGCTCTTGATGAGGGAGCAAACACATTTAGGGAAACAAGTTGAGTATTCATGTGGACATATTCTGTTTTTTTTTTTCTTTACTCTGTTTGGATAAATCAGATCCGTTTGCTGTTGAGGGCGCATCACAGAGGAACGTGTTCCGCTGTACTGCACGTGCGTTTTGCCGTCAGAGAGCTTCACCTCCACACCCTCTGCTGCTCTCATGCTGGTTCAATCAGAAGATCCAGTCAGCCAGAGAGGAAGCCCCTTTCACATCCATCTCCCGGGCCGGTCCTCTCTAATTAAAGCCCCGCTCCCGGTTTCAAACTGGTCTTAATGCTGTGGCGCAGTCGGCTGTGGTGGTGGTTCCATGATCTAGTGCCTGATCGGGTGTAGAATACAGTATCTGTGCGAGCTGGACTGCAGAATGTAGACTCAGACCCCTGAAGCTGTCTGGTAAAATACTGCTGCGCTGCCCTGGAGTGATTTCTCAAGTCACACGACTGGAATAAAAGTAATATCATCTGTGGCCAGAGAGGAACCTGTCACACTGAAATTGGCCAGTCTCTATTAAAACTTCAAACTGAATTTCACATAAATGTTGCTCAAACGTTTAGGCACACAAACTACAGTATATTTCTTTCTTTCTTTCTTTCTTTCTTTCACATCATAGAAAAGCAGAATAGGCATCTAAATCAAATCTTCTCAGAGCCATACGGAGCTCCCTCTCCCTGGATGCCTTGCAAGCTGCAATTAAATTTTACCCCATAAAATTTTGATGCAAGAATAATAAATGTGTCATATGAAACTATATGTCTCTTAAGACCCAGGGCTCAGTCTCAGATATCAGATTTATGCTGGTAATGAGGGAAATGGGTGCTCAGGGGTTGTGAAATTTGAACGCCCACATCTCAGGCAACATATAAAATGTGAAGCAGAGGTTAGTGGGATTATTGCAGCTCCCAACAAACATCCCAGCATTTCAAAGAGGACATCTGTTCTCCTTTTGCATCTCAGACAACCACTGATACCCTGGCTCTTACTGTATGCAGATTTTGCCTAGATATTTTGCTTACCCTTGTACTAAAACCTCATAATCTAAACATAAAATGACTTTTATTATGGTGCCCTTGCAGAGACTCCTTCTACCTCAAGCCTTTTGTACAGGAGAAAAAAAAGTATCTTGCATCTCTCAGGTGGCATTTTTCACCTCAGAATTTATCTATTTTGACAAGGACCCTGTGTTATTTGTCTAAGGATTTGGATCATAAGCCCTCTGATAATCTCATTGATTAGATTAGATCAAATTACAGCTCAGATTAAATTAATTTTGCAGCTCTCATCTCATCTCTGGTCCATTAGTGATGATTTCCCAGGCTGAGCGTGTAACCAGAGACTGAAAAACATGCCCAAACAGACTCGATGAACACAACACAACACAGGATGCAGCGAGCCGATGCGGAGCCTCAGTGGAAATGAGAGATCATTTAAACCGCATAAAGTCTATAATAACAGCCATAATTGGATTGCCCTTCAAAACAGGTGCAATTATAATCAGGCATATTGTCAGATTTATAACATACTGCACTGACATCATGCATCTCTCTTGTTAGAAATGGATCATAAAAACTGTCCACACTTGTTCCCACAGGTAGCTACAGCTGCCCCCTATTGGCCAACTTATTTCTAGTCACAGCTTTTTTTTTTTTTTTTTTTTTTTTTTTTTTAATTGAGAGCACACAGCAGAAAGCCAAAAGGAGTGCGACTGTGTCTCCTCTGAAGTCTGAGACCTGTGAGTCTGAGGGGTGACTTCAGTAATGAAGAAAGTGTGAAGTGCAAAAATCAGCAGGACCCTGAGTGTCAGCAGGCCAACTCATAAATTGTCTCCCCAAAATTTGAGATTGTTCAGCTGCACCAGAAAACAAGTAATTTCCCATCAAATATAATGAGGCATACTGAGTTTTTCCTTGCAACAAACCCTGCATTTTCATGGATAGATAACTCACACGCTGCACAAAGTCGTTTACTTACTGTTCACATGAAGAGAAAATTCACTGTAAAAGACCAGAAGAACAGCTGCTGGTGATGTAACCTGCATGTCTGGGCTCATTTTTCTTGTTTGATGGTGTATTTTTCTTATTCTTGTTGATAGATAGACCAAAAACATCATGTGCCAATGCCAAATCAGTGATCTAAAACATCAGTAGTAATCATCAGGTTTTGGTGTCAGTCCCTCAGCAGGAAAGAGTAAAGGTTTCCTCACTGAAGCTGCCATTTTTCATTAACAATCAGCAGTTATACAGGGTGAGATCCACTGCGGAAAAGACATAGAAACCAATCTCTCCACTGATAGAAGCCTCAGTGGGCCACAATGTGATGCAGACATCATTGCAGATGTCATTGCAGATCTTATATGTGTAATACAATAGATCTGTAAACACTGAAAAAAAAAAAAAACCCTGTATGTTATTGGAGTGGAGGCAGGATGTGTCGTACAAGCGGCGGCAACAAAGAATGCATTAGCAAAGTGATGTAACATCTATACAATGTTTGTTGGACAAATAACAAACATAATAAACATAATAAAGTCATAAATACGATAAAGTGGTAGTGGAAAGAGTGCTCTAGAGTATAACTACTGATACTTTCCTTTTTCCAAAACAGTAACTGTGTTCGCTGTGATCTTTTCCATACAGTTAGAAAAAGAGGAGAGAACATGCTGCACGCTACATGCTTTTAAAGGGGCATTACGCTCAACTGAAATGAGAACCCTGTAGATTCAACTGACATTTGGAATAAGCACATCATGTGATGGTTGAGTCTACATGGGTTTCATCCTCAGGCTATTATTTCCACTTTTTTCCACCTTTTTTTCACGTTTTTGCCAGTTGAGTCTAAATGGTTCTTGTTTCCTTTGCGTCCAGGTTCCTCTTCTCATCCTTGTTTACTGGGCTTTTATTGTGAAAGTTTCCAAGTTTCTGTCATTCATCATTTGTTCTCTGTAATGGATTTGATTTACAATGTAGTGAAGTACAATACTGAAGAAAAAATGTACTGAAGTAAAAGTAAAATTACTGACTTTAAAAAATACTCAAAAAAGTACACAAACAAGCTACTCCATGGACAATATCTTCATAATCCAATTACAATACACATTTTTTTTTTTTACTTGCACTAGTTATATAGATTATATTTTAATTTATACAGTATAGTAACAGATTTATTTAAACTGGCCCGCAATTCCAACTCTGTTGTACTCCGGAAACCAAGCAACGACATTTCGTTGTAAAAACTCACTGTTGTGTTTTTTTGTGCAATGACAATAAAGAAAGTCTAAGTCTACTCAATTACAGTAACATGAGTACATGTTATTAGTTACTTCCACCTCTGGCTTCCACCTCTGGCTCACAGAATTTGAAAACCCTCGTCTTTTACACCGTAGGAGAAAAAGGATCCAAACAGCCACAAAATGACACAACACCTTACGGGTCGATGATGTTTTGTAATCTGGACAACCAGGCACAGCGCAGCGCAGCACTGTTATCAGACTGCGCTCGGTTTATCTTGACCTAAAAAGAAAGAAAGAAAGAAAGAAAAAAAACTTGCTGTACTATCGCTGTCACCATTGCTGTTTGCACAAAGCAGGGAAACTCTTAGTCATTCTGGCAAACACAGGGAATCACTGACTGAGGTAGAAACAGAGCAGCCAGGCTGAAGGAAAGTGGCTGCCCATAAAAAGTAAATAGGAAAACAGACAGATGATATGTTTCAAAGTAAGAGTGTCTGACAGTGGATTTTTCTTTTAAACTGCACAGGACCTAGCAATACTCCACCTCAGCGGCTGTTCATCTCTTCTTAACCTTTTCTGATGTAGAGACACCCCGTTCATCACCCCTGGCAGAACCTTGACTTCACTGTGTATATACATATTTTTTTTCCAGGTTGTTGACTTCCTCTTCAAAGCTCTCTCAACTCCCTCTTGTTTTAATCGACAGCTAATCTGACAGAATGATGGTCACTATTTGCTGGAAAATAAGTGCCTCTGAATTGGTTTTTGCACTTTGCCCACTGCACACCATGCACTTACTAACTAGATTACATAAAAAATGTCAAACTGTCAAAGATTTTCATGGTTGCATTTTTTTTTTTAGCATGATGGTTGAGTGCTTGGTAACAACTTGTGAATGTTTTCAAACATCCTGCTACAAATGAGTGAAGAGCGATGAGTGAAGAGCGATGGCAATGTCCATTTTTTCCATTAGCATGTGTGAACTTGCCGCAGGTTGGTCACGTTCCTTTTGTGTCTGATACCAATGGCAAAGGGCACTGTTTGGCGTCAGGAGGATCACATTGGACTGTCTTGCTATTATCATGTGTTAGGGTCATAAGGTTACATTTGGGCAAGAAAGGACGTGGATTAGGTTATGGAAAGGTTAGGTTTAGGCAAGAAAACCACTTGGTTAAGGTTATGGAAAGGTTAGGTTTAGGCAAGAAAACCACTTGGTTAAGGTTAGAGAAAGGGTAGGTTTAGGCATAAATCCAAAGTACTTAGTAGAGCAGGCCTATTCAATTGGCGGCCCGCGGGCCACATGCGGCCCAGAAGCAATTCCCGAGTGGCCCAGCTCGTGGTTCAACCAAAAAAGCAGAGAAAAACATTCGCGAGAATGAACTCGAAATCCCTGCAGTAGTTCAGAAAGTGAATGCAACACTCCATGTTGCCTAGCAACACACAACCAACTCACACTGCAGCGCGTTGTCTTGAAAGTAGAGTTCTCATCGGGCCTGAAAATTAAGACCCGACCCGACCCGGACACGACTGGGCCAGCCCGAGAAAGCCCGAGGAAAAAAAAAAAATTGCCAAATTCGCCCTTATTTAGCAGAGCCGGTCGGCCGCGGCACCGGGGCACCATCAGTCGGTATCAGGCGAGCCGGCCGCCGCACCAGCCAGCATCAGGCAGCTCACCTGTCAGATCCGGCAGACCTGACGGGTGGGCGCGGTATTGGACGGTGCCGCGGCCGGCCCGCCTGATACCGACTGATGGTGCTGCGGCATGTGCGGGTCAATACGGTAGTCTAGAAAACTGGAGATCTTTTTTTTCCCGTGCGCCCCCAGTTGCACTGCCCATAGCAGAAACCGTCCCTGCTGCCGAGTCTGCCAGCACAGCGGGATGCTGCTGCAACTCTCTCTCACTTGTTTGCGCTGCGCTCGCACAGCTGGTTGTCTGTCTGTCACTGAAAGTTTAGCCTCCAAATCCAATCCAGTCTCTCACTCTCTCCACCAGTCACATAAAAATGAAACGTCATAATCAATAACAGAACACATAATTCTAGTTTTTTATTAAAAAAAAAAAAAAAAAAATCCCCCACAGAACCCGAAGCCCGACCCGACCCGCCCAATTCACGTAAATTTTAGGCCCGACCCAACCCGAAAATGTCGGGTCGGGTCGGGCAGAATATGAGAACTCTACTTGAAAGTTACTGATGCTAGCGGCTCAAAAGTAGGCCTATGTCTTTTTCAACCCTTAAACGAAAAATTGACGATGAAAACCGCCGTTTTAAATGTCTGGAAAATGTCTGGCCCAGCTTAAGGTCTCGGTTAAAAATCTGGCCCAACTGAATTTGTAATTGAATAGCCCTGTAGTAGAGCTTAGGAAAAGGTTAGGTTTAGGCAAGAAAACTACTTGGTTAAGGTTAGGAAAAGGTTAGGTTTAGGCAAGAAAACCTCTTGGCTAAGGTTAGAGAAACAGTAGGTTTAGGCATAAATCCAAAGTACTTAGTAAAGCTTAGGAAAAGGTTAGGTTTAGGCAAGAAAACTACTTGGTTAAGGTTAGGAAAAGGTTAGGTTTAGGCAAGAAAACCTCTTGGCTAAGGTTAGAGAAAGGGTAGGTTTAGGCATAAATCCAAAGTACTTAGTAAAGCTTAGGAAAAGGTTAGGTTTAGGCAAGAAAACTACTTGGTTAAGGTTAGGGAAAGGGTAGGTTTAGGTAAGAAAACCTCTTGGCTAAGGTTAGGGAAAGGCTTAGGTTTTAAGGTTAGGTCCATGACTTTTTGTTGGACGCCACACCCACTGCCCTCTTTGGACTGAATGGCTTGAAAAGTCAATAAGGTGTGTGATGACGTGTGAATCTGTTCAGAAGTTATGAGCCTTACTGTGATAGGCCACACCCACTAACACGGCCCTTTCACTTTCAATTAGCTACTTGATCCTTGGCCCATGACCGACTTCAAAATCTGAGCATCCATTTGGAGGTTAAGACACCTGTGATGAACGGATGAATGGATGCACGTCAGTTTAGAGTCCACACCCCTCTGATTGCATCGGGTGGGAGACAATTACAACTTACTTCTTATGTGCCCAGTTAGCAGAAAAATGGACTGGAGCTGTATCTGGATATTCATACATGTGTGTTCCAACACTGGGTTGTTAGTGATGGATGGACTCAGGTACAGTCAGTGTTCTTGGCTGACCCCACTCTGGCAGTTCAGCAAAAATACACTATTTCCTATGAAGGAAAGTAATGGAATTTTATTCTTGGTTGAAAGCAATTTCTCACTTTTACCTCCGCCAACAAAGCTAGACAGGGCTTAGTTTTTTTTTTTTTTGCCCCATTCGTCTTTTTTTTTTTTTTTTTTTTAACAGGGTATTTCTAAAACTTATGGACAGATTTCTATGAAAATTTTGTGGAAAGGTTGGTAAAAGGGCAAGAAAGAAGAAGCTAATTTTTTGCACCCCTTGACGAAAAGGGGGCATGTTAATGGACATTGCATTTCACAAAAACCTTTGAACACAGTGGCATGGCTTCACAAAAAATCCTGGAACTGAATCACACAAAACCATGACATTTTGTGCAACTCTACGGTCATGGGGCAAAGAAGAATTGATTCACTTTTCACCCCAAATCGCCAAATTTGGGTGTGGTGGTGGATGTAATTAACTTTTAGTGGTTATCCAACATGTGAAAGTGGCATGCATCTTCACAATTGCATAGTGGTGATGGAGCTATGTGCTGTACTGAGTGCTGTTTTGAGTCTTTAACACTATCTAAGCCTCTTGCCGGGCCTGCATTATCATCTCATTCATGCCATTTGATTGGAAATGAGCTGATTACCATTAACTCATTCATGCTCTTGTTTTTTTTTTTTCAGTTTTAAAATGAATGAAGGACTTGACCCCAACTTCACCCATGTGTTCGACAACTGGACGTTTTCAAACTCTTCCCTGGAGCCCTTCATACCCAGGAACAACATCACCTATGTTGGATTTTACCTTCATCAGCCGTCCACGGCCGCCATCTTCATCGTGTCCTACCTGCTGATCTTCTTGGTGTGCATGGTGGGAAATGGAGTGGTATGTTTCATCGTGCTGAGGAGCAAGAACATGCGGACCGTCACCAACTTATTTATCCTCAACCTTGCTGTTAGCGACCTCCTGGTTGGGATTTTCTGTATGCCTACAACACTTCTTGATAACATAATTACAGGTGAGCCGCTTTGCAATTTTTTCTTTCAAAGTTCCTAGAGGCAATTTGAGTCAACACTGGTGGTTTTTAACCCTCTATTACCCTTGACCCCTAGTGATTCAGTCACTGAATCATTGATAGCATTTTATTCATTACCGGCCTGCCTTAGTTTTTCAGTTGTTTAGATTTGCCATGTGTAGACCATCAATGTGATTTTGCAAGTCATCCCACTCTGAAAGCACAGAAAACCTCACATTGTTATGCACAGGATGTAATGACCTTTTGTTTCCTCAATAGCATATGGCAGTGGGAATAAAGGGAGCCTAGAGGAAATGTGATTTGCCAAGGAGGCGATAGTTCTTCCCTTGTGCATGGATAAAATAAGTCTCTCTGTACATTATGTTGATCTAACTTGACAGCCAGTTCTCCATGATGCACATCTCGAATGAGCGATTTTTAAGGCTGGCGGCAGTGACTGATAGAGTTCAAGAGGGTTTTTCATGTGGGCTACATTACTTTTTTTTAGGGATGACTTAATGTGTTCAGTGTATATCAAATAATAAAAAAAAGAAAACGGTGCAACACAGAAATATCTTCTCCTGGAGTCCAATTCAGAGCTGGTTGACGTATTTCTGCTGTGCTCACAGCAGGAGGTATGGAGGCTGGAGGTATATTTATTCATACTCTACATATGCAGATCTGGGCTTGTTGAATTGCAATAATGAGGATATCATTTGTATGAAAGAGCAAAGTGTAGGACTTAGAAGGCTGATGTAATGCTGCTTTTGCCCAAATATGGAATTCCAGATCAAATCCATTTTCTCTGTGGGGATAATTGAGGTTTCACATAATCATCCCTGTCACAGTCTGTGATTACAGCCATTTAAAAGTTATTTTCCTGCATATTTCTTTGGGCCTGGATCCACTGAATTCTGCTGCCTGCTTTCCAACCGAAATAATCAGTTTACTAACAAAAGCTAAGACTGCAGTGCCCATTAAACGCATAGCCAGCTTTATTGTAACTTGCTGTTGAGCCCAAAAATATCTTGTGTGCTAGCTCTCATGTAGGCCTACATTTCTCTGGTTAAGCTGAAGAAATGTATTAAGAGAGGGGGAGAATCTCTACAATGTGTAATTGTGTATTATTAATAAGTGTAAAATTACACTTATTGTTACGGGATTTTTTTGAAAAATGTGCCAAAATCGTGCAAAGGAACATCCAGATATCTTTAATTGTCTTGAAGGAATTGTGAAAACCCCATACATTTCTTCTACAGACCATCAACAAACCATATGACATTAATGACCTTGTTAAGGATCCCATAGATGTTAAATACCCAGGAATCAACACCAGTCACTAAAAGCTGGTGAAGCCTCTTGGATGAGAGGTGAAATGTCTTCAAATGTCTGCAGCCATGTCCAGCTTCCCTCAATTCAACCCTCCTTGAACAATCATGGCCTGAAAGACTAAGAATCTTCACAGATTCTTCTATAGACAATTGATTTTGTGATTAGGAGCCTGAAAAATGCGAACATATCCAGTTGTATACAGAGTAGGACTACCACGATTAATCGATTAATCGCAATGACGTCGAAAATCAAAATAGTCAGCGACTAATTTAGTAATCGACGTAATCGTTTTTTTTTTTTTTTTAAGCTTTGTTTTTTGCTCGAAACTCCCGCTGTACCTTCCGCTGTCATGTTTGCCTTCTGTCCTTGACGCACATGCGCAGCAGTGCTCATCGGAGTCAGCAGCGACAGCGGAGCTCCACAGTTTGGGAGCATTTTCAGGGCTCTCAAGTCTCACGCATTGGGCGTGAGACACACGCATTTCAACCCATTCACACGCTACACCTTGTATTTCTCACGCAGAGAAATTACCAGGATAACGCCCACCAAGTTGTGCCGCTATTTTTTACAACAGTGGTAGGGCCCTATAATTTCCACGATGACAGAACTGCGGACAGAATCGCGGAGTCAGCCAAATAAAACGGAATCTTTTTTTAACGTGGAATATCGCGGAATTTGACATAATTTGAATGAAATGCTGTTTTTGTGTGGAATATGAACGTATGTCTGGCAAAGGCAAGGAAGATTGCCAGACTACAGCAGCGCACTGACATAGATTGTGTAACAAAGCGAAGAGTTGCCACTCCGCTCTATTGTCACTGGCTAACAGCAGCACACTGGCTTAGCTTGTCTATTCAGAGAAGAGGTATCACTTTGGCTTATTTTGCAATCTTTGTTATCACATGCATACTACTGCTCATTCATTGGTAGCTGAATTGTTAGGTCTGTTTATTTAACATATTGTTAAATTAATAATTGTTGTTAAATTATTGTTATATTAAATTAATAATTTAACATATTGCTAAATTATTGGAGTTCATTAAAAGTTCAATTGAATTACCATCTTAATTGTCTTCATTTTTAGTTCGCACATAACTTAAACACTTCAAGATGGAAGGAAGTGAATCATGGTAAAACGATAGAAGCTGCATGCTGGCGCAATAATCTGCTATTTACGTATGATCCGATTAATCGAGGAATCACAAAAATAATCGGTGTCGTGTCGATTATCAGAATAATCGTTTGTGGCGGCCCTAATCCAGAGATCAATAACGACATGCCCTCTGAGGCCTGCAGGTCTACTAAAAAACTAAACTGCCTTATTCATATTATTTTACAGTAGTCCTATGATGAAATCGGTTATTATACAGCTATTATCCACCTATTATCTCTTCTGAGGAGCGGATGTTGCACATCTGCAGGCTGAGTGTGTGTGTGTGTGTGTGTGTGTGTGTGTGGTGCTGTATACGTCTAACACACACCATGCTGCCAAAGAAAACATTCTGCTTGCTTCCATTTTCCCTGAGGCCAAAAAGTCAGTCAGTGAGTTACAGAGGTGTAAAATGTCACCCGGTGGCTGATAACACTGCTTCAAAAAAGTTCTCTTGGAGTTTTGAGGTGACACTTAATGATGGCTTGCAAACTTAGTGGGTGAACAAGTTTTAAATGAACTCACAGTACCTTTGCCACAGGAGCTAGTACTGAAAACAGATAGGGTGCCATATTTCAGTAAAAAATCTGTTTTGTTTTTTTTGACAGATAAAAAATATTGTAATTGTATCTATCAGCCCTTGACATCTAAGCCAGAAAGATAAATTCACCCACCACTAGCAAGACATTAGGGATTATAAATAATACACACAGGTCACTGACACAAGTTTCAAACAAACAAACAAAAAAAAGTTTTCCTGGTGTACTGCATGTTCTTTGCAATCCATGTTGGTGAATAAGGCCAATACGCTGCCACACTGGTTCTCATAACCCCGCCTGGTTAAAACTAGACTCTAGAAATCTCTAGAGTCTGGAACGGCTCTGATCTTGATGATTTATTGCACTGATGATGAAGGCAGGCGCAGTTTCAGCAAAAGCCAATATGGCGATGTGACACGATGTCACACAAATAGTCAGTGACGATGGGATTTAAAAAATATGAACTTTCCCAAAACTTCACACAAAAGCCGAGTCCCACTTAAAAGCTGAGTCACTTTCACTAGCCAGGTACACAAATAAAGGCCCGTCTTAATTAGAGGTTGGGTGTAAATTACTGTTTTTGTGGCTACCAAGGATGCAGTTTTGTTTTTGTTTTTCTTTTTATCAACATTTGCAATCAGTTCTCTCATTTTCATACAGGTAATATTAACATTTACTGGTTTACATAAACAATTTCTCAACTACAAACTACACAGATTACTTCTGTTTACATACCTTTACTTGCTTACTTACTTAAATCCAACAGCCTGACCTAGTCACAGTCCTAATAATCTGATGATAGCTCTCGCATTCAATTCACATTTAGCATGAGTCAAGCAGATATCTATAGTATACCACAGTATTTGTAATTGGACAAGGAGAAAATAGCCAGTAACTAAATTAAAAACTTGCCAAAAACTCCCAAAGCCGACAGGAAGAGAAAGGAGTAATCTTCAGTACGGTCAAATTCCAGGTTTACTACCAAATCTAAAAAAATCAAAACGGTAGAGATGAACACGAGTAAGAAATCGTGTCTCAAATGGTTCAAATGCACAAGCTCCTAAATGTCCCCTAGATATCAAGTTCAGTCCTTTTCCCTCTCAGCAGTTCAGCCGCCTACCCTTGGCGCTGAAAAGACGCCGCTCTCTGCCGGCTCTCTCCCAGGAGCTGGGAGAAAATGGGCTTTCATGACAGCTTTTAAATTTAGAATTTGTTTTTTTACTGTTTAAAGGAATAAAAATTTGACTCTGAGCCTCACTTGTTGTTGGGGCTGTGGCAGACACCCAAGCAGAAAAATATTGAACATTTTGACAAGGAACGACATCTTCTTGCTTCCTATTTTCGTCACCACAGTCAAGCAGCTTCTGGTTTTCAGCCATAAAAACCTCCACAAAGTCTTTTTTTGAAGACCGAAAACTCACCACATAGTCCTATTTCTCCTGAAATTATCCACTGTCTGTCATAAGTTTTCTACACAAAGCTGTTATGACATTTTGCATTCACAAAATGTGGACATCAGAGTTTTGCTCTTGCAAATTTCCGCCCAGCAACAATATTTTGTGACTTTATTTATCTGACTCATACCCCATACCTCTGACGCCAATGAATAAAGGGACTGTTCCTCCAAGTCTCAGGTGGTGTATCACCAATTTGAAATAAACAAATTCTAATCATCATAATCATCGCTGATAGTGTATCAGGTTGAGAAGCAGTTGGCATTTGTTGGAAATTGACATGGGAACCAATTAAAAACCAGTACTCAGATAAATAACAGACTGGACTTTCCACCCAGGCTGGCCATGGTCTGCAGGATTCAACTGTGCACGGCAAAAAAAAAAAAAAAAAAAAAAAATAGATGTCAAAATGAATTTGGTATTTCACGGCATTTTCATAAGTTACTCAGCCAAATCAATGTCAGTGCATTTTGAAGTTTTTTTTTTTTTTTTTTTTTTTTGTAGAACTGGTGCTGAAGTGGATTAAATCAGACTAAGGAGAAAACACAATGTAATGCTGTGTCATGCTTTAGTTTTACCCACAGTGATGCTCCTGGGACATTTTGGTTACTCTGGACATGATTTTGAAAGATTAATAATGAAACCCATGCTGTAAATCTGCATAAAGATGAGCAGGAACTCTATCTGTCCAAAAAGCTGGAGGAGCACATAAGATGACTTTTCAAACGTTAGTGTCTCGCAACACGACAGTAGCCTGTCGTCCTTGCTGGAAGGACAACAGTCATCGCAGATCTTCACACGTCCAGGCTTTGAGGCCGGAGGGAGGCCGAGAAAATGGCAGCAGCCTGGAGTTTGCAAAAAGACAAATGAAACACCCTGAGGGCACGAGGCAAAACATTCTGTTGCCTCACAAAACGAAAGCTGAAACTCGGCGGCTGCATTGCCAAGTGCTATGTCTGTCACAAACTGGGCACAGCAGCTCATCGCCCATCAACAGCACCCTTATCGTGAAATACAGGGCTCACAGCCTGGCGCTTTACAGAGATACAAGGATTCAGTTCATTTTTCAGTCTGCTTTAGAGTGCCAGTGCCCTCAGACAAACCAAAGCCCGGACTTGAACCCCTCTTAAGGTCTGTTTGAATGACGACGGCTTCCCAACCATCTTCACCGAGTCGGAGCACAACTCAACAGCAGGATAAACGAAAATCCCCAAATCCAAGATGAGCAAGGCTGATTCAAACGTATCCAAGAAGGCTCAAAGCTGATTGATTGATTGATTGATTTGATTTATTGGTCCCCGAGGGGAAATTCGTCTTCACTGACTGTACATGACAGAGTACAGGTCAGTGCTGTCGCAGCAGAGCGTGCGCCATCTTCCCCTGTAGGGCTGTAGGGCTGTAGTCAGCCAAAGAAAATCTTGGTCGATTAAAGTCCTGAAATTTCGACCAAAAGTCGACTAATGGGTGGGCAGCGGGAATAAAAAAAAAAAAAAAAAAAGTTACTATTTTTAGATTAATTAACTGGGCAGCAGCCTACCTGGTAGCCTTGTCCGCCATAAATGAATTCTAAATAAACATAAACACCTAGTATTTGCAGTATATTAAATCATTTTTGACCTAATTATTTTGCACTGAATGACACACTCAAGTCGGTCGGTTCTGACAGCGTTGCATCACGTGCACCTACGCAATATCATAGCTTGATGATTTCTGAAAATAGTACCATGTCAAGCTGCCGTCATCGTGGGTGTGTGCGCCTGCAGTTTAATAAAACGATTATTAGACTAAAACTTTGAAATATGCCAATTCTGCTATGTTTATACTCATGTTTATACTCAACCTAATGCAGACATGTTAGCTTACCGTTTTAGGTGATATGCCATGTTGGTCATTGAGCTGTGATACGCAATCTCTTGTTTGCAAAGTTTGCATTCGACTTTTTTCCATCTATTTTGGTAAAATGCTGCCACACTGATGACGTCTTTGACATGGTAGAGGACTAAGTGTTCATTAAATGTTCTTAATTATGCAGCAGCAGAAAACCAGGCCTCATTTTTTCTTAAGTTCAGGATGTACGGGCCTACCTATCTGTCTCCGCCAGTGGGTTGGGCTAATCCAAAATTGTGAAAACAAGGGAGGTGTTCTGAAGACAAGACTGTTACCTGTGAAACAGGGTGTTCTGAAAACACCCCCATTAACACTTAGTGCTTTACTTCTGATAAAATTAACACGGCAAATAATCGACCAATCAGATTTTGGTCGACCAAGAACGTATCGACCAATAAATCGACCAGTCGACTAATAGACCACAGCCCTACAAAACTATAATTCTACCAAAGGTGCCTCTGTGAAATATTTAAGTCAGACCAGAAATTTCTGTACCAGCAATTAGGAAAGGGGGAGGGGTCTGATTTCCAGCATTGAATTACACTGATGGGCCTGGTGGCTGCACTACAATTAAAGCCTTATCTAAAACTTTTAAAGGTCATAAATGATACAACACTGATCCGATGTTGATGAAACTTGGAGTGATGATGATGCTTGTCATGATGTTGTGATGCGCCTGACATGGGCACTATACTCAAAAGGCAGATTGAATTAAAATTAAACTTTCTCCTCTCTGGTTGAAAGTGTGTTAATTAATCAGTGAGATCAGCTGGTGATGCATGGTGATGAAATGAAATCCCACACTTTCTTAGCCCTCCAAGGCACATGGTTGCCTCCGTCCTGCAGGAAGAATCTGGCATTAAAATCAGCTACAGAAACCCTGCTGTTCTCACAAATTACGCTGATTAGCTTAATGGGGGTGATAAGAAAGGGTTGAAATTTTATCTCAAATGAGATGACTCAGGCATGGCTGGTCAATTTTGGACAAAACTTTTGCCACTGATTGTCCTGGTGGTCAAATATTCAAACTTCGAAAGGCCATAACTGCCACAGCACTGATCTAGTTTTGAGGAAACCTGGAGGAATGACGTATCTTGGTATTGACTCGCCTGGAGGGACCTGCACCATTTCTGCATCAGTTTTCTTTGTTGTTTATCATTACTAAAATTTCATGACATTGCATTGTGTCGTATTATATTGCATCACACTGTATTGTCTTATATTTAATTGTTTTATAATTTATTTCGTTAATGAAAAGTCAAGTTAACAGCCCATAGAGACAGTTCAGAAAGGAGATGGCACACCATTATACTCCGTTTTGGAGTAAAATTTTTTGGACAAACTTACCCTTTTCTGACTTGCCCAGACCGAGACAAGATGTTCGATACCATTTTAGCTTAGCATAAAGACTTGAAGTCTATGGGAGTCATTAGCCTACCTCTGTGAAAGTGAAAATGTAAACCTTACAGCAACTCTGAAGCTGCCTTACTTGCACAATGTATCATGTGGATTTGAAATGCATTTGTATTGTATTTCATGAAAAAGTTGGAGTATTCCTTTAAGGTCCTGCATGTGTTCATTCCTCTGGAAGAAGACATTCCTGACAAGAGATAATTGCCGTTTCTTTTGTCCCATGGTTGCTGAAGTGAATATTGGACTCATTTTTTTCCCCAAGCCACAGATCTTCTCGACACTCTGACACTAAATTGGCATTTTCCAGACAAACAAATCAGGGGAAGTGTGATTGTGTTGAGACCTGCTTTCAGCTAACCTCCATCTCTCGGTGCTATCTGCTGCAGAGATGTCTCTGGGCAAGAAAAAACACATGAATAATAAAGCTGTGTGCACCCATTTGGGAGACAGGAAGTGTGTGCCTTTGTTTCATACGACTGGCACAGCTTGTTTTGCATCATCTTCTGTTTATTAGAGCATCTTTGAGACGAGCTGCACTGAGCATTGTACTGGGTCTGTTTGGCTGGCCTCTATCAAATGAGCATGCTGTTACATAATCTCCTACAGCCTGTCCCTGAACATTGGCCTCTTTGAGGGTTTTATTGAGAAACAACAAGCAGTCCCCCATTTCCAAGGAAGCTTTGGTCAAATGGGCAATAAAGATGCTAACATCCCATAATGCTTGACAGTGATGGGATTTTGTAATCTCCCCTAATGCTGACGGGCCCCTTGTGATGTGTGAAGCACATTAAAGACGCACCACAGAGAGCAGATAAAGGCAACAGAGTCACTGGGGATTTATTTCCACAATTACCAAGATCAAATGATGCTTTCTAACATTTCGGCGCTGGTAACAGAACAGTGTGTCACTATTTAATAAAGCATGACTAATATTATTTTGCTTCTTTGCGTTATTATTTTAAGATTGTTTTTTTGGGCAAATCTGCTTTATTAGACAGTCGCCATGGAGAGAGACAGGGAAGAGATGCAGCATTGGGTCTTGACCAGATTTGAACCCTGGGCCGCTGCCACTCAGTCTGAGTATTATGTGGTACGCGCTCTACATGGCGAGCCACCAGGGCGCCCCGCTGATTTAATTACCTATTTCACAAAAAACATCATCATAATGTTCTTTGTGGAAACTACAATAATTGCTTGACTACGAACAATAAGAGATACATCGCCTGTGATAATTACTCTCTGAGATACATTAGACGATGCAAGCCGAGCTCATGTGCCTTGCAACCAAAACAAAAAAGAAAAGAAAAGGTACGCAAGCCGCGCTCATCTTGCTTGAGAACCACAACAGAAAAGAAAAGAAGAGGTATGCTGTGTGGTAGCAGGTACCCTGTGCTCATTCCTTTGTTGGTTAAATACCTGAAGCCAGACAACAGTGCTGCTGAGGAACCACATAATGAACTGTCCTGTGAGAGCCTCATGCCACCCTGTGAAGACTGAGCAAATGCACACTGGGAAATGAGAGCATTCATCAGGAGGTTGAAAAAGACACAGTAGTAGAGCTTTTTCTTGTTTGTCAGTGTGTTTGCCCATCCATTTTCCCTAACTTTATCATTTCTGATTGCTGCAATATATGGAATATACTGTCTAAATAGATTCATAGACCTGGATGTTATGATAAAGCAAGAGGTTGGCTTAGAGATGGGCGATATGGACAAAATATTCCAAAATCTCTAAATCAATATTGTGGCAATAGTCTAGGAATGACTATAGGTGCTTTTATAAGATATTTACTCACAAGAGACATTGATAAAGGATCATTAGTGATGTGGATGTGATGACCAGGCAGGTAGACACAAATAACAGGACAGCAACAACAGTCTAGTATGTTCAGGAAATTAATTGCATCCTTTTATGGTAATGCTGCTAATACTGTGATATCCAAAATCCCAGACAATAACTAGTCTCACATTGCGATCTTGATACAGAATTGATTTATCTCCCAGGTTTATGTTAGTTTATGGATTACAGAAGCCAGGGATTACACCCGTGAACAGTGACCGATGTCAGTGATTTTTTTAAGTCACTACCAGCACTAAGAAATTACCATTGGGGAAAAGACTGATCCCCTAAAGATGCTCAAATACAACATTATGGCTACTTACTACAGCTGTGCCTGTACTGTAATGTGTGTGTGTGGGTGTGTAGTGAAGTGAAGTAGTCTGGTGAAATACAAATATATATAAAATCCAGTTTTTATGGCAGCACCGCTCTCTCGCTGTTCCATCCTAACTTGATTTCGCTTCAAGGCTGCTTAATTTGTCTCTCCATTTGACAGGATGGCCATTTGGGAGCCTGGTTTGCAAAATGAGTGGCATGGTTCAAGGCATCTCCGTGTCAGCCTCTGTCTTCACTCTGGTTGCTATCGCTGTTGACAGGTAGAGTGGGAATGCTTTATTTTTTTGGGACTCCATAACTCATCACATCCTGCATACAGTGTGAATTGGGAACTGACCTTAAACGTTGCACTTCATCATTTTGTGCCGGTGTTTTCTTGTTCAGTTTGCAAGAAATGTTCATGGAAACAAGAGTTTTCAGCACCCAGTGAGGAGCGTCCAGCTGCAGACTTGGAGAAGAACCTCTGTCGAATTAATATTCACATTGCCCTTCCCTGATCCTGAACCATAACCTTAAAGGACCATAGCAGTCATTTTGAATGTTTGGGCCATTTACTACAATTTGCCCACGTTTTACATTGCAACTAGACATTTAGCAAATCACTCCCTTGAATTTTAAATATGAGTGTTTGGTTGAAACAGCCATCTTACAATGTTCTGCTTCTGTGGCTAACAAAGTCTGACATTTCCCTGGGGCCTATTTTTCCTGGCGGAGGGACCGTTTCACTCTGCTCTAATTTCAAGTCATCAAAACACAACAGTGCTGTTGCTTTTTGGAAAACTAATATGGATGACTTCGTTATGGTGCTGGAATACAAGTGTAAAGAAAGTTTGAAGTCTTTGAAAGTTCATTTTCATATCATACGGACACCGATGGCTGGGTAAAAGGTAGGAAAAATGGTGGCTCACGTGGTAGAGCACGTACCACACATCAAGGCTTAGTCCTTACTGCAGCGGTCTGGGTCTGAATTCAGCCTTTGCTGCATGTTGTCCCCTCTATCTCCTTCCTTTGTCTCTTTACTATCAAATAAAGCAGAAATGCCAAAAAGAAATCTTAAAAATAAAAAAAAAAAGGTTGGAAAAATGTAGTATGTGTACATTTTGTAGGCCTGGATGTAAGGCTAAACATGTAAAATCACTCTTATGGTCCTTTAACCTCATACATACGTTAACCTTAACCTCTGACAGAAAGTGCTGGAGGCTAACTTTGCCTTTGTGCACTGTTGTCATGATCTTTTTTTTTCTTCTTCCGGCAAGCCACAGGCTTGACATGTCAGGGGCTTCTGCGAGTCTGCAACTGGAGACTGTCGCAAACATCTGCCAAACTGCATCTGCTGTAATCCTGTACATGTGCACCATCTTTGCATCTTTGGAAGACAAGTTATTCAGAATTACTGGAAGGGACTTTCATTTGTGTTTTGTGCTACAGTCTCTTCAATATGCCAGCTGTTCCAACCAAGCCCTTTTATCTTGTGTTGGTAACACTTTACAATAAGAGTACAACAATTAACGTTAGTTAATGCTGTAATAAACATTAAGTAACAGTTAACTAGACGTTAACTAATGTGTCTAAGAATCATGTGCTAATGCTGTTCATGCTAAGGTATTAATTTATATGTTATTTAAGGGTTATTGTAGATATTATTAACATTAGTAAATGCCATAAGTTAATTGTTGTACTCTTATTGTAAAGTGTTACCCTTGTGTTTTCACTTGGCCTTTGTTTTTGTTATGGCACTTCCATCATTGTGTTGCACTCCATCCACCTCATCCAGGATCTGGCCTTTTTGAACCCCGGATGCTCCAGATGTCAGCACCGTTCGTAGAGATGACAACAGTTAGATGTTAATCCTGCTTAATCACTTTAGAAAAATCGGAGGTGGCTACACAACCTCACAGTGGGGAAGTGTCGTTAATCCCGCGGTCTGTTGCCGGTCTTAAAGTTCAGCCAGTGCACACATACAGCGGGCTTATGGGAGTTATACAGACAGAGTCGGCGTTTTAACATCTCCTCCTCTTAATGCATTCGATATACAATGAGACCACACTGTGCGATCAGACTCCGACCCCAACTCTGCAGAGGACAGATGGAGTTTCAGGTCATTTTAACACCTAAGAGTCAAAGCCATGTACTGTATCTGTCAAGCACATGATTAGAATTAAATTTGAAAACATCCTGGTGGCTCAGCCAGCAGGCAGAGCGAAAGGCCCTCTCGTCTGCCAGTGTGTTCATGCACAGCTGAGTCAGATCACTCCCCAGCCTAAAAACAGATGGACAACGCGCATTTGTTTTACTTTTCAAAACAACATATGTTAATGACACAATGGTAAAACACGTTTTTTACATCTTGTGTTGAGATGTAATACAGATGTGTGTTGATTCAAGACACAGAGGCGTGTTAAAATGGCACATCCTTATTTAAAGTGTGAAGTACAGCACTGTATCTGTCCTAACATGACTGTGCATGTGAACGTTATACTGTCACAGCTCAGGAAATAGTAGTTTTATGAAAGAAATCGATATTGTTTAGATTTATGCTACAATAGACCTACCCGAATCAACACATCATGTCACAGTTACTTTTATTTATAAAGCTTTTGCTGCTTTCCCTTTGTTAATGTTCATGTGGTAAAGAGGTCTGAAACTAATATTCTCTGGAGCCAGCCACTTTGCCCGGTGGACGAAAAAATCACCAAACATTTGGACATTTTACCAGACACTATTTTTTTTTTCCATGCCGTTGTTTTCCATGAAACCACTGGCATCAGAGTCAGAATCAGAAACACTTTATTGATCCCTGAAGGGAAACTGGGCCAGTTAAAGTTGCTCAGTTTTCAAGAGAAGAATTGAATTGTAAGAAATAAGAAATATAAAAATCTGTGCCTTACAAATTTGTAGAAAGCAAGCGCATTATGCATAAAGTTATATCAAAAGTATGTGCATTATGTGTGTTAAGTCTAAATATGTGCATTATTCCTACAAAAATATTAACACAATAAATACAGAATGTAAAAAAAGTCATTTAAAAAAGACGTCACTCAACGTCTATTCTCTTTAAGTGATTTTGAAAGTGTCTTTATTGTCCAGCGTCATTTCCCTTAGTCATTTTGTTCTTTATTCTTTCGCAGATTCAGATGCATCGTCTACCCATTCAAGCAGAAGCTGACGATATCCACCGCCACCTTGATCATCGTCATTATCTGGGTCTTGGCCATATCGATCATGTGTCCCTCGGGTGTCATGCTGCAAGTGACCAAGGAGCACACCATCCGGGTCTTACTGGGCTATGACAACAAAACAACTCCGTTTTACTGGTGCAGGGAGAACTGGCCAAACCAGGAGATGCGGAAGATTTACACCACCGTCCTGTTTGCCAATATCTACCTTGCTCCTTTGTCGCTCATCGTGATCATGTACGCCCGGATCGGCATCACGCTTTTCAAAACAGCCGTTCCAACGGGGGACAAGCCGGGCCACGACAACCGCCACACCGTGTCCAAGAAGAAGCAAAGGGTGATTAAAATGCTCCTGATTGTGGCTTTGCTCTTCATCCTGTCCTGGCTGCCTCTGTGGACCCTCATGATGCTGAGCGACTACGCCAGCCTGACCGAGCAGCAGTACCGAATCATCAACATTTACGTTTACCCCTTCGCCCACTGGCTGGCTTTCTTCAACAGCAGCGTCAACCCCATCATCTATGGTTTCTTCAATGAGAATTTCCGGAGAGGGTTTCAGGCTGTGTTCAAGTTTAGCTTGTGCACGGCCGACGGACAGCGGCGGAAAACCTACTCGCACCGGCTGCAGGGGAACTCGGTCCTCCCGGCGAATCCCCAACCCTCCATGGAGCCCATCTCCCTGAACAGCCTGGACAACAACGCCTCGAGGCGACCCAACCACGTCAACGAACAGGACCTGGTCATGGAGGACCTGGAAAAGGTTTCTCCAAGCAGTGGTGGGGTGACTGCTGTGTCTATTTTAAGACACCCATAAAAAAAAAAACACACACTCTTAAAAGGGAATAAGCAAAGGTATTACAATTTCAGGAAACTCTCAATTCACTCAAATCGGAAGTGGAGCATAACTAAGTGTAAGGGTGATTTGAGTTTTGCAACCTGATGTTTCCAAGCTAATTTCAATACCAACCAGTGAAAAAGGTGAACAAAAAAGGTGAAGAAAAAATCCATCTATTTTTAGACAAAGCTGGCAAAATAATAAAAAAACACTCTTGCTGTGCAGTGCATGGTGAACACTGAGAATTTATTTGAGGTGGGTCGATATTGCATTGATAACAGGCTACCGAGCAGCTTCACGGCATACTACAATGTGAAAAAACCAACCGGTGTATGTAGAAATGTATAAAAATGCCATCAAACATTGACGTACTGTCATGTGATTGTGCTGCAGATTTCACCAGAAAAGTGCCTCAGATGAATATCATTTCCAGCGTCCTTGCAGGTTGACACGTTCGATTTACCGGATGCTTCTTCCCTCCACTGTTCTGCACTTTGTTTGTCGCCATTAAAATGATTTAAATGCTTTCAAATCACCGATGGAGGGTTACAGAGAGTCAGTGGCTCTTGTTATTGTGTAGCAGCCACCCTCAAGCTCAAAATTAAATATTTCATGCAGCCACAGAAGGAATGATTAATAATTTTTCAGGCATTTGTGAGCTTGAGAATACAGCACAGTGCTCCACACAGCTCCAACTGTGTTTTTTTTTTTTTTTTTTTTTATTTGACAAAACCAAATCTAAACAGATGGACAGTGAACTTTTGCAGCCCATTAGTCAACATTATAAAGGCCCTTTTTGCATCAAGGGCACAGAAATCCCTGAACATACTGAAATGGTAATTTTTAAACATGATCAAAGATGCTTGACCCATTTATATTTAGAGTAAAACCTTAATGTTACAATACATGCATACATAAATGCATCTTCTAATACTATTTTAGTATAATACTGTTTTACATTTATGGTACCCATATCTAAAGATGCTTTTTATTCAATGTAGTCTTGGCTTTATACATTTTTCATCAGATGTAAAATACGATATAGTAAGTATACCCATTTCGGGCCACTTAAGCTGTTGTTTAATCAAAAGAATGCACTTTGGATTAAAAGTGTGACTTTGTCCAAGGTTACATATTTCTTTCTTTCTCTGAATTTCTGATTCATGTAACATACAGAGTCGCTCAACACACATGAGGGCTCCTACTCAGTCTGATTCTTCTGCTCCACTTCTCCTCTGCGGATATAATCTAATTTTCCCCTCTCCTTTTGCCCAGCCACTGACCCCCCCCCACCACACACACACACACACACACACACGCGCACACACAGCGCCACAGCAAACAAATGTTAACTCGTGTAAACACAAGCCAATGCACATCAGCTCCCCAGTTTGCCACACTGAATTGTCAGCTGAAAAAAAAACAAACTGCAGTGCTCTGGTAGAGGGAATACAAATGGCCTCACTCTCAGAATTAGAAACAGTTTCCAGCAGACCTGTCTGGCACCGCTTTAAACAAACCTTTTTTTTTTTTTTTTTTTTTTTTTTTTCAAGGAAAGTCTGGTCGCCTGAGAATATGATAAACTCTCCTCCTCAGCTCCCAGTGGTTTCCAGTTGAAGGTGGTCCATGTAGCATTTTTAGACTATATATGAATATACACTGTAGAATCACTGCAAACTAATAAGAGCATTGTGGAGCTGCCTGGTAGAGTCTATATCAGTCGTGCGGTCACTGCAGAGGTCAGCAACTTTTACTAGCAAAAGAGCCATTTTCCAAAAATTAAAATTCATTTTTAGCTGCAAAACGTATGTGATAAACCGAGTTTTATTTACTTATATACACAAAAACTATAGTTTGTTTAATTTATGAGAATATATAATGACAATAGCTAATAACTATTGACATTTTATGACTGTTTTTGTGTGTTAAAACAAAGGAAAACACCAAACTCTTATGAAGAGGAGGAAAAAATACACTGGCATCTGCAGGCCGACTTTGAAGTAAATTAAGCACAGAACCACGCAGGCCTGTTTGAATCCTCCCCATGTTTGTGGAAAATGAATAAAATAAAAATTAGCGCACTTTGGAATGAATTAAATATTTAGCTGCAAAGGGTAAACATGAAAAATAGGCTAGTTTGTATTTAATTATGATGCTACATATCAAGCTCAAGATCTGTCCACGCTGAGCTAAACTCTCTATTTTACTCCGAGACTTTTATTTTTTAGGATTTATCCATGGTTTGCTTCAGTGTCACAGCATCACCCCGAACTCTGAGATAAGAAAATTGTCCACTGTGCAGCAAAAATTAAATAAAAATCACTTATTTATTTCCGTGTTATTGTTTGTCAAAGCTACAGGAAGCTGAGAGGCTGAGGAGCCGAGCGGGTTGCTGGCCCCCAGGTTAGAGGCAGTGTTTTTCACAATAAAAGCGTCCCATAAACCCTGTTGGTTCTTATCACAAATTTGTCTTTGGTCCGAGTTTTTCTCTTTCACTTTACTGAAGAGGTTTTTATTTCCATCCTCGCTCTACCATCTGTCCTTTCTAGAAACCTTGTGAGCTTTTTGCTAAATCTGCAACGCAAGAACAGCGCCCTCTTCCTGTTTTGTGCTATAAAGCAGTCTGTCTCTGAGATACAGTCAGATAAAGGCCATTGGTTTTTAACACAAGCACCTGAAATACCTCTCTGGAGCCATGAAATCCATGGTTTTAGATAATGACTGTACAGCCATACAGACATTCCTCACAAATGGAAGGGCTCAGTTATGCAACATGGAAATCAATTAACACTCAACTAAGTGCAGAGGAGTGAAGGACAAAGCCATGACTGTTACTGTGTGTGATGCATCTACTTACACGTTTTCTTTTTCAACTGAAAATGATATTTATGCAGACCTCTTTTCTGAAATCTGCTCGGTAAACATGTACATACAGTGGTGAGGATGCTGGATTAAATATAATTTATGAATATGTCACAAGCCTGTTATGAATGTACAATGTGAATTCCTTGCGGCGCAGTGTTTAGTGTGTGTAGCCGAGTCTAACGCTAACATTACAAGTGTGTAGCTGTAGTGTGAAGCTGTTTGTGTGACCTGTGATTATTAGCAAAACTCTTTGATACTCTGAAAAGAAAAAAAAAATTGGTGTTTCAACATAAGTGTTTTCAATACTTTAAATCTCTGGTGGCATCAGTTTATATATATATTTTCCTTTATTTCCGTTCTTTTTTTTTCTTTTTTTTAAACATTTTAAGAAACCTTTCGGGAAGAGCCGGCGTACATTTTCAAAGAATATCCACCCACTGCGCTGAAGATTTTATTTTATCGCAGAGGAAAAATTTGATGACTTCATGGAGAAGTTTATAGAGAGTCAAAAAAAAAAAAAAAAAAAAAAAGGCTGAGAAAAGCTACCTGCATTTTTGAACCTACTACAGAGCTGATATAATTCATTAGACAATTTAATTTTTTCACTAAAGTCTGATGAATTTTGTGAGTCGATAACTATCTACTATCTGTCTATTAACGCATCTAATAAATGCACTAGCTAATATACAAGATCTGATAGATGCTTGTGTTAGTAAATTAGCCTGCTGGCTGTGTAGCAACAAGCTAAAGCCAAAAAAGATGTGTTTTTTTCACTTTTTTCCCCTACTTTTTCCATTTTTTTTTTCATAAATTCAAGACAACAAGATGTGGCGAACAAAGTCTTGTGATACTTTACATTTTTTTTTTTTAAACTTTGAACCACACACACACAATTAACATAGACAGAATGCTAACATCAGGCTAAAATGTGCTAACAGTTTGTTGTGATTTTTCAGTGTTACGTGTCCACTAACCGACCTCCACTTTGACAGCTACCAGCCCGCCGTGTTTCTTGCTCATTCCCGAGAC
Organism: Myripristis murdjan; assembly: GCF_902150065.1. Lineage (NCBI taxonomy): Eukaryota > Metazoa > Chordata > Actinopteri > Holocentriformes > Holocentridae > Myripristis > Myripristis murdjan. The sequence continues at coordinate 31,121,901 of NC_043988.1, forward strand.
AAGATGATGGATTATTTTGGTCGGTGGAGGTCCAAATCCCCCCTCCCTCCTCTTCTGGACTTGCCCGAACATAATGCCCCCCCTCGTCAGCGGCCCTGGTGGCTGCTGCTCCCATAAGCCACCTGGGCTTTAACAGAGTAAACATGTGACTTAACATGCTTGATATAATGATGTGTAATGATGGTAATGGGAGCCATTTATGCTGTAAAACAAAATGTCAAACTCTCCTCAGCTTATGTTAACCACATTATTTTCAGCTTAACAGCTGGGAAAAAAGCACCGGGCCTGGCCAGGGCTCAAATGTTACGATTACAAACTATAAAAAATATACAATTGATAGGGAGGGAGGCTGTGGTAATGTGCTAAATGTTAACTGCAGCCTCAGAATGTGCACCTTTTGCAGCATTTATACGTTTGTGCAGACGGCACAGAAACACAAAGAAGACTAAAATACACATGCAGACCAGTCACATCGCTGCCTGAGGAAGAGAGTTCACTGAAAACACAATGCAAATGCTCTGCCTGAGTATTTAAAGCTTTACTTGAGGCTTTTGTGCAAGCCTATAAATGCTGCAAAAGGTGTGCATACTAAAGATGTGTTTTCGTGTCACGGCTGCAATTTTTTCGCTCAAGTTGAAAAATTTCAGCTGCTGCGAATACGCCAGTGACATGAATTTTGTGTGTTTGCGTCATTCATGATGTGGAAATTTGTGTCATTCATGTCGCCCGCCAAGAATTTGCATCTAGTCACATCTTTGCATTGGCTTTGTATGTAACAGCACCACATTAAAAACTCGCTTCATGTTTGGTGTGAGCACACCTGAAGGCTGTAAGGAAGTTTTTTCATTTTGTGGCGGCCTCCCTCCCCGTCGTTTTTATAGTTTTAGTTTTGCCTTTTTGCGAGCCTTGAATTTCCACTTTGTGTGTGTGTGTGATGTGAGATTACAAACTGTAACACTCTATTAGCCTGCTGACTGTTGAACTTGCAACTAAGGGCAAAACTGAACAGAGCAGACAAATCTCAAGCCACAGCTTGTTGTAGGCGACCTTGGAGTAGAGATAGAGCTGAGAACCAACACAGAAACAAATCAGCTCTGTTCAGCTTTACCTTGTGAACTAACCCACAAACACACCAGGACAAAACTTCGGCGGAAAGCGCCTCTGTCTTTTTTTCCAGCCTGGTTGTTAGATTTATTCAGCCATCATTGACTCGCAGACAATTCTCCGGTGAACCTCGCTGACGGTGCCAGATGTGGTTGCTAAATTTGTGTGAGGGCTCCATCCTGCTCTCGCATCGCTCGCATCTTGCTCATAACTCATCGCACAGCGGGGTGTGATGTTCCTGCACTCCCCTGTAGAGCGGGTTCACGTCTCTCCCTATAGCACACCGCCGTGCGATTTTACCACGCGAGACGGCGAAGCTCCCATTACATCCCTGATTTGACCTCTTTGTGTCTCCCCATCGGACGCCGCGTCTCACTTTTTATCTGATGCATTTACTTGAGCGGTCTCGAGTGGACGATAATGTCCTGTCATTTTCTGGATGACCGACTGATGAATTACCTACCTTATGAAAAGAGAGGTTTCCTATATTGCACAGAGCACAGTGAGGGCATTCAGGAGTGTTATTATATACCGAGAACTGCTGATAAGTGTGGCAGCCGGGTAAATAAACCTTGTCTCAGAGCGAGCCGCGGCACAATAGAGAATCAAAGGTCGCGTCAGCCTGTTATCTGAGAGGACCCATTTACACTCACAGCCTCAGCTTCTATAAATCAGCCTTTTCTCTGCTACAGGAAGAACACAAATAAAAACAGATTTATAATACATGTTTCACACCAATATTGTCACTGGTTCCTTCCTGCACCAAATTTTAATTCATATTATAAAGCACCTGTACCAATATCATTCCCCTGATAGGACTGAACTTGTCCAACCAGTCGATTATTTTCTTTTCCTTTCGTTTTGAGACAACCAAGCACAATCTGTGGTGATTATGCCGCCAGAGAAGTCTTTAACAAGTATTTAAAATGAATCAAAAAGTCACAACTAATGACTCTTGGTGACTGTGACCATTTCTAACATTCATAATTAAAACATAGAGTCATGTGGCACAGCGAGAAGAGGTGTAGGTGTACAGTCATGTGCCAATATTGAATGTACCGAATTTGTATTCTTCAGTGCCTGTGGTGTACAAAAAATAAAAAATAAAAAAAAAGAACAAAAAATGAAAAAGACACTACCTTACCTTTAGTTTTCTTTCGTTCTTTATTTTTTTTATTTGGTGCGTGGAACTTTTTCACACCGTGTGTGGATGGATGGATGGATGGATGGATGGATTTCGGGATGAAGAGACTCTTGGTATCTTTGTACACTCTGCATGTGAATATGCTGTGTGTTACATTTTACGACAAAGCATGTGTGTTTTCTGTGTCTGCACCTACACGATCTGTAATAACTTTGTTAAATAAAATAAAATAAAGTAAAATAATAAAAAAAAAAAACTTACCGGGACACTTTAAATATGTTGATAGTTTTTAGAGGGCGGTGTAACAAGTGTCCAATCTATTTGCGAAGGGCTATTCATCACTTTATCTATTACCTCTGTGATTGTCTGTACATAATATAACTGGACGGCTTATAGCCAAGTGTTGGGTTATGATTATTTCTATGAGAACTGTCATTCACGACTGTTTTTGTTTGTTTTGTTTGCATAAAATACTGTGTGACTAAACTTGCTTGAAGACTGGGAGGTGTTAGGGTGACACAAAAGTTTAACTATTAACAACCTTGGTTGCCAATTATGATTTCTCTTGTGGTGAACGAGTTAACTTTAGTAGGCTAAACATTACTGATGGTACGAAATGTTAAGTTTTCATGACTAACGTGGGATTTAAAATGATTAAAACTGCAGAAAGCCTGTTAAAATGGAAACTCCCTATCTGTGGAATCTAATTTAGATTTTGAAGCCAAGGAGAATAAAACATTCCCTCTCCACGGCTCAGAACGGGCTGTTCAAGGAATATTTCTTCAGTTAACTCAGTAGGGAGATAAGTCTAGCAAATGAGCACTTATTAACTGCTGTAATTGATTTAGATAATAACCAACACTTTGTTTGAAAAAAAAAAAAAAAGAAGAAGAAGAACATCTTGCACAGACCTCATGGGAGTTTCTTTACAAAATGTGCCAAGGGATGTGGAGTGGAACTTGTTTTTTTTTTTTTTGTTCTAGTGCAGTTGTTGTTCAGGTGAATGTGACATTTCGTTCACGTGTGGGATGGGGAAAAGATTGGGATATTGTATTCGGGCCTGCTATTTTTCTCTTTTAATCGCTGCTTTCAAAGCCTGAGGAGCAGTAAACATGCAAGCCAAGGCTCCTCCGTGCTCTTCAGACTTTGTTGTGTAATGTGTCTCCAGAAAAGAAAGTACAAAAGCAGGGCTATTCAGAACTATTTTGACAATTTTGCAATGAGACGCAAATGTGCAATTTATCTCTAAAGGGAACCAAGGCTAACACTTTCATCTTCCTCATTATTTTGGACTCTGTTCCTCCTCTGCCTCCTTCTTGGTCTAGCAAACTGTTTGATACTCGCTTACTGTCTCACTATGTTCTACAGTGTGTATCTTTACTTCAAGGGAGTTCATCTTAATTTTAAACAGGATTATATTTAATGTAAAGAGTTTCGAGTCTCTGGCAAATTCGTGATGTTTTTTGGGGTCCTCTGATATGCTTTTCCAAATGTCAGAATCATATTTGTCTCTCCTCTGGATGTAGGGAACTTTTTCAATGTGATTTTCTTTTCTTTTCTTTTTTTTTTCAAACTGTGAGAGGGTGTGAATCTGTATTCTGGTGAACAGGGAAAAAAAATGTCCAGATGGTCATTAATAAAGATATAAAAATCTTAACTCATTAACAATAAAGTACTAAAAACCAGTGGGTCTGTCTGGTGCAGTGTGTGACTCAACATACACACAGAAGAACAATCCAGAGAAGTAATAGCACATTCACAGCCTCAATCTGCTTTGCTGGCGATAAACCGAAAGTAAAGGGAGAATGCATACAAAAACCATTGGGATTTTGTAACTCCTGGTTCCTCGCACATGAGAGGATTGATGCTCTGCAAAAACTGGCCTCTGCTGCCAAAACCACTGAGCCACATTCAATCAGTCAGCCAGCGCGGCTCATGGACGTTCCCTGCAGAAATGATCCAGCAGGGATAAGTGCAGTGTAATAGAAATAACACTGACAATGACTGCTATAACATGCATGGAGTTTTCCAGACTTAACTGTCTCACATAAAGACCTCCAAGACCTTCGCTCACAAGCCTTGGTGGTAAACTCATTTTCCAAAAAACGCAGGCCATCTCTGATCAAAATCATCCAATAGGAAAAACGAGTCTGTAATTGCATAAAACAAAACCAAAAAAAAAAAGAGGAACCATCATTGGTCTTAAGCGTGGCAGCGATAATTAACCTTATACCTGCACCATTTCAGATTTTGAAATGGCTGTCTAAGTGGAGAATCGAACCTCAGAAGTAAGACGCAAGGTTTTCAATTTTTGTTGTGTTTCCTGGGAGGTAAAAGGTCGTGCATCATTTTGTTTTGCAGATGCTGCCATATTGCCCACCCACCCTCAATGTAGTCAGGAAAGCCACCAATGCCGATGTACAGTAGGAATAGGAAACAGACAGAATAACAGCACTAGGTCACAATGATTAAAGACTTGTTTTCCCATGGGAACAGGAAAGAGGACGCATTTTCATCCGAGCAATTTGAAATGATTGCATCCTGTTTCCTGTGCACGAAATGCACTGAGAGAGGCTTACATTACAGTAGAGACCAGTGGAAACCTGTTTTCCTGTCTGCCTTTGCTTGTTTATAACCTTTTATAAAAATATAACCGGAACCGATTTGAAGACAGTCTGTTCCAGGGTATGATTGATTCTCCAAGATAAATTATTGATTGTTGACGTTTTGCTGCAACCACACGCCTAGCTAGCCTTACCAATTAACTGAGATGATTACTGCCTCCCTACAGGCTTGCACACTTCTTGAGTACTGCGTGCATTACAGGAAAGCAACACAGCAAAAAGCAATATCTCATTCAATAAATCCTTATGTGGATGCTGGAGTGCCACTGCCTCAGACTAGAAATAGCAGATTTTGATTGCATGCTTTCATTTTGTGAAGTCTACAGAGTTTCAGGAGTTTCAGGCATTGTTGTTGTTATTGTGTGTTATGCAGTGGCTAACATCTCGAGGCAGACTTGAATACAGATGAGTCAGGTGAGGACTCGAACGTGTGCTGAGGATTTGCACTTGACCTTGATCACTTTAGGAGCTGTTCGTCTTTTCAACCCTGGCCTGAGTTTGTAGCTGATCATCCAGTCGTCAAATGAATTAAAGGACAATCGAGAGAAGCCTAGATACTTGGACACGTCCTTCAGTTGTGATGACTTCAGACTTAAAACTTCAGACTCAAACATGACCTTGGTGACTCGGACTTGAACTTGGATTCGAACCCTGGAGTGAACAAAAACATGTATACAGTACAATATACTTTATTATCCCCATGGGGAAATTTGTCTTGGATTTAAAAGCTGCACACATAAATGCCTCAATAATTGCAGTGAGACAAACTTCATATAAACAAAAAACATCACCAGCCATACCAATCACAAGAATAAATAGCCCATAATCCATATTTCACATAACAAAAAAGATTGCACATATATTGCACATGACACATCCAATGGCGAGCACCCTGAAGGCTTGCATCATCTGCTAAACAAACTCACTTATTCATAGGAACACTCCAATGTTTTAGGCAAAATAACCTTTCTCCGACCCTGAGACAAGATGTCCGAAACCATTTTCACCTCTGTACGTCCAGTGGTTCAATTCCTATGGGTAGCATTTCGTGTTATCTTAGCATAAAGACTTGGAGTTTATGGGAGTGAGTAGCCTAGCTTCATCAATCTGGAAAAATAAACCTTACAGTAACTCTGAAGCTGTCTTATTTACACTGTGGATCACGTGGATTTGAAATACATGCCTGGGAAGGACTCATTGACAGAAGCCCAGCTGGTCAATACGCACGAACTGCAAGGCCAAGTCCAACAAAAGGACCCACATCCATGAGTGAATGAATCCATGAATCCATGACTGACACTGAACATGAAAAGTGAAAAACTGAACACCAAAGTTTCAATGCACACAGAAGTGTTTAAAGAACATTTTTTGCTGCAACCACCTGGAAAAACCAGTGCGCGAACGACACCAACTGGCTGGAGAGGGCAAATGACTGACTGGAAAGTTAATTCAGATGGCTAAACGATGCTCAAATGACCAGTATGATTCACAGTTATGAAAAACTAAAGGTTGCCATGCATTACCTGATAATTTTGGAAAGATCATTACCTAATCTTTGTAAAGCTTCTAGTAAGAAAACCTTTTTTTTTTGTCTCTGTTGGAGACTGAGTAAGGGACCTGTTTGATTTATTTTTCTTCGTTATTTGTGGTTTCCAGATTCTCTTGCCAACTATCGCTGGGCTTGTCCAGCTCAGTCATTTAGCTTTGTGCTAAGCAATCACTGACTCTCTCTCAATTTACATGCTTTTGTGCCACCAAATCTACCTGTATAGAGATTGTACTGTTTTTATCTGTGGTCTTGGTTGTTCCACACTTCATGTTGATTCTTGTACAATATGAAGAACAACCTGCACCAACTTGCACACCTCCTGAGCTGGAAACTCCGTCACAGTGAACATGAAGCCTTAATTTGATTTTGTCAAAGATCGCCTTGTACCTTAATTTCCTTGTGCCAGGGCTTAGTGTTTTAATATGCTCACATTTAGAGTGCACTGACTGTCAATCATGTAACACCCACAAGAAGAAATTGAGGTCTCTGCTAGGAAATAATCCCTCAAAACCATCTCGCCTTGTTATGACCCAAATGCAGAACACAACTTGGAGCAGAAAATAGAGTGTATTGGCAGGTTTGTAGGCGATGGAGGTGGTTTGTAGGTGGATCCTGGCTGGTGAGGGTTGATGATGGAGGAAGGTTTGTGGCAGACGACACAGACCGAGAGGAGATGACTCTCAGGTGTGCAGGGAGAGAGAGACAGGGAGCGTTTCTCAATACCAAGTTCGCCAAAGTTCGGACTTGTGAACTTTGAAGTTGAGACTTGGCGACGTCGACTCGGGAGTACAGACTTGGAGGACGGACGGTCGTTCTGCAGTTGGAACAGCAGCGAACTTGATGACTTCTCCATCTCAGCTGTCTCCATCTCAACAATATTTAATATAACCAGATGCAGTGTTTATAATAAAACAGAAAAATGATGTAAACATTACTCTGCCTCCTCCGTTTTCATGAATAAATTCCATGTAATTTAGCTAATTTAATTTAAATAAATTACAGCCTACAGCTCAGAGAGGTACTATTGATATTATAATAATGACTACAACTCTGCCTGGTTCTCGTTTTCATGGGCTAATTTATCAGTTTTACAGTTATGAGTTCTCTCCTCCATTGTTGCCGCCATTGCCGCTGGTTGGTGCAAAATGCATGCTGGGATACCTGGCTGCTCACAAGTCACCAACCGATGCAAGCTCGCTAAAAGGAGTGGAGCAAGAACACATCCGGGAATTAGGACCGAAAATGGTCAGATGTGAACTCTGAATTGGAGCAGGACTTGGGTCGCGACTGATGACGTTTCACAAGTCCGCAAGAACACAAGCACAGCTCATTTATACTCAGTGTTAAGTACGGACATGGATACAGGTAGAGCCTTCTGTCTATGCTCTTAAGTTCATGTCGTCTGTATGTTTTCAGGAAGCTTAGGGATACAGACAAAGCGTAGCAGCACCACCGCAAATCATGGGGGCAGTGAAGCCAACAGTTCAAGAGAGAGCGGTCTCTGAACGAGACGCCAAGAAGTCAATCTCTCTCATTGGTCATATCAGAGAAACAAACTCTCCGCCTCCTGTTGCGACGTATTCAGTGATCTCACACTCTGTAACACTTTGTAGCCGGATCATTATCACAACCTCCTCCACCATCGCTTTGCTTTTCGCTGTTAGACACATTGGACTCTGTGCTGCCCTCTGGTGGATTTGTTGCTTAATCATCCATGCCAACACAAATTTGACACCATATAATCTGTATTTTAAAAAATGAATAATGAGTAACTGTTCAAATCGAATTATGTTTTGCCTGCATTGCAAAATGATTAAAGAAAATGAGAACAGATAATTACATTGGCTCATTGGCTGTAACTCAAGATGAGAAAGGGGGAATGATGGAAGAAGCTGCTTTTGATTGTGACTAAATGACCTGATGGCTGACAGAAAGGAGTCAGGAGATGCCGCCGTTAAAACTCACGAGTGCTTTGAATCCTCTACACACGTCTCATTTGGTTTGTACTGCCTGCCTTTTAAAGTTACCTACTTTAAAAAAAAAATCTGTAGCCATGATGTTCTGTTTAAAAAAAAAAAAGTCAATGGTTGTTCAGAAACTTTAGTAAAGAAGCTTTTTGTTGGTTTCTGGACTGTGCAGAAACCTTTATGAATGTGCAAAACTATCCAAATCAGCGGAATATTCACAAAAAAATCTTTTATGAGAAACTTAATTAAATCAGTGTTTCATTTTGATAAATCAGATGGTTCTATAGTAAAGGTTCTTGTCCTATATAAAACAGCCATTACTAAAAAAAAAAAAAAACTGATTTGTTCAAATAAAATATTTATAAAAACAACTTGCCCTCTCTTTTTTTAGTGAGGATGATATTTTATATTGGATTTTTTTGTATCATTTGGTGTTGTTTGTAATTTGTCTCATTAGCGTGGTTGGGCTTTTTTTTGTGCTTATTATGCCAAAATATTCTTGTGCACTGAAAAGCAATTTCCAATGAAAAATGCTAACTAAGTAATTAACCAACTAAACAACCGACCCTTTCCTGTGTGTGTAATCTAATTGTGATATCAAGATAATCAGATGCACTATGCAAAATTGTTGAGGTTTAATTCAAACCATCTAGACTCTTAAACGTAGAGGCTCTGACTGCAAACAAGCAAGCGTTCAATCTCCTTTTGTCTCAGCTGGGGTCATGCCATGCAGTTATTAAATTGCATGGCTTGTCAAAGTGTTTACTCTCATCTATCATCTTCCAGACTGCAGCCCGGGCCGCGGTGACAGATTCACACTCTCAAGCCTTCCAACATTACAGCTTCTTCTCATTTCCACCAGGGAACAAAAAAAAAAATCCCCATGGTAGGTCATAATTATGGTATAAAAAAGTCCAAAGTATGAGATAAAAAGTCAAAATTATTATATAACAAGTGTGCGTGGTGCATCCATGTGTAACCGTGACACTGACCAGATGTTTCCAGTTGCCACCTCAGCCACATTGATTTGGCTCTTTCTACACCGGAGCTGTTTCGTGCCTCAAATTCTGTCACATTTGCGTTTGCTTAGTAAAATCTCATGTGAATCAACAGCAAATGAAGTGTTTCATCTGTTGTAAAATAATCCTCAGTGTCCTCGCAGTCCATCTCTGATTTAACACAACTCACACCAATACCCCTTTTCCACCAAAGTGGTTCCAGGGCTGGTTCAGAGCCAGTGCCTGACTTAGCACCAGTTCTTTGGTTTTCCACCGCCCAAGCACCGGCCAAACTGGTTCCAAATGGGTTCCAGGCAAGCACCAACTTCGAGCAGGGGCTAAACAGGAGCCAGAGAAAGAACTGATGACGCGACCCACCACATCATTGGTGGGCGGGCTTACAGACCCAAACGGGAACAGTGAACGCTATAAACGTATAGCTAAATGTAGTCGTCATTCGTTCTGGCCATGAATATGACGGGTAGCCAGCGATAAATGCGTTTTTCACCTCTGGATGGCAATGTAGGCTTGTAAAGACACAAGCAGTATTTGCATCGCTACGTCCATTTGTCGTCCATGTTGGTTATTGTGATTACGAGCGAGTGTCTCACACACCCACGTTGATCACGTTTTCCGCTGACGTAATGACGTGGCTCTGACTTGGCTCTGCTTGGCTCTTGGCCGGTGGAAAAGCAAACCGGTTCCTTGTTGGAACCAGTTAAGCACTGGCTCTAGCACCAGCACCGAACTAGCACCAGGTTCTTTTTGGTGGAAAAGGGGCACAAGAGAACTCAGGCCAAAGAGCTACTGCACTTTGACAGCCGCGTGAAAGTATCTCATAATTTTGACTTTTTAGCTCATGATTTTCACTTTTTCATTTTGTCCCTGGCGGAAATGGGCCTCCGTAGCTTCTAATTTATACCAAGCCTTCTGCCATTTTTCTTTCCTGACCTTCACAATTCTTCTTTTTCAATTTGGAAATGGGAATGGCAAGACATCATGACGGTGATGCAACATACAACAGCAAATTGCTATGACATCTGTGACCTGTTCATTAGAATGCAGTAACTTACCTTGGCAGTGATTACACTCATAAAGCCTGATTACCCTTGCGCTGTTCTGAGCATTGGAGCAGGTGGAGGCAAAAAAGCTAAATGGGAGTTGTATATCTAATACGTGGCCTTGAGTGAAATAACATTCAGTGAAAAAAAAAAACATTCAAGATGTGGCAGAGCATCATGGAGAGCCGGAGATGTCACGGGCCAAACTGAGTGAAAGGAGGCCGACCTGGTGTTTGCCTTCAGCCAATCGTGCTCCACGTGTCTGTTCTGTCAGGTTAAAATCATTTTAACCACCTACACCAGTTGCATTAGGGTAAATTTGGTTAACGTGAGGCATTTTTTGCAGTTTTGACTTGTGCAGTATATTCTGGTGTGCAGGGCCGCTCCTCCCCAAATGCAGAGCGCGTGCTGTGTGTGGGGCCCCATGTTGCTCTGGGGGCCTTATGCACAAATACGGTACATAAATGCGAGCCACAGTGATGTGAAGCCCGCACACGTCAGATTGGGTCAGTCTATCGTCAACTGCACACATCGCTGTTGTGATTGACAGTCAACATCTGACCAGTCGCTGCTCAGAGCCGGGCAGCAGTGCAGGTGAAGAGACGGTGACGAACGGTGACGGCACAATCAAGAGAAAAAAAAAAAAACAACTATTAATTGATGACCTCATTTTTTTTTTTTTTTTTTTTTTATGTCAGATGAAGTTTGTTATTATTCATAAAGATTGTTAGGTTAAATGGCATTTTGTTATGTGCTGATTTTGTACCGAGTGTGCACACTGGGGGGGCCTTGTAACAAAATTTGCTTAGGGCCCCAGTGTGGCCAGAGGCAGCTCTGCCATACAAACTCAACACAGTAGATACACACAGTAATGTGCTGAAATCCTCAAGATGTTTTCTAATCAAATCAGAGGGAAAAAATGCAGATATGATTCTTAGAGGAGAAATAGCACATGTATAAGTGTTTATTATGCCAAAACATAACAACAATATTTTGTGTGCAACTGATAATGTGGGACATTTAGAAAAGCCCGGGCAACATCACTTTAATTTTCTGCAAGACATGCTCTAATGTGCATACTCATGCACGGGAAGTTCAATTAATGTTTTTGCTCTTGTTATCAGTTGTGCCAAAAATAGTGTACGCTAAGTCGGTCTGCAGTTATTAAGAATTTCAAAGAATATGTCAAACTGTGTACTTTGATGGATGCTGTGCTCAGCAGGGCATCCATTTGCCTCCATTAATTTTATTTTATAACATGAAAACTATGCAATTAAACATATTTGAAGTCTTTCAATAAAGGCTTTGTATGTCATTTCATTCACTGCCTCTGAAATAGTATTTTTATAGTGGAGTTTTAACATTGGAGTCTGTAGCACTTCCATGTCTAACCCACTCTGCAGGACATCGGTTCACCAAACATGGCGCCACGAGGCAAATTGCACCACAAATTGCGTTTCTTTTTGTCCTTGAATCTTTTGGCCTATTGGTGTGAAAAAGTAATCATCTCTTCCTTGGCTCAGGACCAGCGTTTCTGCAAAGTTTCATATGAATTCATTCAAAACTTTTTGAGACATCTTGCTCAAAGACAGCCACGGCAATTACACAACCCTCGGACTCTTGCAACTCTACATCCCGCTGTCTTAGAGTTCAAATCCAGTCTGGAAATCAAATACAGAGACGGATAGAAGCAAACAAGAAAGTTTATTTCATTTGAAATAATATATTGACTGGATAATAGTAACTGTACCGATTGTTGTCCTGGGTTTGGAGGAGCCTGTATTATTGCCATCGGACACAGCCTCATTTATTTCCTGTGGCAGCCGACACATGATCACTCCCACAAACACAGTAATGACTGTGTTACATGCATGTGCAGTCGCCTGAAGCTACAACAACAACAAGACAATCATTAAGTGAGGTAACCATGTGAGAAATAAAGCTGCAAAATGACTCACTCTGATGTGCCCAGTCTGATTTAGCAGTGTCGACCATGACTGTCAACAAGAGTGGATCCTTTTGTTCATAGAGGCAATTTCCAACATGTTGATTTTGCAGTCAGTGGGAAACAGGTCTGGGTGGATATTTTCCATAATTTTTGCATGATGATCCATTGGTTGCATGATTTTCAGGGGACCCAGTTATTGCTCTACCCTGCCAACTTTCATCTAGAGGTGAAAAACTCTGAGATGCGATTGGAAAATTTAACTCATTCCTTAAAAAATGATGCCACCCCGATGCCCTGATGCTATCTTGTGGCCTTGTTTGTAGAGTGACATCTGTACCAATAAAGCCCGTTTTAGGTTTAATATTTTGAAATAAAATGGGAGCAGGTGCTTTTTTCCCCATTTTCGCATTAATGAGTCACTGTGTAAATAATCAAAAAGCACAGAAAGGCAATAAAGGCAATAAAGAAGAAATGGCAGAAAATGGTCCAGTAATCCATGTAATCCATGTAATCCACTTTGTCCTAATTTTACTGGCGATTTTTATGCATAACCTTAAATAACTCCCCTGGCTGATCAATTGTGCTTAATACCCCATCAGAATGCACGTTCACTTTTTTCAGCTCTCATATCCTTCTTGCTCTTAAACAAATGCCAGGACGGGCCAGTGGGGGACAAGCAGCAATATCTTCTTCATGGCAGGAGGCGACAGATTGTGGCGGACGTGGTCTTGAGAGATAAAATGCTCCACAGCGCCTTCAGCTACGTTGCTAAAAGTGAATTTTTCTAGCTGTAAGGCGACTGTGTTGAAAATGACCCATCTTGAGCTTGTTCCTTTTGTTGGTGTCATGTTCTGTTTTCTTCCACCGAGTTTTTCTGTCACTCAGCACAGGAGATTCATAAATACCACATCATATAAACCAACTGCATCAGCACACTCTCACCTGTGGGCAAGTTATGTTCTCCAGCTAACCTCTGCAGACCTGCACGTCTTTAGACTGTGGAGAGAACGCAGAGCAAACCCACGCAGACTCTACCCAGCCTCAGTCTGGGTAGAGCCAACAAGGATTAAATTAATCTAGGAGAGGTAATCAGCATTTAGTAAATGTAGTTTTGAAATGATTTAATCTTGGTTTTTAAAATAATCCAGGCTGCCTTGCATCACTTAAATTTAAACCCAAATTAACAATTATTTGATTAGGAGCATAATCCACGATTAACTTTGTGAGGTTTATCTGCCATTTATGCCTCGAAGGGGGAAAAAAATCTGCCTCATTAGAGACCTGTGTGCTTTTTTGTGTGAGTATGTGTGTATGTGTGTGTGTGTGTGTGTGTGGGCCACTGTGAGGCAGGAACTACTGAAAGTACCAAAAGTGGAAGTGGAGTGAAGTTACTGATTACTTACTTGTAAAAATGCTCACTGCTTTGTGCCATAAAACAATCCAAAACCAGACCTGGTGGCACAAAAGGACAGACAGAGGCCGCCAGTCTTCACACTGATGGTCTCATTAACATTTAAAAATGAATGGTAAATATATATATATATACAGTATATATACACACACACACACACACACACATACAGAAAAATATTTTATTCATAGTAATTGAAACCTTAAAACATGCCATTTAAGAAACAATGATGGAATTTTCATTTTTTTAAAATTACGTCCTGTAGATGGCGTCCTCCTGTACGAATGCATTTTGAAATCTGCTGTTGAGATTCCTCATTGACCGCTGCAACATCTCAGCTGGGATACTGTGAATTTCATCCTGAATTCTCTGTTTTAACTCATCCAGAGGCATTAAATGGCATGTTTTAAGGTTTCAATTACTATGAATAAAATATTTTTCTTCCATCACTCTTGGTTTTATTGGATTGTTAAAAAGTTCCCGTTTTTTTGGGTCACCCTGTATATATATATATATATATATACAGTACAGGCCAAAAGTTTGGACACACCTTCTCATTTGAATGCATTTTCTTTATTTTCATGACTATTTACATTGTAGATTATCACTGAAGGAATCAAAACTATGAATGAACACATGTGGAGTTATGTACTTAACAAAAAAAGGTGAAATAACTGAAAACATGTTTTATATTCTAGTTTCTTCAAAATAGCCACCCTTTGCTCTGATTACTGCTTTGCACACTCTTGGCATTCTCTCGATGAGCTTCAAGAGGTAGTCACCTGAAATGGTTTTCACTTCACAGGTGTGCCTTATCAGGGTTAATTAGTGGAATTTCTTGCTTTATCAATCCATCAGTTGTGTTGTGCAGAAGTCAGGCTACTACACAGCCGACAGCCCTATTGGACAACTGTTAAAATTCATATTATGGCAAGAACCAATCAGCTAACTAAAGAAAAACGAGTGGCCATCATTACTTTAAGAAATGAAGGTCAGTCAGTCCGGAAAATTGCAAAAACTTTAAATGTGTCCCCAAGTGGAGTCGCAAAAACCATCAAGCGCTACAACGAAACTGGCACACATGAGGACCGACCCAGGAAAGGAAGACCAAGAGTCACCTCTGCTTCTGAGGACATGTTCATCCGAGTCACCAGCCTCAGAAATGGCAAGTTAACAGCAGCTCAGATCAGAGAGCAGATAAATGCCTCACAGAGTTCTAGCAGCAGACCCATCTCTAGAACAACTGTTAAGAGGAGACTGAGCCAATCAGGCCTTCATGGTCAAATAGCTGCTAGGAAACCACTGCTAAGGAGAGGCAACAAGCAGAAGAGATTTGTTTGGGCCAAGAAACACAAGGAATGGACATTAGACCAGTGGAAATCTGTGCTTTGGTCTGATGAGTCCAAATTTGAGATCTTTGGTTCCAACCGCCATGTCTTTGTGAGACGCAGAAAAGGTGAACGGATGGATTCCACATGCCTGGTTCCCACTGTGAAGCATGGAGGAGGAGGTGTGATGGTGTGGGGGTGTTTTGCTGGTGACACTGTTGGGGATTTATTCAAAATTGAAGGCACACTGAACCAGCATGGCTACCACAGCATCCTGCAGCGACATGCCATCCCATCCGGTTTGCGTTTAGTTGGACCATCATTTATTTTTCAACAGGACAATGACCCCAAACACACCTCCAGGCTGTGTAAGGGCTATTTGACCAAGAAGGAGAGTGATGGAGTGCTGCAGCAGATGACCTGGCCTCCACAGTCGCCGGACCTGAACCCAATCCAGATGGTTTGGGGTGAGCTGGACCGCAGAGTGAAGGCAAAGGGGCAAACAAGTGCTAAACACCTCTGGGAACTCCTTCAAGACTGTTGGAAAACCATTTCAGGTGACTACCTCTTGAAGCTCATGGAGAGAATGCCAAGAGTGTGCAAAGCAGTAATCAGAGCAAAGGGTGGCTATTTTGAAGAAACTAGAACATAAAACATGTTTTCAGTTATTTCACCTTTTTTTGTTAAGTACATAACTCCACATGTGTTCATTCATAGTTTTGATGCCTTCAGTGAGAATCTACAATGTAAATAGTCATGAAAATAAAGAAAACGCATTGAATGAGAAGGTGTGTCCAAACTTTTGGCCTGTACTGTATATATAGCTTTGTAATGTGTCGTATTGCACAAACACAGCCACCTGTTCCATGAGAACCACAGACTGAATAAAAGAACTGATGAGGGTGACGGTGAGAGCTCACAATTCTTGCAGCATCTCAGCCGGGTTTCACTGAAGAATAAAATTATATTAAAGTTCCATCATTTTGAATAAAACTCAAACCAATCTAACGTTTCTCACCTGGTATTTTGAGATGTTTTTGTTACTGTTGCAGCGGCTTGCTGAATAATCTCACGGCTGAAACTCACAGTCGAACAGGAAGGCACAGATGGTGATATAATAATAGCTATGATGGAGATGATGCTGCAATAATAGCTGTGTCGGTGTGGTTTAACAGTGTCATCATGAGCAATATATGCATGAAATGTGCTGGAAAGAGAAAAAAAATCAAACATGAGAGCGTTTTATTCAGTCCACATGACTTCAGTATTTGTTTTCACTCCACTAATTACAGCCACATTTTTTTTTTTTTTTTTTTTTTTTTGCACTGTGAGGCCATTTCTCATCCAGGTCGCGTGTTGTAAGAGGTTCAAATCTGCAGTGCATCAAATCACTATCTGAAGACGACCTCCATTTAGGTGCTGCATTAATGCAAAGGCATGCATGAAGGCAATAAGATGAGTGAGGAGCACTTTAAATCACACATAGATAGCACGACTCACCACAGCCCCTCTAATAACCCAGATTAGTGTGAGGCAGGGTGCTGCAGGGGACAGTGAGCGGTGCACTGAGGCTGAATTAATTCTCTCCTGGTGTGGAGGGAGCAGTCATGCCCACAGAATTCACAGCACAGCTGATACTACAGTCTAGTCTGTCATTCAGAGCCAGCCGAGTGCGCAGTCCACATCACCATGCAGCTCTGATGGCAGTCGTTGTACGTACACTTCAGCCGCTCCCACCTCTGACCCTTGATGAACACAGTCAGACGCATTAGACGCTGCGTTTGAGTCACGCAACATGAAGCGGTTTTGCTTCATGTTGTCACAGTGACAGAGAATTATATATATAGTTAAAATTACTTTTCCCCCCGGAGGCAGGAAGTGTGCTGCTGGTCCCCGCTCAGCTGGTCAGACGTCCGCCTCAGCTCCTGTCACTCATGCTGATGAGCTGTCGTCTGGCCTGAAGCTGCTGTAAGCAGCATCAAAGAAGCCACCACAGGCAGTGGAGCAGCAGCTGGTGAATGCAAACAATATACAGTAAAAAAAAAAAAAAAAAAAAAAAAGTACTAATATGAAGCATGCACTTCAGGAATGATAAAACTCCTCAGTTTCATAGTGTGAGCTCTGATAACACTGATGCAGCTTTTTTAAATGTCTCTCGAATCCAGTGTTTTGATGTTACTTTCCATAAAATTAGCTAAATAACCATTCTATTATGAGTTATGATAGGGGAAAAAGGTTGCGCTAAACTCGTGAGGCATGTATCAGTCAAATTCTTGGAGAATAAATTGCCATTCATCATCGTTACCTATCAAAAATACATAATCTACCTTTAAACTTTGCTTCTTCAGGGCTTCATCAGGAAAATGGCTCATGCACAGGAGGAAGAGCCAGTGCACCAAGCCAATGAAATAATAATGACATCATTAATCAGTCAAACGGGATTACTGACAAAGTAATAAAAAGTGAAGCCGCTGTGATGTCAGAGGGTACGTTCAAATTTATTAACACTTGATAACAGAAGTGATATAATCATAAAATCTGCAGGCTGTAACTATATCAGCCTTTCAGACAAAACCTGAATGTTTTCGCTCACAATGATTTCCTATTCATGATACAGACGTGTTAACTGAAAATGATTATAGGTATCACTTATCATCCAGGTTTTGTCACACAGACAGAAATAAAGGAAAATAAAACTATGCAGTATTTGTAGAGCAATGAATAAAATATCGTCAGCATTATGGACAGATCTATTATTAGTGAGTGACCTCGTTGGCTGTTAGCTCAGTTAATGCACTACACAGCAACAGCACTTAGGATATCTATAATAAATTTATATAGCCCACAGTGTCATTTACATACACATGGTTATCACAGCATCTTGGCCTTTCAGCTTCATTTGGGAAAACCAATATGGCTGCTGGCCCGCCTCCAGTGGCTCCAACCACAGTGGACGGTCTGTTATTACATTAGGCATCCAGACTGGATTATTGATCAGTGGGCTGTATAGGTGATATGGGTACTGTCGCTGTATTGGTGATATGTATCTTCGCTGTCTAACTGATTAATGATGTCAGCATTGTGCCGTTGGCTTGGTGCCTCAACACCCTTCATCCTGTCATGCGGGACATTTTCCTGCCCAAGGCTCCATGACGTGGAAATGCCGCTTTGCATCTGCTTTGTATGCTTTGTATGTTATTAATAAAACACCACCAGCAGATATAATGGTTTAGATATGTGTGTGTGTGCGGTGCTGCTGTTGTTGCCGTGTCCTTCCTGCTCTGTGTCTGCCTGCTAGCTCCACCTTGAGCTACAGCTGGCTCTCTGCTGCTGCACACACCTACAGCAGATGGTGAACAACACCTGAAATATCCCAAACATCAATGAAAAACCAAAGGAAAATTTCAGGCAAATGGGGAATTGATGCATGTAGCATCACAGACAGACACAGTCTGATAATTCAGAATATATCTAACTTAGTCAAAGAAAACTTACTCAAAGAAAAAAAACTGTAGATTTAATATATTTTACTGTAGTCTACTGAGAGCAATGTAATAAAACTGTAAATGTAATGGCAATTTCCAATTTTCACATTGCTGCTGTTAATAAACAGGTGGGGATGAGCTTGGCAGCCTCTGCCATCAATGTGTGTGTGTGTGTGTGAGAGTGTGTGTGTGTGTGTGTGTGTGTGTGTGTTGTTAGTGTTGCTCTTATTTCCTACTCCAAGTTGTTTTAAGAGATTTCAGAGGTTTATTATATTACTGATTTATTATTCAGCACAAAAATAATTCCTGTGTCAATATAATAACCGATCAACAGCATAATTAATTATTAATTATTAGATTATTGATTTTAAAACATATCTCAGCTCATTTCCTGAAGTTTTTATTATATTATTGGCTGTTACCTTTTAGATATTATGTTATAGGGTTTCTGTCCTGCTCCTCATTGTGTATCTACAGTCTATCAGTAATAACAAGGAACAGTCATAAATTTTCCAGACACATTTCAATATAAATGATTGAGTACATTGATAAATATGTTTAATAACAGTGGGTAATCCAGGGTATTCAAATATTTTCGTCTTTGTTGTAAGGAAGAGACAAGTGACACAGATAAGGGAAGACACAGGACAGAAGCCCCTGGCACAGTTCAGTCCTCGGCCAGCTGGGAAACACAGAGGAAGAGAAGCCCGAGCCGGCGTGCACCGTCTCTGGGCGCTGACTTTGTATGCTAATTACATGGCAGTGTGTACATTACAAGCTCCTGAGGACATGAAACAGGCAAACTCGGTGACGTTTTTGCAGCAACAACATTTTGCCTCAACAGCATTATGCAACAATCCAAAGCACATGTCGTACTGTGAGGGAGGTCGACCTCACAGCCAATCACGGTGCTCTCACAGCCAATCACCATCAAGCGAGCAAGAGGGACAGCGTGGTGTGGAGGAAATTTGCACCAAAAAAAAAAAAAAGCACATGTCATTTTGTCTTATGCAGCATTTTCATGTGAGTGTAATGCAAGCAAAGTTCTGCCTTTTCTGTGGAATTCTGGGATTGGGATGTATTACTTATTGATTGGGAATACATTCAATATTTCAAAATGTGACATAATTGCCATTTCATTGAGAAATCAAATTTCATAAATTGACATATAAATCACATAGACGGTTGTCATCGCAAGTAATAATATGTCCCTACCCACACAACATATACATAGTTATCATACACCAGACACACACACACACACAGACACACACAAAGACATGCACATGCAACTTCATTCACAACTTTATTTAACTGATAAGAAAATGTGTCCAATCACTGACCAATCAAATTGGACTGATGTGCTCCAGAGATCCAACTCTTAAACAAAGATGAAGCAAGAATTAATATCTGCAATATAGGTTTCTGGCCTCAGATTTATTCAGAAAGCTATTTTGATGGACATTTTATTGTGAAAACACACACGATGTAGCGTCCTTGTTGTCATTCGACACACTGTGGACGGTGAATGCAGCCAGACAGCCGGTATGGAGGAGAAAATGATCATGGCTGTGTCTGCTGCCCTTGAGCTGATAAATGATATGTTTCTGTTTTCATACAGAACCAAAACACCACAGACAAGCAATTGCAAACTCACATTTTTCCATCCTCATCCAGTGGGATATTTGCTTTATTATTTTTACTTATGACACTTTACCGATGACTGGCGACCACTTGCCAGCAAAGAAAATGATAGGTTGGTCTTATAGTGACATGAACATGTGCTGTGAGGTCCTTGAAGGACTATAGAAGTGAAGAAATATAGAAGCTTATATTTCAATAAGCCACTTTGCAATAATCAAATCCCTCAATTTTGAAATATGAATTTTTGGTTGAAACACCCACCTTATAATTTTCTGCTTCTGCAGCAAACAAAGTATTCATAAACCGCTGAACTGATAACTGGTTATATACAACAAACATTTCCCCAGGGACTATTTTCCCTGTAACATCATCAAAACACAACAATGCTGCTGCTTTCAGGAAAACTAATGTGGTGGACTTTATTACAGTGATGAGGATACTGGTGTGAGGAAAGTTTGAAGTCTAGGAAAGTTCATTTTCATATCGTAGTGGAACAGGTGGAAACCGACAGCGGGATGCCTGCAGAATCACAGTTATGGTCTTTTAAGACTCTGAAGACTCTGAACTCTTAAAGTTATGCAAATGAAGGCAAATACTAAAAATCCTAGTTACTGTTGCCCATTGTCCCAAGCTTCAGTGTGTTGTGTGTGTGTGTTGGACCAGTCTGCATGCAGCAGGTTGCAGCTGACCCTTTGGTTTGCTGTGCTCACACCATCTGGGTCAGCTGGCAGTCTGGCCCGCAAGTCTGGCTGCCAGCCCCATGTTTTCATTTTGACTGGTGTCCTGTTGAGTGAGCTCTTGTCAGTCTCTATGGCCTTACGTGGTGGTAAGCAAAAAGTCAATCGGAGAAGTGCATGACACCTCGTCTTTGAGTGCGCATATTTTATCACAGTGCGACAAAGAAAATCTGGTGATTTCCTCATTCTGGGTATGACGCAATGCATTTTCATCTCCACAGTCTCCTACTGTGTCACAAGCATTTAATTCATCTAGCTGACCTCTGATTTTTGCTCGTATAAACTGTATCACAGTGTCACATGTATTCTGCTTGTTGCAATGCTTCATTCAACCTACATCATCACACTTAAAAAGAGTGAAATGTTCAAATGCAAGATGCCGTTGTTCTATGGCTGATTTTTTTATAATTGTTTTTTCAACCACAGCACTGTGCTTTTGTGTCTTGGTTTTTGTAATCTTGTATGTATGCATCCCACACAGATTTGCACTACATTCAGTTCCTCCTCCCTGGATGCTCACTGACTGAGTTATTCCAGGCGGGATTACATTAAAAATGTCTTGACTTGACTGTGATGAAGACGCAGACAGGGTCAAAATGAGAATCCTGGTGTCTGCAGTGTGCCAAGATTATCTGTTCGCTGCAGACTTGGTCGTGTCAGCTGCCTGATCTCTGATTGGCAACATTTATTTGAGCTGACAATACAGTGATTTCCACCCATAGCTCATGGATGCTACAGTCGCTAGACATGTTTCTATGGTTACAGTGCTCCTGGATTATTTTATAAAGTAGGCTGGTAAATTGATTTTGCCAGCACTGAATTTGTCTTGTCAAATGATCAGTGTCTTTGTCTGTGGTAAATAAGAGGGTTAGACAGGATTCTTTCCTCATGTCTTGGTTCACAGCTAACAGATGACAGCATTTTCTATAATGTACAGGCTTACTCTATCATCCTTTAAAGCCACAATGAAATGGCATTCTGATAATCTTGTGTAGCGAGACCTCAGTGTGAAACAAACCAGAAATTTGGAGAAATTCAAGTGAGACATTGGTTAGAAAGGGCAGAGACTAAGTGGACTGTCATCAGCATACGGGTGAATTATCAGATAATAGGCCTCTGGGCAAAAACGCCATTTAGGCATGTTTGAAAATCCACCCATGGTAGTCAGGTTTCTAACAAAAAACAAACAAAACAAAACAAAAAAAGGAGTTTAAGACCTAACAGATGAGATGACGACAACAAAAACTCCAGCCCATTATCCTTAGGACCAACTCCTGTCCCACTACTGACAAAAGATGACAGGCTACCAAAACTATAGATTTCTTTTTCCCATGTAAAACATCACAGGCCGTTAGCCAAGGTTGATAAATAAAATTTTTAACATGATTTTTTAGTTTGCAGTTGTAAGCGAGTTAGCACTTTTTAGCTTCCATTTTTTTTAACCTCAATTTAATGCCGAGAGCAAACCTCTGACAAAATATTGAATCACATTATATTTTCAGATTCTTCAGATTTGTTTTGTTGTGCCTTCACTCTGCCTCTTGTGGTTCTTCAGCGTGTCTAATGTGTTACAGCTGATGAGTGTGTTGGATGGGTGTATGATTGTGTGGGTGTATCCTGGATGTTGATTGGCCCTGACAAGACCAGCCAGGAGATTTAAGCGCTGCCCAGTCCACGTCTTGCTGATTCCTCTCTTGGCTCCCAAGTCATCAGGGGCAGCTTTGTAGTTTTAGTAGCTTTGTGCTTTAGGTAATCACTTACTGTATTTACATGAAGACGTGCTTTATGCTTCAGCAATCAGGTTACTCACCTCGTTCAAGCAGTTTCTGATTTCTGATGAGAAAACCAGTTTCCATAATCAGGGTATCAGGCATCAAGAGAAATCTGTGTGAGGCAGCTAGATTTCTCCTGAATATTGTGTGAATATTGTGCACCCTTACGCCGATTTCTGAATGGCTTTTTAGGTGTGCACGTGTGATGGGAGAGAGCGGAAATTGAAATGGCAGGAATGTAAAAACTCACCGTCCTACATTCATTGATAAATGACTATTAGCTTTATGTCAATGTGAAGTCTGATGAATGTATAAGGAAATGAAAAACACATGCAGTCCCTGCCCAGGACATCTCCACAAAAGATGAAGACTGAAGGCTGTTCTCCGATGGCTGCGAGTTGGATGAAGCACCGCTGTAAGTCCAGGGAAAGTGGGGGGAAACGTGATTATTGGAGCAACACATGTACACAGGGGCTTTTGAGTAAACAAGGTAAGGTAACATGTAAAAGTTACCTGGTTTCCTTCCATGACTCTGTTACACACAATAATCTTATGTTCATGTAAGCACAGTGTCTTTGCCTTTAGCACCTCTAGTAGTGTTAAGGTAACTTGATTGTGTAGCTGTGGCAAGTCTATGTCCGTGTAAATAGCTGTAAATAATTGTACCATAGCTTGTTAGCAGTCTGGAAGTGGTATAGCGGGGGTGGGAGGCCGTTTTTTTTAAAATGAACATCTTTCTTTTTCTGTTTTTTTGGTTAGGGAGAAACCAACGGTGCTTTTTCCAGCGGCCGTGTCTTTCAAACTCGGAGCCACCGCTGGATCCACAAGATCTCCTCCTTATCTGTTTTCTGAGGAGAAGTTCTCCAAGCACGGTGGGTTTTCATTTCCTTTTTTTTTTTTTTTTTTTTTTTTTTTTTTTTTTACTTTAACCTACTTCTGCCAGTTTTTCTGTCGGTATGTCACATTTCCACAGCGTTGGCAGAAGCAGCCACCCGAGTGCCAAGCAGTTTATGGCATGTCAGCTCGCAGGATAATCCCTCCTCAGTCATGCACAGTGACGCCTGCACTCTGTTCGGCTCAGTGGGAGACCCTTTAATCTGTGAGTGCCGCAGAAAAAGCAGCACAATGACAGTAAGTCAGAGGTCACCATGCGTGTTTCGGGTAATGAATACTGTCTTCATGTAGCCTGTACGACATAATTCACCGGGTGGGGTTGTATTACTAGTGTACTACTGGATTATGTGCATTTCCTAATTTTTGGAGGCTTTAGTTTGCCTGTTTATTTGCATGATATATCATAACTGAACTTTCTAATTAGCCTTTTTCTTGCCCTTGAAACAGTTTTAATGCAAATCTGGTATTTCTCTCTTATTTTTTTGTCTTTTAATGTGGACACTGCATGTGTTACATGAGGTGCTATGCAGGTATTTGTTGTTGTTGTTGTTATGATTATGACCTGTTCACACAGCTGTCAAGACCTGTCTTACAAATTTTAAAAATGATATTGGATTTATTGAAATACCTGTGCGTGTATATGTATGTATGTATGTACAAAGTAGATAGATACATAGGTGTGTGTGTTTGTTTCCATACAGTGTGTGTGCCTGTGGGGTTTTTATGTATTCATGAATATGCAAATGCACTTCTGTGTGGGCTGTGTGATTGGAAATCAGGGAGCCTCTGGTTGTTTGTCTTTATTTTGCTTCTTTTCGGAGTCTGTTCTGCGTTTGTTAAAGTTGTTCGAATCTGATTTTCCATTTTCCTTGTGGAACATTTGTAGCTCTGTGTGGAATTACTCCATGTAAAAGTGCTTTTCTTTTGTACATTTTATGTGTCATACCACTCAGCACAGTCAGATCCATCAACTTTTATGCAGATTTAAGCCAAGAGGTCATTGTTTTCTTATGCTTTCTCTGACAAGCTAAGCTGCCCGCTGCATCCTTACCTGATTTTGTCACGCAGCGAGGCGAGCGTGGCAGGAGCCCTCAATGCCAACACCAGCAGCGTGTCAGCCTCTGCCCGCGCTGCTCCTGCGTCTGTGGCAGCTCTGTCTCATCCTATTTTTCAAGAGAGCTCAGAGGCTTACATGCACTGATATCTCCAGCCTTTGTGCTGCGCTTTCATTATGATTTTATTCTTAGCTGCACAGAAGCTTCTTGTTCCCAACGCAGTAGAGATATAACCGAATCCGAGTGCATTATTCGGGAAAGCACAAATAATGAGATGTAAACAGATATTTCTTCTACCTGAAATTGCTTGTCATTATTCAGCTTCTCATAATGTCACATGGGCAGAGGCAAAGAGACACATCGACATCGAGCTAGTAACGATGTGGTCATTACTAATACAGTGAGTCCATGTATTTGACACAACGTATAGCTGCCAGTCACAGTGGGCATAAATGACAAGAATTGAGGGTTTGAAGGGTTACAGCAGGTGGCGCTAGATAAATGAATACTCAGGTGCTCTTTGGGTGCAGTTTTTGGATACACTTGAATGGATGATGGCCGATACACAATAGAACGTTTTCAAATAGAATGCAGTTGTTTATGTCCGGTGGTGTGTGACATCTCAGACAGCAATGGAAACGAGTGTTTTAATATTAAAAAAAAAAAAAAAAAAAATGTGTGTGTGTGTGTGCTCTATATTTTAATATGGACTGTATATTTCAAATATAGATAAAATATATGGTGTATGCTCTATTTCAGACTAATGACAACTAATGGAAAATGTGAAAAAGTGTTTCAAGAAGAGCAGATTGAATTCCTTGAGAGCAGGAGTTCATCTATGACTCCTTGAGAATCATATGCCGTGCATGTTGGCATATTTCTTAACAGGCTTAATCCGTCTTTGTCTGTTGTGGTCCACTGACACAGTTTCCAGCTGACTCACACCCACGTTAGCTGTTGAACGTGATGGATATGAGTTTCATTACTGAACGGCAATATACTATTTCGACCAATATGTATTTTGTAAATGTGTCACTGTTCTCATTGATTCTTCCAAGACATGAACCACCCAGTTGTATCTTACAGAACAATTATGAGAAGACTAGTGGGACTGCAGTTCTCTGTCATGTACTGTATATTTTCGACCCACTTGAAAGGAGAAATGGCTTCTTAATGTTCATAACGTGTTTTTATGCAATGCATTTGCTTTAGATGGTCGAAATGTCAATAGCTAAAGCACTGCTGTGTGAGCCGGCCACAAAAACAGTGTTGGCTGCAGTCACAACGCCTCCCACTCCTGACATGCAAGCCAAAAAAATGCCAACCTGAATGCTGTCAAGTTTAACTTTCTATTTCAAGCAAGCGGTGGCCCATCATTTCACCGGGTCCTCTGAGGCACGTGCATGTGATGGTGATGGCTTGTGGGGAGCACGGTATCAGACTGGTTGATGTGGTACGATTCAAAGTATGATATTACTTCTTAAAACACCGATATTAGGCTTTAAACTCTTACATTTAAGATAAGATAAGATAAGATATTCCTTTATCAGTCCCACAGTGGGGAAATTTCCAGCATTACAGTAGCAAAGTGGATAGCAAAATATGAAGCAAATTTACATTATAAATAGATAATAAATAGCAGCAAGCAGTATAAACACTATAAACAAGGAATATAGAAAAATAGAAATATGAACACTTTAAGCAGCAGAAAATAACCTAAACATTTCTCACAAATGTTCATTTTTAGTGCACTCACTCCTACAGACCATCCATTCTATCTGGGGGTGGGGTGGGGGTTACCCGTTCTTTGCACCGGATACACCTGATCGCCTCAAAGCCATGAGAACGGCCCTGTGCAGCCGCAGCTTCCAACAACAACAACAACAACCACTTACAAACACTAACAATTTAAAGAGCAACATGCAAAATATATTAAGTGTTGTCATCAGTCACCCCACACGTTTGATGCTTTATTTTTGCTTTGTGTTGGTGACTCTGAGGCCAATCCCAAAGGTTACTGAGATACAGGAGGAGCCGGCTGTGAAGTTGGTGCCTGCAACAAATTTCAACAAAACACGGCTTTGACATGGAGGGAAGTCAGTAATAAATATGATGATCATTAAAATGTAAGATGTAGCGTACACACAGTTCAGGTCCTTGTCTTATTCAGTTAGATAATTGCATATCTTCTATTTCCACGCAGTGTCTAAGAAATCCATACAGCCGCCGCATTAACATTTTGATTCAATAACTTTTTTTCCACATACGCATTACTTTTAAAATTGCTTTACTGCAGGTTGGCCCTGCATCCAAGCTATTCTCAAAGTCGATGTCCTCTGCTATCAGGCCGCTAACAGCTCGTGACCTGCTGCCCACAGAGAATGAGGCCACAGCATGGTTCACTGCACTGTGAATGTCTGTGAATGACTAATCGCACTGTTCTCGCAGTGGCATGGAAAAGTCAAACCTTAAGTAGCATTCTTACAGTAGAGTCCACACACACAGATTCGCTTTTGACCTTTTATTTATTTATCTTTTATTTTATTTTGATCTCATTGTGGGGCATAAGAAAAAATACACTGAAATATCTCATGTCAGGATAGGCAGTGCATCTTATTGACTCAGAGATTTATATAAAACATGAAAGGGAGTTGTGTTCTTGGCTGTGTACTTGAGCCTATTCCCCAAATATCATTTGCTTAATAAATATGTTAAATACCCAATATCCCCTCAGGGATCAATAAAGTATTTTTCTGATGTTTTCTCGCACAGCAAGTCTCTCCCTAATTTTCATCTTAGTCTTTCCTGGCTGAACTATTCTTGGTAACGTTAATGAAGTGGGGAGAAGTAGAAAAAGGGCAAATAGCAAAATAAATGGCAGGCAATTTATTTTGCTTTTTGCCGTTTTTGTTTGTTGTTAGTTAGAGAGCTTAGTATTGTTTTTCTCTTTGATTCTGTAGACTAATTGAGCCTTTTGTTTTCTTGATAGTTTGGATTTAAAAAAAAAAATGTTATTTTGACACCTTATTTGCTTCCATTTCTGCAATTTTAGTTGGTTTATCTCTATCAGTTATTTTCTGTGAATAAATGATATTCATTGTTACACTTAAAGTGTTTCGGCAGGCTTTTCTGGCCATTTTTGCTCCAGTTTTGCAGAGGTTCTGGGTAACCTTGTTATGTTGCTCCCTGTGTTCGGCTTTAAATAAAGGCTGTAATGTAAGCGGGGGCTCGTCCGGGACATCCACCTCTTCAGGACGAGGCAGCACCTTATTCCAAGCTAATAATCACCACAAGATATTATGTCTTACACAGATTCCTGGTACCGTCGAGACCTTTTGTTGCTACTGGCTGACTTGATTAGAATACTGCATTCATGCTTCAACAGCAAGCTTAGCATAATAACCAGAATTTGATAATTCAACACAGACGGATTATTAAATATGAAGACCTGCAGACATTTGGGAAATCTGCAAGTGTTATATTTTGATTTTGTTTTGCATTTTTGTCCAGTTAATCACATATTTAAAACAAGTGCTGGGAAGATGTAGGTCTAAAAAGTAATGGAGGGGAAAAAGACAGATATGATAGATATGAGTCGACATTATTCTCATCATTGGCCTGTTTTGAGTCTTAACGACCTTCAAGCTGCACCTTCAAAGCCAACAAAATTAGATTGCTGGAAATCTGAATAGCCCACCTCAGAGCCACTTAGCATTCAATGTTGAAATAGATTAACATTTGAAAGCTTCAGTTTCAGGCTGTACTATACGTTAACTGTTTCAAAGAGACATCTTGCAGGTTTTTGCTGAGTGGAGAAAATAATGTTCAATTGGAAGAATTTACATGAAAAAAAAAATGCAGTCAGAGTCGAGCCCCGTATACGTCTCAGCAGTAATCTTTCTCATTTAAATTAAAGTGCATTTCGCCACTTTCCGTCTCTAAATGACAGAAATGGTATGTCAAATGAATATTTCTCAGGCGTCAACAGGGTAAGCAGCCAGGCAAATGAAAAGAAATGTGAAATAGTGCCAAGAAAAGAGAGTGCCACATTGTTTTGATACTTAAAGCAAACAACATCCCTTCCATGAGCGTTATGTCAAGTCAGTGAATACTTGTAAGCAGGGCTGGGCGATATTGACAAAACCAAATATTGGGATATTTTTGACTATTTTGGACATGTGTTGATAAATTACAACATTCTAAAGCGAATGCTCAGAGGGGATCAAGCTTTTTTCTGTTGCTGCCCCCAAACTCTGGGATGACTTACCTGTGCACATTAGACAAGCCTATTCACTGTCCATTTTTAAAACCAGTCTTAAAACCCATTTTTACTCATTGGCTTTTAACCCAGTATGAGACGTCGCTCTGTTTTATTTATTTGTTTATATCTTTTTTACTGTTTTATTGCTTTTACTGTTTTGTTGTTTTATGATCATTTATGCACATGGATTTTAAATTCCAGCATCAGACGTTGCTCTGTTTTAATTTGTTTGTTTGTTTTTATTCTTTTAACTGTTTTGTTGTTTTATGATCATTTATGTACATTGACTTTCAATTCAAGCATGAGACGTTGCTCTGTTTTAATTTGTTTGATTGTCTTTACTCTCTCTACTATTCTTACTGTTTTGTTGTTTTATTATCATTTGTGTACAGCACTTGGTTTCAGCTGTGGTTGTTTTAAAGTGCTATATAAATAAAGCTGAGTTGAGTTGAGTTGAGTAGGGAACACAGCTTCAGCTTTCATGGAATGTTTAGGCAGGAGATTTTTTTTTTTTTTTAATAATAATCTTTAGTAATATGGATGTGATGAGCAGGCAGGTAGAGAGCTGGAACAGTGTAATAACTTCAGAAAACTGAATCTGTTTACTGTGCTTTACTTTTTCTACATCACTATCATGTTATCCAAAATCCCAGATGATATCTAGACTCATATCATGATGTTAATATAATTTCTAGCTTGTGTAGTTGTTAACGTCCACCGGTGTGTAGGAAGCATTATGCAGAAACGGTGTTCCCGCCGTGTTTCCAAATCTCCAGATATTTATTGCTTAACGCCCCCCGGCGTGCATCGCTCAACTCCGTCCCCTGTGGCTCGCTCACATCGTTTCGCAAGATTGATCAAGTGAGAAAATGTCTTACAGCAATTTCACTTCGGGAAATCACGACTGATTGCTGGCTCTTACAGTTAATTTTGAAAGGGCGACTGGAGAGAAAACAAGCGTACAGAAATCCAGAAATACATCCCGCCATGGAGGAGCTGACTAAACCCCTCGTGTTTTGTATTTCAAACCCAGCTCTCCCTCTGTGTGTGTGTGTGTGTGTGTGTGTGTGTGTGTGTGTGTTGATTTTAATTTCCAGCGCTTGGCATCGTTAATAATGAAGTAACACAGCAGACAGGACCCGGGAGTAATTTTGCAGTCGAGCAGACATCGGTGTAGTTAATCATATCATTTATTGCTATGTGCTCCCCATTACAACAAACAGCATCAGTAGTGTACACTTCAATCTACACAAATACATAGAAAAGCAAGTAGAAGAGAACGACTGATAGTCATGACAATCTTAATGCTTAAAGGCACGGATAGCACAGGGGCGTCGATACAGTACATGGGAGTATCCTATGCAGTAATATCTGTCTGAGGCTCAGGGATTGTCGACGAAACATCTACAACTATCCTAGTAATCATAACAAGCTCGGCATTACATTAGCAGCAATGTTTTACAGGCAGCAAGAAAAAGGACTGGAAAAGAAGTGGGGAGGAAAATGTAAAATGGTTAGACAACTCTGACAACTACAAACAGCATCAAGAAGAAAACAACAAACTTTACTGGTTTTACTGGTGCTATGCTACTCATGTTTTATTGATTAAAATAAAGCACTTGTCTGGTCAGTAGGCTATACGCCGCTGTGGTGTGACAGCTCTGCTAGGGACTTCTACGAAACAGCTGTGAAAAAGACAGCCTTCTGACAAAAGTAAAACATCTCAAAATTGAGCATGTATATTTACATCTAATTGTTTGCAAAAAACAATGTCATTTCTAGTCTATCTTCTTTTTTTTATTTCTTTTTTTTTTTTTTTTTGGGTTAAAGTAGTAATCCGTTTAAAAACTGAAAGCGTGGGTGAAAAAAAAGGTCGCCGTAACGGTTATCGTTTTTCAAGGGTTTATCTGCCGCACCTTAATGACCACATAAAAATAAAGCAGAACCTTTTGACTTTCAATAAATATTTATGTACTCAATGCTATATACACGTACTATACATTGGCACACAGGAGTGAGTGTGAATAGTTGCAAGCTATTTCTTTGCTGAAACACAAAATTGTGTCTTTGCTATTGCAGTCAGATGCATGGTGGTTGTGAAAAAGATCCTTTTTTTTTCAATAAATAGCCTTCTGTCTCCTGAACCTTCTTTCACTGGTAAAAAAAAAAAAAAAAAAAAAAAAAAAATTAGAAAACATTTTGGAAAAAAAACAAAAAACATGTTCCACATACAGAAAAAAAAAAAAAAAAAAATCTGAAAAAGTCCAGCTTCATGTGCTTACAATGAGGCTTTGCAACTGGAAGCACAAAGTGTACAGTAGAACCTTGTTTAATTAAACCTCAGACATAATGCAATATGGGTAAAAAAAAAAAAAAAAAAAAGACTGTTAAATTATGCCTTTTCCTTAAAATATCCTGTATATTACACAGCAAACAGCTCCGCATCTTTCAATGTCATATTAATAAAGTGGAATTTCAATACATTTCAGTGTTGTGGAAATCTCAATTCACCTCCTGTCTTGTGAGTTTCAGCTAAACAAGGGCCAACTGTATTTTTTTATTTATTTATTTTTTTTTAACAAATATGTTTCCCTTCTGAGTTCCCTTCTTTGACAGCTTCAACCTTCCTAAGCAGGAGCGCTCACAATTAGGAGGGGGAGTACAGTGAGTCAAAAAAAAAAAGGTCACTAGCTAGCACCACTTGAACTCTCAAGTCTGATTTCTGAAAAAAAAAAATTTAAGGTCGGGAAGAAGAGGAATGACGCACCTTTCATAGAAAATATCTACTTGCATCCAGGTACACTGTGGCTTTGTGCTACTGTCTGCTAGCTGAACCCTGAACAAACATGCAGAGTGGGAATATGCACCATTTAATATGAAACACACACACATACAAACACACACACACACACAAACAGAGCCAGGCACGGCCGTATGGCAGGGTAAACCTTTGGGAAGCCACTTTGTCAGCGTGAAACGGGGTGTTGCAAGAGTTGAAAGTATCCTCAGCTTGCCCTCTTATAATAATACTGATATTTTTCATGTACAGTATTTACAGGAAGCTTTATAAATATCTATCTCCGTAGAAAGCGAAGAGAGCCAGGGAACAAACATTGCCGGATATAAAAATTCTATACAACTAGAACGGTTTTCGCTGTTTTATCTCTGGCCTCGTTCCATTCGGATATTAACGTGAGATGTTTGATGTGAAAGTCATGCACGGCGAGCTCCACAAGCATCTGGACAGCTCTCTGTGTCTGCCTTGGTTTTATTTTGGAGGACAAATAAAATTGCTACGGTTAAATTTACCTTATCAATTGCAGTTTGAGGGAATTTTCAGCTACATCAGACTATCCTAAACACTTTTTTTTGCTCATGATTTACAATTTGAGTAAATTTCCCAGATTGCTGCATGGTGACTGTTGCGAAACTTGAGGCAAAGTTCAAATGAACTGCTTTGACTGAAATTTTGGTCAACCTTTGAGGGTCAAGTTTCCAGACGTGTCACTCAAACAGGGTAAAGCACGTTTTGTAGTCCAGAGAAAATCGCGTCTCTGCATGTAAACTGACGCGATTTTGACGTGTGTTCGAGGCTGAAATGCGTCTCGGCCGCACGAGGTCTCACGCTCTGATTGGCTGATCACAGCTGGGTATCATCTGACCCACAAAACGTGCTTTCGTCATTAAGCAGCCGCAACTCACCTGATGAAAATTAAAATGAAAACTGATGGCCAAGCTGCACTAGAGGCGCTTTCTTTGTCAGTGTTGTGTCTATGACAGATTTTTATTATTTTTTACATGTAAATTGCGATTTATTTCTAGATTCTGCCGGCACAGTCTACATATGTTTTCATGAACTGAATTAACCATGACGTTTGCAGCTGTTTACATTTTCAGCCGAGCGGTAAACACTGCATACTCTATAACAACTAAACAACAATGAATCAGAAAGAAAATTTTCCAGTTGCAAAACAAAAGCCGCCTCCTCAATAGCATTGGAGTTACTGTAAGAAAAATTAGAGAAAGCCTCCAGACTTTTAAGACTCAAAGAACTGATTAAGTGAGAATAACAATCTGGATTACATCTGGATTAGATCTGGGTGTCATTACATAGGAAGAATATATGAATCCATACCAAACAACAAGACTCTTCTGAATCTGTCCTCTGCTATGGTTGATTAAGTTTTATCATGAACGACAAAGGCAACAAAGAGTTCTCCTCATCTGATGAAGCTGAAATTTACCAAATTTTGAAACGGACCGTGTGCCTTTTAACTTCATAATCCTCATCACATCACTGCAAATTTTGAATAATAAAAGTTTTGTTCAAATGCTCGGGGAGCTCACTGTGGGATGACAAGCTGTTACTTAGAG
The DNA here is from genome assembly GCF_902150065.1 of Myripristis murdjan. NCBI lineage: Eukaryota > Metazoa > Chordata > Actinopteri > Holocentriformes > Holocentridae > Myripristis > Myripristis murdjan. Next base: position 31,155,257 of record NC_043988.1, read on the forward strand.
TCAGTGACAGGGTCTGGGGAAGGGAGTCTCTAGATGCAAAGTGAACCAGCACTTTTCTCTCTCTCTCTTTCTCTCTCTCTCTCTGTTTCTCTCTCTCTCTCCCTGTGGTGTTGTGAGGTGAGAAGACTCAGGATGAAGCTGGATATCTACTGTACATTAAAGTCCTGTAGGGCAAGGGTGTCACTTTCATCTCTCCACCTCAGAATACGCTGTCGGCCACCTGCTATCTGTCAAGCTGCCTGACCTTTGACCCTCAGTAGTATCTGCCTGCCTCTCGGACCAGATTGACAAGGAGGACGGCGCCATGGCGGGCAGCCTCCTGCCGCCGTGAACCACCCGCCTCGGTGCACTGCCGACCTTCGATGGGTTTTTCTTGCCCGGAGCGGGGGTGGTGGTGCGTTTTGAGGCGCTGCCTGATGTGGCGGAGCCTTTGCCCGAGCCTTGCTTGCCGCTGCGGGTCATGTTCGCCGCTGCAGAGGCCGTTAAAGTCTCCAGGAGCTGGGAGGCTGACCCGAAGCGGACATGCTCTTCCGTCTCGGCCGCCTCGGAGAATAAAGAGAGAGCACCGCTGCGCTTGCTGCAGGAATCGCAGCACAGCTTGTTGTAGCCGGGAATAGAGCAGTATCGAGCGAGGACCTCCATTTGGCAGAAGATGGACTTGTCTCCGGTGCACGGCTCATCTGGAAATTAAAGGACATGCAGGATGAGCTCAGTGCCTTTAATTGTGGGTGTAATTTCCACTGGGGACATCCTATTCTGTCAATACTGAACAGTTACATGGACATGTTTTGATTTGATTTGAAAATGTAACAGGACAGGGTTTTCAAACCGGTCTTCAGGGATGCCCACAAATTCAACATATTTGTCCAGGCACACCTTAAAGGAACACTGTAAGGTTTGTTTTTTCAAAGTAAAGAAGCTAGGCTAACAACTCCCAAAGATTTCAAGTCTTTATGCTAAGCTAACACAAAATGGTACCCATAGGAACTGAACCACTGGACATACAGAGGTGAAAATGATATCTTGTCTCAGTCTGGGTAAGTCAGAAAAAGCAGATTTTGACCAAAACATTGGAGTATTCCTTTAAGAACTGAAAAGACAAGACTGTGTGTGATGTCTGAAGATCCTTTAGGGCTGGACTGAAAACCCATGAAATACAGTAAAACCTTTCGAACATCATCAAAGTGACAGTGAGGATAAGCTTTGTATTTTTCCCCTGTTTCACGCGTAAAACATTAACAGCCATCTTGAACCGTTATGAAGCTAAAAGTATAAAAATGTAACCAAGTCGAATAATGACCTCTCTTCACATCAGCACAGGTAAGACATGAAGGTGTGCAGTGCATGTTGGAGAAGCAGCTTCAGGAATACAATCAGGTACAGATAACAATAAAACCCTTCCTCCTTTGTGGCTGGTACAGATTTAATAAAGGAAACTATCGAGGGCTTTTAGCTGGATTCAGCTCATCAGTGATCTCATGAAATATGAATGCATCTAATATTTAGCACATGTGGAGATTCATTAATATCCTCAGTCGTGATGTTCTGTCTACTATTGATTTGCTTTTTCATTTCTCTCTCCATGCTGTAGGTTATGCTGAACATGGCGCTCTTGGGAACCATTTCAATATTATTGCACAGCAGCCACATTCAGATCAATATCAGATACATGTTTATGCACTCTCCTACTGTGTTATCTATGGCTCCACCCCGGTCAATCCATTTTTTTAGCTGCAATTCCAGCTCGGTACTTTTTTATTCAGGAAATTAGCTCTGCCTCAACATGACAGTGAAATGCTCAAACCTGCAGTAATAATTAAACCCACTTTTTATTCATGTTAAGAGTTTTACTTAGAGGTTGTTGCTAAGACAATCGTCAATCATGGCTTTTTCTGGTGATATTAACTAAACTTTTTCTGTCACTTGAAATTAAAACCACAATGCCACAATGCTTTTGGGACTGTATCACTGTGGCATTCTCACTAAGGAAAATGCGAAATATTGCAAAATAATCATTAAGACACAGTTTCATAAATTTTGTGGGTGCAAGAAATATAATTTTTTCGATCTGGTATAGCATTTCTGTGAAATGTGAAAAAAGAACTGTGTCTTATGATAGTAAGCTGTCTTTTTTGATCGAGAAGTGAGAAGTAGGTGGTCAGAAATGAGAAAAGCTTATAGAGGCTTAATGAAAGAGTCTTAGGCTGCAGCGAAATGGAGCTCAAAAATGCACTGGACTGTGAAACACTTTCCACTTCGACTACCTGCTCTTATCACCATCGACCTGTCTTTTCCTGTCTATTTGATGTACAATTAAAGTAAAAAAATAGCTTTGTAAAGGGCCTAACTATATCAGGGTGCCAATATCTTTAACACTTACAAATATCTTGTTTATTTTTTTCTAAACAAGGCAAAAAAAAAAAAAAAAAAAAAAAAAAAATGTATATATATATATATATATATATATATATATATATATATATATATATATATATACATATATATATATATCTGCCAGTGATATGAGATAATTCCATTTTTTTTCCAAGACTAATCAACTTGTTTCCAGAATTTACTTGAATCCACTGTCATTTTCTCGATCCCAGTGGTCTGATCTGCCTTATTCTGCATTTTTCAACACATTTATACTTGTTTTTAATAAAAAAAAAAGAAAAACAAAATTTTATTAACGAATATGAGACTAAAGGACTTGTTTCGGTGCAATAACAGCTGAGAAAAAGTTGTTATTGTCCCTGAAAACAGTTGAGCCTGCTGTATTTCTCTTCATCATGTGTGTTTGGTAGATCGGTGAGTTGGATGATGAGGGTTTGGATAATCACAGGCTTCACTGGACATACTGGAGGTGGACTTGCTCACCGTGGCAGGGTCCTGGTCTGCAGGGTCGTGTGGCCTCAGGTTTCTCTCCGCTGCACTGATCTCCAATCCGACAAGTGACCAGACGCTTCTCCATCCCCTCCCCGCAGGTCACCGAGCACTGAGGAAAAGAGCAAACACAAACTCTTACACCCACTTTCAGCCACACATGCACCTCTCGGGGGGGAGGAATCAGATCAGTAACGGCTAAAATAAGCAGAAGCAGGTGACACAGTGAAAAAGAAACGTAAGACAAGGAGATTACTGACCATCCAGAAACCTCTCTTTAAGCAACACACCGGAGAATGGCCAGTTCCCTCTGATATCCTATTGTTTCCTTTCAAACAGCATTTGGCCATGAAAGCGCACAAGCAGAATCCAATCAGCAGGAAGCGGCACGTCGCCTCTCACAAACGCATTTGTCTTCCAGATAAGTGGAACCTTAGCTTCGTTTGTTTTTGGTTGCAGGGGCACCGGCAGTGCATTTACCGTTGCAGCTTTACTTCACACTGCACATTTACAAAGTCTGAGATGTTTTTGTTTTTTTTTTTTAACTTGGCTGAAAAGTGGGTCAGAGCAGGAACAACTTATCTGTGTTTTTTTTTTTTTTTTTTTTGTACCAGCTTATCATCTTTACACAGACTATGAAACTGGATCAGAACCTTCAATTTCCATCCAAATACTTTTTATATATTTGACTGAGAGTGGATTTAAATTCACTCTCAGGCTTGTCATAATATTTTTACTGCGCAGCCAAAGATTGAGAACATGATTGGATTAATCCACTGTAATCATACAAAATGATATATTTTTTATATATAAAACCTCAAACTTTGACCAAGTATGCATTTCACCACAACTTTGTAATAGACATTCTCATGTAGTATTTGGCTGCCTTCATCCTCAGCTCGGTGTTAGCCCTGCAGAATCTCTTCCTTGTGATGATGAACCACAAAACTCAGCTCTCTCGTGTATTTTTATTGTATAACGCAGCTTAGGTATTGTGGCGTGGATTTTCTTGACTCAATGAAATAATTTCAACTCATTGATTTTATATAAATGAATAGAGTTCTGTCAGCAGTATGAATAGCAAACATTATCTTCATACTGGTGGAAAGAGTACTACAAACTACTACTCAAGTAGAAGTACTGTAACTCTGATGGTGTTTTACTGCAGTAGAAGCAGAAGTAGTGCAGTAAAAATCTACTGCAGTAAAAGTAAAAAGTGTCTCATTTAAAATGTCCTGGCAGGAAAAAGTGACTGAGTTCATTTGTCCACGCTGCAAACTACATTCTTTTAAAGGGGCATTATGCTAAACTGAAGTGAGGACCCTGTAGACTCAGCTGACACACGTGGAATAAGCACATCACGTGATGCTCAATCGCTTCTATCAACCATCTGCGGTTTTTCACTGTGCAGCTTTTACTGTGAAATTTGGAAATGACAAAAAGTAGAACCCGAAGCAGATCCCTGCTGTAAATCTTTGCTGCCTGAGCTTTTATTGTGAAAGGTTCCACAATCTGTCACTGATCATTTGTTCTCTGTAATGGATGTGATTTAAAATGTAGTGAAGGACAACACTCAAGCAAAAATGTACTCCAGTAAATTAGTAAAGTAGAATTACTGGCTTTAAAAACTACTCACAGTACAAGTACATAAAAAAGCTACTCAATTACAGTAACATGAGTAAATATAATTAGTTGCTGCTGCCTCTGTTGTGCAGCAGCTAACTCACTGAGGACATCATCACCTCTCAGCCACGCTAACCTGAGTCTTGTTATACGCAATTTTATGAGCCGTTTCCGCTCTACATCCTAAACTCCTCCCATCGATGCAATCCATTTCCGTTTTGGCGTGCTGGTTTGTTTTTAGCTAGCTAGCTGTCGTGCCGACGAAAGGAAAAGTGAAGCGAATGCAGGCTTTTCCAATCTAGATCTATGCGCGCTCACATAAAAAGGGCAGTGTTTGCTGCATGCGACCAATCGCAGACAAGGAAAAATCCACCTGAGCCGCATACTTTACAACGGAGGAGCAGACAATAATCTGAAATAAATACGAGGAATATAAATCCATCATCCAAGCAAAAAGCAACACAGTTGAAGCTGCAAGGAATGCCGGCAAAAAAAAAACGCCGACTGTGTCAATGAGTAAATTAGTGGGATTATAAACGAAGTAAGCGCAAATCTTGCTGTACGTTATGCTGGGCCACGTCGTCATGTTATCCTCCCAGTTCTGCACTGAATTCGGGTGGGGGAGAGTAACGGCATCTCCATTTGTGTAGGGTAATGGCGCCCCCCGGGGTTTGGTGCGTAAACCTGTCTATATCTGTCCTCTCTGGTTCTGGTGCTCGGAAACCTTTCAAACTGTCCGGTAAGACATGGATAACATGGATACTGCACCTGTGACCAGGAGCCGGTCCTCCACTGGCCGGGGCAGGGCACTCGGTTGCACGGCCTCTGGGTCTCCGGCTTCTCGCCCCGGCAGTATTTGCTGTGGATGGAGCGGTTGGTTCCCTCGTGGAGAAACTGCAGGCAGCGCACCGTCCGGATCTGGAAGCCGAGACTGCCGCAGGTTTTGGTGCAGTGCTCCCACTCCTCTGCGATCCACCTGGACAGATCAACACAAGCAGGGGGTTACTGCAGATGCACCTCTGTTGTTGTAAGAGAAATTTAAACAGCTCGGGGGAATCTGGAACGATAAAACGAGCCTGAAAGGTGTGGAAGACAATGAAAAGATAATGGAAGAATGGAAGAAAAAAAATAAACTGGAGAACTTTGACTTTGGTATGTATTTGATATTTGGCTAAGCCTGGATTGAACTTTTAATAATTCAGTGAATTTCAGAGGCTGCAAAGTTCACCACATCAGCACCACATTGCTTAAAGGGACAGTTTAACTAATTTAAACACAGAAGATTTATGTCTTTACTGAACAATCAGCTGAGTGCGGTGGAACTGTTGATGATTTGAGGAGAAATTAACTGTGTCGAACAAATTAAAGTAGACTGTCATGTAGTTTGGATTCACACTGCTTACAAATTAAGAGAATGAATTGAAAGAATTAGCTTTTTTTTTTTTTTTTTTGGACAAAAGTGGTGCTGTACTCAAGCTATAAAAGCCTCAAATTCAAGTCATTCAGTTACCACCGGCAGGTTTTATGGAACGGGTTCAAGCCTCGTGACCCAGCCGAGGCCAGAGGCACACACACTCTGTTCTGTGATTAATTATCTCGTCCTTTTCAGAATCGCCATGCCATGAAAAAGCTCTGTGTCTCTTTTCCAGCCGGTGGCAAAGAAGCACTTCAGGCCTCTCACCTCTCGCATCGAGCGCTCGGAGGCTTTCAGCGACTCAACAGTTTACTGCGGTTTATTTCAGGCCGACAGCGAATGATAGCTCTCATTTCTGTCTCCCGTGATTGAAAACAGGGAAAGAGAGCACGGATTAGCTCTGTTTGTCTAATGGATTTTGACCACAGCGCCACCAACAGGGCCATGAGCTTCACACTTCATATCACAGACACTTCCCGGTCAAATTTTATGAACCTTCAGGGAATGACGTGTTTTTACAAAATCTACAAAATTAACCTGATTGACCCACCACAGCGTCTTCAACGCGCCAAAAAGTCTCAAACACACACACACACACACAAAACACATTTTTCCATCATTTAGTCAATAAAATGTTGAAAATAATGATGAATCACACTAGCTTATTTATTAAATGTTGAACTGGTGAACATAGCGCATCCATTCATATCTTAAAACCACCCGAAACTTTCAAAGAATAATGTTGTATCATTATAAAATTCAATAAACACTTTTCATCCTCATCCATTGGCTGGAAATGTAATGTATTACAACTTGCACAAATATGTCTCACACACATCTGTTAGTAAATATTAAAATTATAAATATTACTGGTTACCATGGTGAGTGACCTAGAGCTAATCAAAAACTCCACGCTTCCCTTAATTCTGGGTTTCCAAACTTGGTTTGGTCAGTAAACTCGCTTTTCTGCCGTCCACTGGAGGTAAGGACCTGCTCTTGGATTTGTGGTTAGTGTTGCAATGGAAACAAACTCCCTGGCAGCACTCAAACACCTTTTGTGGTGAGATAAAAATGTTATTAAAAGGGATAGGAAACTAAAAAATGGTTGATTTCTTACTGGCATCATCGGGTAATGGCTGGTCTTACCCCGGGACAGATGATCTTGGCAGGGGACGGGGAACGAGAGGAGCAAAAGAACCACCTTGCCCTGCTGGAGTGGAAAATGCAGCCTCGAAAACTCCATTTTATTACAGCTGCTGACTTTTAGCAGATAGCTGCATTCAGATATACTCATAAGTATTCTCACAAGGTGCTCACCATATCTGCATCCTCCACTGGATTTAATTTTGGCTCATTTTCTTTCTTTGGTGCCATAATTAGGCCTGTTTGACTGGTTGTCAACAAACCTTGGTAATTCAGAGATAATAATCTCAGATAATATTTGTGGCCTGATAGTGACAACCAGCAGACCGCTGGGACAAAAACCTTAATTTTGTCCCAACACAATGCAGGAGTGCTCTGAATACACGGAGGCAAAGTTGAAGGTCAGAATCCATCACAGCCTTGTTTAAAATGGGACCAAAAAAAAAAAAGAAAAGCAGTGCCACACTAAACTGGGTGGCACGGACCGTCTTTGCCAAGGCCGGGTTTAATTAGTTTCTGGCTCCGGCGAATGTGCACTTGCAAATGTGGAATGAATGAGGTGGTGTAAACTTCATTTCAGCGGTGAGTGAACAATAGCACGTCTCAATAAAGCAGGAAACAATTACTTCCTGTGTGTTTTTCAAAATCCTTTTTATTGAACCTCTCAGTGCAGTTAATGAGTGGATGTGTGTTACAGCACTGATATTAAACACCGGAGTATCAGAGCTGTGGTGTAATGAATGGAAAACTCTTTTCGCCTTGTTTTACTAAGTATTGTTATACTAATTTTGCACTTGCGCAGATTCCCCAACTTTTACATGTTAACAAGGTGACTAAAGAGAGCATGAATTATAATGTTCACATTGTAATATTCTGTTTCTGCAGCTAACAAATCTGTCACCGTTCATAAACCACAGAGCTGATTATTGGAGTTTCTCTGAGGACTATTTTCCCTGGCGGAGGGAGCGTTTCACTGCGCCCCACTTTCAAAAAGTCATCAAAACACAACAGTGCTGCTGCTTTTAGGAAAACTGATGTGGAGGACTTTATTTTGGTGATTGAATACTGGTGTGAAGAAAGACTGTAGTCTCTGAAAGTTAATTTTCATATCATAATGGAATGCAGGGAAAGAAACGGCTGGAGAAAAGGGAGGAAAAATGATTGATGATGAGTTTTAAAATGCGACCGCTTGCTCTGGGAAAAGATTAGCAGAGACATTAAGTTTATGCATTTTGCAAATATTACGCTGAACGTGCAAAGTCACTGGTGTGGTCCTTTTTAAGTTGTGCTCTTGTAAAGGCGGCCCAGCTTCTCTACTGGAGGTCATATCGTGTGTTCACTGTAAAGCAAGGAAAGCTCAGTGTTTGCATAATTTATTTGCTGTGGGAAGAACTAACTCCGGCCCTGTTCGTAGGCCCTGTTCAAACTGCCATATCCAGATTAAAGCCAGATTGATTTTATAAAATCTGGACAGGAAAAAACCCACATGAAATGCCAAATACAGTTTGTCTTCAGTCTGACCGAGGCCTTACACACACCTATTAGACTCTATCAGCCTCATGGTCTTGGTCAGGTACAGTTACCTCTCAAGAGTGCTGTTTTTTTTTTTTTTTTTTTTGCTCTAGTTAACAGGTGATGATGAGCTGGGTGCGAGAAGTGCTCACACTAAAGGGGTCAAACTGCTGAAGCTAAAGGCTGATTTATGCTCGGTGTGGTGTCTGCAGTGCAAACGGCACAATGATGCAATTATGGCCTGAAATCTAAAGATCAAAATCTAAGCTCCGTAGCCGTGTGTGCACCTCGCAATTTTTGCAACAACACAACACGGCACCATGGAGGCCGTATCGGATAAACACATGATGATTGGTTTCAGTGTCATTTCTCGCTTCTTGAACCATGAACGGCCTGCCGTTCGCATAAACGTGCCGTTCCTGCCGTGAGCATCGTGAACGCAAACTGGAGCAAAAATCAGGCGTAAGATATCATCTTCACTCATGAAAATGTTGAATAACTAACGACAACATCACGTGAGACAAACAGCCAGCAGAAGTTTGTGCACCAAGGACGGCATTCAGGGGCTTTTCAGCGCTCCAACAGTTGAGACTAAATCCAAGAGGTTATTCCAGCATTAAATGGGTGGATTGGGAACAACAAGGCAGGACATTTTAGCTCCACCTTTGTTGCACCTCAGTTTGTTATGGGCAACATCAGGCTGCTTTTACATTTTCTTATCTTGTCTGTGTTTTTTTTTTTTCTTTTCTTTGCCACTAATCAGCTTACGTGTCCTCTCTCTTTCACATCGAGTCAGACTCACTCTTCCAGCCTTGAGTGTTTGTGCCACCGGCCTGCACATTAACCTCCTTACATTTCCTCTGCTTTCACACCCCTGTTAGGAGCGTAGCTTGAAAGACAGCTATGTACAGCTCATGGTACATGTGCTTTTATCAAGACGCACCGTTTCTTGGTCTCCTTATCTCTTTCACTAGCTCTTATTGTATTCATTTCTCTCGGCCTTGCTTTTACATGATGGTTGTGCGGTCACAGGAAAATGGTGAGCCTGTGTTTTGCACTCCTTGGATGTGATTGCTTTTCATTTTTGGTGATAATTTTTGGTGGTCTATGTGTGAGGTGAAGCTTTTTCTGCTGCTGCACGCTGGAAAAGAGTGACAGCTGCATGTCTGAAATATAAATGTGGCAATTTAGTATCGACACAATATATTTGTGCGCTGAATTAATCATAGGCACCATGAAAACTACTTTTCATTATGCAGAATTCCCATTTGTGCCAGTTTTACAATATCTTTAACTTGCTTTCATTCCTTTGATTGTGAATTTATCCTTGATAGTCTGATGCATTTTCTGACATAATTATTCCTAGATTTCATTTTTTTCTTTCATACAATAAGTATCAGCATTGTAAACAACACTGTGATTATTCAAACAAATTAACCTAGAGTTCATTCTCTTTAGTTACCTTCCATTTTTACAATAATTATTTTTTTTTAAATATCTATGGTCAAGATTAAATTTCATGTAAGATGACAACCTTGGTCTGGTTCATAAAATATCTGAGTCTGAACAGGTTTCCTGTTGGCGAGTGACGAATGTACCACACATAATGACAAAAAGCCCTGCAGTGATGGGCATTGGATGTTTCCGACAAACTAAATGCAACAAACGATGGTGCTGATGCACAGGAGAGGATATTCAAAACAGTATAGGAAAAAAACTGAAAACTCGGGCAGTCTCAATAAATGCACATGCTAGATCCTTGTTATTTTCTCGTCTGTGCTCTGATTGCACTCAAACTAATGAATCCAGAGCCGACCGGGAAGCAATTTACAGCCTCATGTGGGCCACTGATTGGCTGCCTGCCTGCACCTGAGTTCAGCTGCTTCATCCCTACTAGAGTTAGACCGTAACAGGCTTTTTGAAAATGAATAATTGTATTTTTTTTTTTTTTTTTAACTGTGGCTGCAGATATGTTGTGCTGATTTGAACGTTAATCACTCCACTAAATGGATGTTATCAGTCATAATCACCCCCACCGGTTTGGGTTAGTACAGCCCTACTGCACCTTCCAGTGTTAGAAAGCTTTGATCATCTATTCCTATCATCAGCTGCTCCTTACCAGTCAAACGGGGCCCTGGAGGCAGACGTAACGATGTAATGTGGTATAAAGTCAGTTCAACAAAATCTTACGTACCTCCTGCAGTACTAAAATATACCTCGAGGGGTACGTGTACCCCCCATTTGAGAACCACTGCACTAGAAGGTGCAGAAGGGCCCTATTAACCCATACCTGTGGGGGTGATTATGACTGATAATGTCCATTCAGTGGTGTGAGGTGCATATTCAATATCCTTAAAATTTTTTACATTTCCAAGCCAAAAAAATAAAAGTATTCAGTGCTTTTCCCAAATAACTTGATTCATGTCAGGGTTGAAAAGTGCTCGAGACGCCATTTAGGTCAAGAAAACTCTCGACGAACATCATTAGCAGCTCTTGAAGTCGGAGTAATCCAACTTACGTTTTCAGTGGCATGGAAATCAATATATTGGTATTCAAAATGATGGGGGTAAATGCTCATTTTGACTCGCTCTTGACCCACGCAGCAGCTGATCTAAATGGAGGCCATACTGATGGAGGCTGCTTTGACAGGCTCGGAGGCTGGAGTGGACGTGTACTCACTGAGGCTGCGTGCAGTCCTGCAGGTTGCACACTCGGCGGATGGGTTTCGGCTTCTTGCTGATGTCACAGTAGCCTCGGTTGACCATCTTGGTGTCGCCCTTCTTCCGACAGCCGTACTTGGTGTACTGAAACCCTGAGGCGACAAGTGCACATGTCGTATGCACGTGAGGCACGGCGAGTGGCTGGTCATCATCGAGCAAGCTCCAACAAACAGACAAGCTCACAAGCAGAGATCATTTTTACAAAACACCTGACATTACACTGCTGGTGTTAACTCTGCACATAGAGAGTCACTTTCAGAGGAGGCAAGTCAAAAGGAAAAGGTAGTGTGTGAAGCCCTGGTGCTGATTTAAATTTATGAGCTGCTGTCAGAAACATAAGGCCCGTTTCCACCAAAAGGTTCCTGGTAGTATTTGGGGGGCAGGGGCTGCTACAGGAACGTCCTCTCGCTCGGCTAGGGTGGCCATTTCCACAACACCAAAAAGGAGGACACTTTGGGGGGTGGCGATGCGGGCCCGGGGGAGTGGGGGGGTGTTGAGTCAGGTCCACCAGTGTTAATTTCATCAGCTATTTTCAATTTAGTTTTAGTCTTAGTCTAGTGTCAATGCCCTTTTTACTTTTAGTCATATTTAGTCAACTTGAATTCTTTTTTGTTTAGTCACATTTTAGTCGACGAAAAGTCTTGGCATTTTAGTCTAGTTTTAGTCGAAGAAAATCCAAAGTATTTAGTCTAGTTTTAGTCAATAGTTTTAGTCAATATTCTTTTTTAGTCTTTGACCTGCATCATGTTGGCTTTTTTTTTAATTTAACAATATTATAAATTATTATTTTAAAAATGTAAATTACTTATCAAACAGACCTAACAATTCAGCCACCAATGAATGAGCAGTAGTATGCATGTGATAACATAGATTGAAAAATAAGCTGAAGTGATACCTCTTCTCTGAATAGACAAGCTAAGCCAGTGTGCTGCTGTTAGCCAGTGACTTCAGACTTCAGACAGCGCCACACACACGCACTCCGGCATGAGCACACAGCAGCGCAGGAGGAGAAAAACTAACGCGCATCCAATTAATGCACTTTCTGGATTGTAATTTAAAAGTCTACGACGAAAAATATAACTGATATCGACGTACAGTCCGGGCCAGCGTTGCGTTCAAGTGCAACTCCAAAACGGAGGACAAATAAGCGTCCGGCTTGAGGCTGCGCCGGACGCCGGACAAGGCATTTAAATTCCGGACTGTCCGGCCTAAATCCGGACGTATGGCCACCCTACGCTCGGCCCTCTCACCTGCCGTGTCTCCACTGAGAGGGCCGAGTAGGAGGAAGGTTCCTGTAAAGTTACCGGGCGGTTACGCGACCATGACCCGGGGCATCAAAATGCGTGTTGTTAAAAAAGCCTGTTGTTAGTGTTAGGTAATGTTCCCTAAAGCTAATGTTAGCGTCCCTAAAAATGCTGGCTAAAAAGTGTGTTAAAAAGTGTTGTTAGCTAGCACATTAGCGTTAGCTTGGTAGTGTTGGCCGTGTTGCTATGGACGCCTAACGTTAACTAAAGCTAACCTAGCGTCCGGCTATTTTGTTGCTTTCTGTTGACACCACATTGCGCTGCGAGTAAACCCAGTCAGCACCAAGTAAACCCCAAGCCCCACCCAGGAGTTTTTCGGGGCCGCCCAGAGTCCCTACCCCAAGGCAGGGCCTTTTTTTAGCCCCTGTAAAGGTTCAGGAACTCTCTCCTTCGGGGTGGTTCCTGTGGTGGAGACACACGACAGCGGCCCCAGCCCCATAAAATTACCCCGAAGTTCTTGCGGTGGAAACCGGCCTATATTATCAAAACTTTGTCCCACTTGCCTCCAAGCAATTTAATGACCTTTTTCAGAGACAAACTACAAATTCTAGAGATGTTTCATTTCTTAGCAACAGCTAATGTGGCTTAACAGGTGCTGTCTTTGCTTTCTTGTTTATTTTTTAACATCTTTTGAGTCTAACAAACCATTTGAGTCATTATTAATTCATAAACACAATAACTGTCACCACTGACTTCCACTGGTCGTGGACGTGACACTTTACAGAATTGGTTTTTTGTTTTTGTTAACAAAGACAAAGTTTTCAGCTGAGACTTCCAGCTGCTTTGCCTTGATAATGCAGTTGGTTAGGCGTGGCTTGGAATGAGAAACAGCATGGGCTATATAAGAGGTACTTAATTATTTTTTCATTAGATCATTTTTAACAATGCTAGGATTGCCTCTGGCGATGTGCATGAAACCTACAGGGGTGTACCTGCCTCTGGCACCATGAAGTATTAATTTTAGTCATTTTTTAACAGACTGTAGTCATTTTTTTACAAAGCTCTTTTGTGGTTTCTACCTGTTTGAGGGCCGTGCATGGAGAAAACAAAAGAGAGAAACCAGAGAGAGAGGTCTACATGGCTGCTCTGATCAGCAGAGTAGCTTCATTGTGTATTTTCACTGTCACACTTGTGCTACAGTGCAGTACATTTCACAAAGAGGACAGACCACACGTAGTATTTGACGCAGACTCTTCATCACAGCACCCAGGAGACTTTTTCATAAACGATCACTTGTTTTTGTAGATTTCTGATTGGACGGTGATGTGTGCAGTACCTCCAGCGCAGGGCTTGGAGCACGGAGACCAGCTCTTCAGCGCCCACTCGAACGTGTCCTCCTGGATGACATTATTGTTGTTGACGGGCACTGAATCTTCATGGATGATGTACTTGTACATCAAAGTAGACCTGGTTTCATTATCCTTTGGTATGATCTACAAACCAAAGAGAGAAAAGCATCACCAGCCGTGCAGAATAATTGCAAACAAATGTGTGTGTGCAAATGTGTGCAAATGAATGCATTACGTGTAATTTCAGGAGGCAGGAAAAAAAACATGCATCATGCCTCAATGACAACCATTACACCATGTACTGTACATAATACATCAGTGGGATAATTGGCTTTAATCATGCTAATGATGTTTATATTTGCTGTACAGGACTGTTCATTCTGCCTGATCTCCCAGTGTGAGACCTAACCCTCTACCAAGCCATCTTATTCATATAACTCTAAAAGTTTTTAGCACCGATCCCTGGCTTGGGTACACTTCACAGATTTACTGCTGAGAGGATTAGGGATTTCAATTCCAAAAGGAAATCTGTGGGCAGAATAAAATGACCTGTATATGTGCAGAAACCAAAAAAACTAAAGGGAGGGAGGCTTATAAGGCATTTACTGATGTTAAAGCTTTAGCTGTGACAGTAGAATGCACAATGACAGCATTAAAATAAAGAAGTCACACATTACCAGCTTCAATTGTATCTGTAAGCCACTGTCCTGCTGTGACACGACCAGTATGCACAGATATACACTAAATGCCTTTCAGCTGCAAGGTCGCATTTTAAACATGCAGGCAGTCCAGGCGTTACATTGTAATTTGTTAAAAATAGGGATGCATGGGTTGCTTTTGTTTTGGCTGATCCCAATTGATTTAGTAAAAGCCTGACTTGCCATTAGTGATCATACAACTCTGTTTAACAGTTTTTAATCATTGTTGAAACTTAAACTTTATTTTATCACAGTTAGAAGTTTCTTCTTATGTAAGAAAGTACATTCTCCACGGCTAACTTTTTTTTCTGTCACATGTATTACCACCTGCAAATTTATTTTTTTGGTTTCACACACTTAATCAAAGCAGAAATGTCATTTTGCTGCTGGCACACAGCCTCCACAATACCACATGGCATGTGTGTTGTATGATGGGCATGACACCAGACAGGCATAATTCTCTTGTTTTCCTGATTGGAAAAAAAAATCACATAGCTGGTCACATATCACTTTTTGCAAAAATTGTCTATTTCTAGTCACTGGCTGACGGATCTGGGCTTCCCTAATTATAGTTAGCTTCAGGAACTGATGGTGAATGTGACAGATTTATGGGTAAAGAGGTTTATATGGTAGCTAAAAAAAAAAAAGTTGAATCAGAAGTTATGGAAAGTTTTGCGCACACAAAGTTTTTCACCGACTCCATGTCCCGCCTCGACAGGTCTGCTGAACAAACAAGCGTGACCTCCGGGTCATCCCCGATTCACGCGCAGGAATTACTTTTTAAACAAGGATGCCTGTCCATGAAGAAAACCTCTCCACCTGATTTAGTGGAAAACATGTCCTACAATATTTTTGTCATAAAAGATTCATCGCCCCTTTGGAGCTTCAGACTGCGCAGCCTTGGTGATTCTCAACCATCTTCACTTCCTCTCTCTTGTTTGACTAAAAAATAAAGTCTTGCAATTTGCTGAGCAGAACAGCGCTGACAACAACCGTAAATGACTTTAATTCAGATGTGATTGGAGAAGCTCGAACGCGCCTGCTGTTTTGCTCAATGTGATGAAAGGCGGCTCTTCTAGTGTAATTAATTCCCTGCCATAATGTGCAGACATGAATTTGCATGTAGAGAGCAACTTAAGTGAGCCTGGCATCTATTGATCTGACAGTGCACTTAACATGTTTGCGTAATTGGAAATTAGCACTTCTGCTGCGGACAAAGAAATCAAAGATGTCGCTTCGGAGTATAATTTTCGATGAGCAAATTAAAAGTGGGAAGATGTTTGGGGTGAGAGACTGAATACGAAGAAGACTGAATGGATAATGAGCATGCTGGGTCAACAAACCCTAAGCAGAGGTGAAAAAATATAAAGAACATGAAGGGAAACCATTGGCCCATTATGTTAAGCACGTAACACTAAATACTAAGAGGCCCAATACTAAGAAATACGGCAACAGACAAAACAAACTAGACAATCCCATCATAGCTTTCATGTTAGCAACAACATATCTCTCCAACGTGACTCATAATTAGTGTAATGTTTCTTTACTGGGACTGCAAAAAAAATTTGTCAACCTTTCAACAAGATCAATTTTGACCAGTTGAAATGAGCTAATAATGGTAATAATTTCATTTGGGATGAAAGTGGAATAATTCAGTGTTTGGTTGATTAGACTGCATGTTAAAAGCCACTGATCAATTCTGTTGTTTAGAGTGATTTCATTCTTTCATTTGACGTTCATTGTGACTTTGCAAATTATGAATGACAATGTATTCTATGACAGTGCGTTGAACGAGGATTTTACCAGAACGACCACGGCGTCGTGCAGCGGTCCGTCCGTGTGCACCGTCTCCACGTCGTCCTCGATGATGTAGTCCCACTCCACTCCCAGGTCGATGAAGCTTTTGGACTTGGCCTCCTCTCCTTTTCCGTTGAGGATGTAATGCCCTGTCGCCTGGTTCTTGATCGCTGTGTGATCAAGCGTTTGTTAGGAGCCACTGACAAACTTGAGATGGTTTTAAAAACTAAAATATGCACTAAAACTCTTGATGAGACTTTACATTACAGTCCGACATTTTCCAGGTATTTAGGCGCTAAGTTGGTAACTGAAGATTGGGCGCCAGAAATTGTCACAAAACTACTAAACTACTATGTACTAAATATTTTCCTGATAAGTACTGTACTTAGGAACTTCCTTGGAAAGTAGATGATAATAAATTATTGTCATTATAGTCAGTTTATTAACAGTATTTACTAGAAAATAAGTTGGTACTGTAACAGTTTTCATTTGATGCATCTAAATACTTTCCTTACAGCAAATTCAAGAAATATAATTTTTTTTTTAAAATGAAGGTCTTAAAAAGACTTAAAAAGAATATAACTAGCTTCAGTGAGAAATCATCCAAAATCGTCCATGTGCCTCAGGTAGATCATTAGCGCTCCATGCTGACATGTTAGCATACAGTGTGCTGTACAGTAAGATGGTGGGATGCTAGCTTTATTTCAAGTAAAAAGACTTATTTTTAATACTAAATGAAAATGTTTTTGAACTATTTTACGTGAGCAAACCAGTTTTCATCCACGACATACTGATTATTTTAACTGTGCACTGTCTGCTAACAGCCATCATCTTTATTTCTAACATAAACAGAGAAGGAGTCCCACCATGTTAGATTTACATCATTTTGCATTGATATTACAGAAAACACATGATGACAGGCGATGCCTTAGTTAGAATTAGCTACATTTTGCTTTTGAGCTGCTATGACTTTTAATTTCCTCACTCTTCAGATAATCTATCACTATATCATCTATATCACTCAGCATCGTTTTCGTTTAAATGTTGGAGCCGATGATGTGAGGACACATGGATCATGCTGGCGTCTATTTTGTCCTCACAGGTAAGACGACGACTATCCCAAAACCTCAGTGTTTTCCTTAAAACGATAATTTGGATTCTTGCGATTTAGTCATATTTGCTGTAATACCTCCACCAAGTCTGGCCCGTCTTCTGTTCCCTGTCGCGAAAGTGTGTGTGCTGCTGCAAAATGAATGAAGCAGATATGGACCAGAAAATAACACAGTTTTGAATGCCGACACGAAGCTGAAAATTTGTTTTAAACGATGAACAGCGTCACATGTTTGTTTCGGTTTCACTTTCAGCGCTCTTTTCAGCCCACTGGCCTCTTAAACGGTGGGACTATTTTCTGCCCTAGAACTGCCACTGTGCTGCCCTGTGGATTAAATATGGGACCAAAGCACCGTTTCATGGTGAGAAAATAGTTCCAGAGGACTGACAGGAGTGTTGGAAGTTAAACCAAAACAAATGTGTGTAGTGTGCATATCCTTCAAAACTATTTTTCAGCTGTGTGCTGCCGCTCAAAATTGCATTGGTTTCTGATCTTTATTAACTTCATTCGTTGAAGCAGTACGCTCCTGGTGAAGCTCTTGTTCTTGTGACAAAGAAGGAGTTAATGGACCAAACTTGGCGGATGTATTACTCTCTTTATCTTTGGTTATTTGTTTAATTAAAATGATCAGTTTGACACTAGTCTAGGTGGCGCATACATGCATAAAAGCCAGTGATGGTGCAGAAATTCACTAATTTGGTTCAGGAAATGCTGCTATACATTTTCATATTGAGACACCGACTGAGTGTGTCAATATGTCTAATGGCACAGCTGGACATTTTGACCAGACGAATCAGTAAGAAAGTTAGAAAAATGTTTCGTATCATCCATCAACATGTCATTTCACAGAAGATGACAGTCACGCTGATGATGGATGCTCTGTTTACGTAACTACAGCAGAAGAACGGTTAAATTTTTACAGCACTCTCAAGCGGACAGTAATGTGTGCAAATGGTCAGATTTGCATCAAGTAGACAGATTTTTGCATTTAGGTTTGCCAGAATGCTTTCATGTGGCTTTTCACCTTCACAAAGGCAGTTTTTGCAGTTGAAACGCTGGTTGACTTTTGTCAGTGGGGGATTTTCTCTTTTCCTTCTTGAGCTGCAGGGTTTCGTCAAAATAAAAGTAGTCACATCATACAGATGGTACAAAGTTCTTCAGCTGGCATGGTCCTGAAGCACAAAGCCATCGTCCTCTTAACTACTAACACTCAGACTATTTAATGGGCCTTTCAGCTTCATGATAACAGAGAAGCACTGCTCTCTTTCTCATATGCTATTTCATAATTTAACATAAAACACTAGGTAAACACTACTGCTGTGTTGATGCACACCTAATACATATTTTTAATCACAGCCATAGCTTTCTGGACTGCTCCTGTTTAATGAAATGAAGATACTGCAACATCTTCACGGTGGTGAGACGTGATGTGGGTGTTCACGTTGACCCCAACCGGTCTTTTTTAACGTTTCATAACAAACTCTCTCCTGAGCCGAAGTTCTCTCTCAGAGCAAATAATGATATTCTGTGGCTGAGGCGCATGTGGGAATCAGAGAATCCAATTTACCTGCATTATTAGGGCACGGCGGGTCACCTGCATGACACATAACTGCACTCTTATTCTTGTGTTACCGTGTATGGACTGCTCGCTGCCTCAAAGAACTGCACAGGGAGTTTCAAGCCTATTTCGGAAAATGTTTTATTTAAAAGCCTTTGCAGCTCCGGTTACACTTGTGCAACCGGGGGTCAATGGATTTCGTGGGTCTAACATGAGGCCAACAAGGCATAAATTGAGGGTGGAAGTTATTATAGCCTGTATTTTATTGCATGAGACTGAAGAAAAAAAAATCACTCTAATTTGTTACAGAAAGTAGTGTTGGAAAATCTACTGAGGCTGAGAGCAGAGATGTTTTAACTCGAGTTCAACACCAGCTGACTAGTACAGATTGACCTTTATAGTGTACAACAAAGGCTTCAATTAAGATACACAATGTAAAAATCAAAATAAATATATCTTTAAAGGATTTAAATCATCCAGAGGGAATGATTACGTCCCTTTTTTTCCACTCAGAAGACACAATATGTAAGGTTATAAATCTGTCAGTGTGTTTTCAGTGTTAAAAAATGTATTTTATTTATATAGCACGTTTAAAAATCTAACAAAAGGCTCATGTGGAGCTTGTTCTACAGGCAAGAGCAGAGAAGTGTGCAGGTTGCAGGCTTGGTGTGAAACAGAGTCATCATCATCGGCACTTGGAGGTATGAAATCTGTAATCAAAATCAGTGGCACTCCTGTACATGTCAGAAAGGGCCTGGAGCTCCCTCCAACCTGGAATTAGATTAAAACTGATTGAGTTGGAAAAACTTGATTGTTTGCGATTGAGAGCCGTTTATTGATTGCGAATTGAGAAAGAAAAAACTCCTCCTGCCTGTCAGTGTCTACTGAGAGGAGCCTGTGAGGTTGGTGGGAGCAAACTGGGGGCAATAAGCAATTATTCTGAGCCTCGGGAGGCTTGATTTCATCCTAATCAGGAAGACTCAAACCCTTATAACAAGGTTTGAAAGGTATCATATTGGGCCTAAATTTGATTTATGCACAAGTGAAATGGAGGCTGATTGCAATCATATGGTGGACGTAGGAATAAACTCAATATTATTCATTAACAAATAAGATGACAGCCGGCCCTTGGCTCTGACGCATTGGAAGACATCAGCTCCCCTTCCAGTTTTAGCATAAGAGTGAAAAATGAAAATAATATAGATGCCTCAGGGTAGGAATATTTCTGTATCATATGACGCTTGGAGAACAGGAGCTGTTTAGATTTTTTTTTTTTTTTTTTTTTTTTGACATGAAGAGCAGTTTTGTTTTTTCCTATTTGTTTTAAAGACGGATGATTCTCAACAACGCACTGATGCAGAAAACTATCCTGCTAAAAGGCGTCTCTGTGAGCACTTTAAGCTTGTGAGAAGCTACAGGTGGCTCCATTCATGCGCACCGAGCGGAACAGAAAACCTCCACAGGTTGAAGAAGTAAACGGAGCAGGTGGGACGAAACGCTTCGAGAAACTGTTTCACCGACTGAACTGAACCAGCAAAGGCAGCAAGTGCACTAATATGGTCTTGGAGGGGGAACTTTACTAGTATGGAAATCCTATAAGGGGATCATGCATTTAGTCGTGTGCATCTGTCTGCAGCTAATCTCACATACTACCGGGCCTGTCAGCATGTTTTTTTTTTTTTTGTTTTTTTTTTTTGAGCAGAGTTGTGACTGTGTGATCAAGGAATTTTGATTCAAAACCAGTTTTACATCACAACTGAATACTAACTTTTAAAAGGATTTAACTGGCCGGTAGGTGCTGCAAGTGATCAACAACAGTTTTTTTTTTTTTCGATTATGTCTCATCAAGCAATCGTGTCTTCTTGCCAGAGATTTAAAAATTAACGTGCATGCCGGGGCACGTTAGTTGGCGGATTCTTTTATTGGCATTTGCACAAATTGACATTTTGCATTGCTGGTCTTTTGGAATTAGCCAGATTAGTCTAGATTAGCGCGCCAAGGTAGGAAGAACGTGGCTAGATCATTGCGGTCATTTGAAAACATAAAATAATGTAAGCCAGCTGCTCAACCACCTCTCTTCCCACCACCAACATGACATGACAATGCCATGTGTGTGTGTCATTTTGCAGAATTGAGCACTTGATCACTTTCTCACAAATCCATAAACCAGTGATGCCAGACTCTAATCTGACTGACTGTCATGTGGGCTTTTTACATCCACATTTTATGCCGTACCTGTGCTGAGCTGAACCAAACTCCCCCTTCAGAAAAATCTCCTTGGCTGCTTTCACAATAATGCTTTTGATTTATTTTAATTATTCCTCCCGGGAAGAACATATTCTGCACTTTTTCTTTCCCCTCTGTAACCTCTTTATTATTATTATTAGCTGCTTATTAAACAGGTGAACTTGACCTGCGTTATAGAGCTCAGAATGCATGCTGTAATTTACATCATTTTAATTGCATGTATCAGGGCGAGGTCATACTGTATATGTTTTTACACTCCTGCATTTTTCACTCCATTTTGTGCTTCCATCTGACTTGCCAGACCTGATGCTTCACATATCCATTTTCCACTTGTATTTGAACTGGCAGAGACCCTGCATGCACTCAACACTTGGATGTTTTAGTCGGTAACATTCCTGGCAGCCGCGGGGATGTTAGGCTGAAATAAAGGGAGGGAGCAGAGTTATGGAGCCACTTCCCAGAACTGGAGTAGCTTCGGCTTTTATCTCACTGATAAGTTCCCTGTCCAAAACCACCAAATACATCTGTTTTGGGAGAGCAGAGAGGTTTAGCGAGGCGGGAGGGGGGAAAGCTCTCAGTCTGGTAGTAAACTATCGACAAAAACCTCTCTGAATCAGCAGGTACTTTATCTCGTGGTATCACGGCGTAACTTCGCTCTTGTATAAACACTTCAGGGTCACAGGAATATTGATAGGGCACCGCGGCTGTCACCCCTGCCCCCCGCATCACCGGCTGGTTGTGATGTTGCTATTTGTGCAGAAACGGGGAGTCAGATAAACAGCCAAAATGTAAATGCAAATCTCACTTGGACAAACACGCCGCCTCTAGCTGAGAAGATCATTGCTGACCCTTTTCACCCCGCGGATGCTGAATAAATCACGTTTTCCTCGGGCCGTTTGCACCGGCTCGCACAAGCAACAACAAACAGATTAGCCACCTCATTCATCCCGCCAGCGCCTCCGCCTGCTGCGCTCAGAGTGGAGATACTGTTTTTTTACTTTCTTACATGGGGTTGAGAAAATACTGTTTATTTTTGTTGTGTTTTTGGACACTTTCACCTTGCGACTGTACGTTTGCTCGTAAACTGATCAGGCAGGTGTATGTGTTTAGACGTAAACACCTTTTTGCATGATGTTTGTCGACCCAAAGAACCAGCATTTATGTTTACTGCGGCTATGAGGATAGTGCACACTGACCATATTTCATGTTTTCGTGATTTTGGCCACAAATAATGCTGATTCCCTCCTGAATCTGCCTGACTGGTGCCGTAAATTCACCTCAACACAGTCAATAAAAAACACAGTTGAAAAAAAGTTTTCCCATTATTTGCTGCAGAGAGAGAACTCGGGATTCTGCTGATTCTAATCCAGATCCTAATAATGAATGTGCAAAATAAGGAGACTAATTTTTCAGCCCGGCCTTATCCTGGTGGCCGACAAGCAATAAATTATGCAAAGTGCATGAAGCAAATTGCGATGTGCGCCCGTTGATCCGCCTGGAAATGATGAGGAGGACGGCGAGGAGGCGCCGCGAGGCCTCCACGCACGTGTGCCGCGTCAGCCTGTGTTTGTGTTCGTGTGTGAGCGTAACCAAGTAACGAGTCGAACACTTACCAAGAATTTGAGGGGAGGCCTCATGTTCTTGGATGACCACATGTCTAGCTCCAGGGGGAATGAGAAACATCTTAAGGTAACCTTTGCACGTTTGCAGCGGCGGCGGCAGCAGAAGTGAACGAGGTTAGGAGAAGACAACACAGGGAGAGGTTAGTGAGCAGACACAGACATCTCTATCTACCCGTCGTTTGCAGGGGTGGACATCGCACGTGTTCCAGAAGTTGTTTTTTTCCCACTTTGCTCTACAGAGATGGTATTTTGAATTAAAAAAAAAAAAAAAAAAAAAAAGCACTACATTACTACATCAGCTTCCCTTCCCGCCTGCCGGAGACAGTTTGATTGAAACACACTGTGTGGGTTCTTCATTCACATCCAGCCGTCGTGTAATGAAGGGAAATGACTCATGTGCACGTTCATTACTCATGAACTCGGGACAGGACGTTGCTCGAATTTGATCTGCTTTGGTGTCCTTTGCGTTCACGGTGATTCAGCGCACGCTGGATGTGAATGAGAGAATCGTCAGCTATATTTCAATGCGGCACGGCAAACGGGGGCTTTTCAGACTATAGAGCAGCAAAGTGTCCTTCCTCCAGCGATGTCCACCGCTTGCAAACCAACAGCGACTCACCAAGTACATTTCTAGAGTCTTCCGTTTCGTTCAAATACACATTTCGAGCTCCTTTGGGCAAGAAGAAGGCTCCTCTGGTCTTCCCTTAAGAAACGGAACGAATGAGTGAAGTTAGTTTTTGCGGCGCTCTCCTCTCTCGCCAAACTCTGCGCCGGCGTTACCTAGAGGCCTATTTAATGAGCATAGCAGGGACCAGAACATTTTGCATCAGACAAGGAAGCAAACTACTTCTGTTGGCAGAGCGGCACTTGCCAATCATCAAGACTTTGCAGCAAGAAAGTCGCAGCGCTGTAATTAGGCTCCATTAGGTGTGACAGGCAGGCGCCACACCGCTCGGGCCCCACCTGTTGTGGGAGCTTTGGAGTCGCTGAGGCGATTATGAATGCAACTGGCGCTCTGTCACTGAGTTCACATGAGGTTACAACAGGTGAGCGCGTGGAGCGTCCTCACTCTGTATCACAAAAATAAATAAGCATGTCTGACTCCCGGAAAAATGGCACAAACACAGCCTCGCCTCTGGGAGAACATCCACTGATGGCGATCGTTCTCGTCGCCAGCAGCCGCCCACAGTGGAAATTACAATTTGATGGCGCTTCAAAGAGGAAGAATTTTTTTTTATACAGTGGTGGAAAAAAGTTATCAGACACCCTTAAAATTTTACACAATCTCACAATCTCAAATGTTATCATGAAATATTTGTGGAAAAATCTTGTTTGTGTTTCAAAAGGTGTGGCTGCATTAGACAGATACAAACAAATACTAATTATATTTTTTTTGTTTATTGTTTACAAGAAAAACTAACAAAACTAAATTCTTGACAGTTGAATCTTTATCTTCAGGCGTGTTTCCTGCGTTAGGTTCCTTGTTTTAGCCATTTTTGTGTCTGAAGAACTTTCAAATGTGCTGGCTTTATATAGACACCAAGCTTGGCAACAAAAATTGTGTCTTTTAATAAAAAGAACGACCTTCATCACTGGTACCAAAATGACCCAATACTCAAACATTTTTATGTATTTTTATGGAACCAATGGGCTGTGACTGTACTAAAAGAAATTGCACTTGAAGTCCTGAGAGTGATTCTTAATGCAATATTTCACAAATGGGAAGTCCGAAAACTTTTTTCCACCGCTGTATATATATAAATTGGAGGAGAACATTGCACACAATCTGGGTGTGAAAAACAAAAAGTGACATGATGAAAGTGTCAGCATGTGAGCTTACATTTCGATCTATCAATCAGTGACAAAACAGGCAGGCTGATATCCCAGATTGCTCTCCAAAGGCCTGCAGGTCTGACACTTTGTTAGTTTTGATGGTGCAACTGCTCCAGAGGCCGTTTTTTTTTTTTTTTTTTCTTTTCTTTTTTTCCACATTCAGTCACAACTATCAGCGACGTGCATCACAAACACGCGTTAATTGATTGTGTAATGAACCAGTGACAGTTGTGTTGGGGCCGATTCGCCTCGGACAATTAACCAGATGAGGGAACAGCGGCACAAAGAGCGGCGTACGTCACTCGTGTCTCTGCGGTGTTAGTCATCCATCTGCTAGTCCTCTAGGCACTACAAGCAGTCAGAGCAACAGAAAACACTACAGAGGAGGCCGGGAGGGATTTCAGTAACACTGGATACTTGCATATTGTGTTTTCCAACACAGGGTTTTCTTTTTGGCATCTCTTGCTTAACTGTTTCCCTGTTAAAAAAGGTGAGTGGTTACTGTTACAGACAGAAAGTGAGAGGGAGATGTTACAACAGAGGCTCAATCGCACATTCAAATCAAGTGGATCCTGCGACGGTTTGATGAAGCCTTCATGCATCCCTCTCAAAACCTCCATAGTGGAAATACATATGGCTCGGTCTTTTTTTTTTTTTTTTTTTTTTTTTTTTATTCTGACGCACTCGAGCTTAAAACACATTTCAATAAAAATTAGGCTCATGCATTATTCATTCATACCGGCGTCATAAAGGGTTTCAGAAGGCACCATGAAATCGTTGCCAGTTTTAATTAAATGCATTCTTCATTCCTTCAGTTATTCTCACGTATCCGTTCATGCTGACAGTTAATGTTGAGACACATTGGCCAAAAAAGAAATACACCCTTATTTAAACCAACAACAACAACAACACACACACACACACACACACACACACACACACACACACACAAAAAAAAACCAAAGGATTCAGCTTGATATAGTATGTTTGATGAGTTTTTGACTGGCTGGTGAAACAAATTTGTCAGTGGTGCATGTCTTGTTTAGTGTAGTTGGGTTTGAGTGTGTGTGTGTGTGTGTGTGTGTGACTGAATCTCTTCACCCCGCCGACAGGGTGAAGGGCCCGGTCAGCTGAATGTGGCCTGTATGGCGGAGATAATAACTCTATTGAGGCAGCTTGAACGGGAGAAGTTAATAAAGTTAAAACCCAAATCGAACTCACTAATACGATTTAAAACAACATCAACAAAACACTTGAGGGTGTGTAGGTGTGTGGCTGACTGGGAACGGGCTGAAAATTAGTTCTGTGCACGGAGGTGAGGCCAGACAATGGGAGGTGATGAATTAATCCTCTGCTAATTATGCTAAGGGTGTTAATCCAAATGAAGCCAGGTGTGCGGAGTGACAGCTCTCAGAAAACTGGTGCACATTTCTGGAGCTCCACTTGCGTCTCTTTGCACTCTCCTTCACTTATTGGCTGGAATATAAACAAAGGATATGCAAATTTGTAATGCAGAAGCAAACTAACTTCCAAACTGTGAACAAAGAGCAGAAGTTTGCATTAAAGTGTGTCTGGAGTTACTATCATAACTGCCTTTTCACTGAAATACTTTTTTTTTTTTTCCCTGAGTCAAGTGCCTGTCCACTGATCCCCTACCAGCTCTGTCATTTTAGGAAATCACAGGGGGTTAGACTCCTTATTTTGTCCAAACGGCACCTCAGAGGGCTTCCTCCTTAGTGGTTTACCACATAAATCTGAAGTGCGGTGTTTGAAAAAGTGTTATTCAATTAGAACGGGCCACGTCGGGCTGACACTTGAATCTGCATTGGCAATATTCAAGGCTCTTCGCACTTTTTTTTCCACAGAATGAGATTCATTATCCTGGAAGCTGAGAAACAGGAACAAAAGAAAATGACCTCAGTTCTACTGGCAGTCAGAGAGTCTGCTCCTGTACTGGGAAATCTTTTCTTGGTCCACTTCAGCTGTCATTACAGCAGCTCCTTTAGAAATGAGACTTTGTACTTTTTAGATTTTAACTGTACTGTCGGTTTTTTTTTCTTTTTCTTTTTTGTCTTGTAATCTAGCAATCTCGTGCGTAGGACAGTGAGACGTAAACTCACCAAAGACAAATATCCTACACACTGCACTTTTTATAATTTAAAAGACGCCAATGAAAAGTTTTATGGAAGTTAATCAAGCTAATAATGTGCTTGTCTTTTTAAACTCTAGCCAATTCATTTTTTAACCCACATTTATCAACACATTTAACAGACGTAACACATTTACTTTCTCCTAACTAGTGACCTGCCAGTCTCCAAAACCTAAAGCCAAAAAGTCCAGCGACACATTTCAGGTTTGTGTCGCTGACTGGCGTGAACACGTGAAATAAAAGGCAAAAATGGACCAAGAGTGCAGCTACGTTACAGAGGTTGTAGGGGGGCATTCAGACTGCATAGCATTTTCTGCAAAAATGCCATTATTTCCAATGGAGAGACGCGGTTCAAGACCACGTTGCAGCTCATGTCTTCGGCCACGATTTTGTTGCAAAAGCAAAACTCTGACGAGACAAATCGAGGATTTGAGGCAGAGAAAACGCTGCACAGTCTGAAACAGGACCTTACGATGGGAATTTATATTTATGTATTAATGCAGATATCTGAAAATGAGGATTTGTTTGAGTTTCAGTTAGGAGCTGAGAAAAAAAAAACAGTGTTAGCTTAACAAGTGCACTAAAAAATCAATTATACTACACATTGGCAATCACAAATAACTTAGGAGGAACTGATTGATCAATAAGACCCGTACACCTTTAGTGAGACTAATTATAAATTGACAGGTTACTTAAAAACTGACATTATGTAAAGAGAATATTTGAGTGAGAGCTTGTTTCTAAAGGTTTTACAGGACAGTCGGCTCGGTGTCGGCGCCTTACCGGCTTTCTTTGGCGTGCGGGTGAACGTCCCTTTAACGGTGCGGCAGTGGGAGTTGTCGCCGCCACAAACTCCACATTTGTCTTCCACTTTGTTGGAGCCGATTTCTTTATCACAGCCAACTTTCTGCAAACCAAAGAAAAAAAAAAAAAAAAAAAGAGACAGACTCAGACTGGGAGCTGTGAGCTGACATGCCTCTCCTGCTGAGGGGAATTTGTGCGATCTGCATGGAAAGTCGACCCCGGATGTTTCAGCTGTTGGACTACAAACGCTGACTGGCCGTTATCTTCTGTGAGCAGACTGTCTCTGTAAATTGAAGATCAGGTCACATTTAAGCTGCGGCGTGAGCGGGAAAGTCAGACGACATGTCCTCGGTCAGCCGTGCAGGAGGGCTGCTCGCTTACGGCATAAAATCACCAGGATCATGATTATTTTGGAGCTCATGACTGTTTAACACGGTTATTCACTGACTTTGGACACATCGTGCATTTATTAAACTTGAAAAAACTTGTCTTTTTAGCAGTAGATTTCCTTGAACTTTAAATATAGACATGCCACAGCCTGAATGAGAGGGGTGCGCTGGATTTACGACACAAGACAAACTGAGAGCAACACCGTGAGACAGAATGCGGCACAATAACAGTTTTATCTTGATTATCTTGTTTTTGTAAAATCATCACTGAAAATAAAACTTGATTAATTCATCGCCCAGCCCTAACATGCAGACAGCCTAACTAATTTCACTCTAAAACCTGAAGATATTTTTCTCTTGTGGAGGCGGCAGGTTTAGCAGCCTGTGGGCGATGCTGCTCCTCACACAAACAGATCCGGGTGATAATTCACTATCATTTATCATCTTTCAGTAGAATCACATTAGCATGATAAGGTAATTTGGGGATGCTGTGACATAATTCTCGTGTCTAAACTGAAACTGAAACTGACGAAAATGGTAATTTGTAATAGTAATTTGATTATTTAACATAAGATTTTACCTACATGAGTGATATTGTAATATATCAGTATCAGTATTGAGAAAAAAAAATCATGTTATTGATTCCAATAATAGCTTCATGCACAATAATGTTACGTTTTTCAAATACTGCTGTTTGAAGCCACGATTAGCCGCGGTGTATACAGTTGTCCCTCGCTATGACGCGGTTCACCTTTCGCGGCCTCGCAGATTTTTTTTAGTGCAATTTTGCATGCTTTTTTTTTTTTTTATTACAGCGCATTGTTTCTGTGTCCTGATTGGCTAAGGGACTGTAGACCATTGTCAATCAATCTCCTGTACAGTACAGAATGCGTTCATTCTATAATACTGGACTTATTTTTCTACAAAGGTTTGAACTTTGAGAGTGTTTAAACAAGAGAGAAAAGTGAGAAAATGTTAATGCCTGTCTGAGAAAAGTGTATAAAGTGTGTAGTGAGGGGTTTTACAGCCTTAAAACATCTAGAATAATTGTAAAAAATAAAGCTGACTACTTCGCGGATTTCGCCTATTGCGGGTTATTTTTAGAACGTAACTCCCGTGATAAACGAGGGACCACTGTATTCCATTTTTAGTGAACTCTTAAGTTGCAGAAATCCACCTGACTTGTCAGTCTCAGCAACAGGAAGGAGCTTCCCAAGCCTTAACTGAGACGCTTTAGATTCACACTCTGTGCCCACATTGATTTCCAGGGTCACTGGTGGGAAATCTCAGCAAAAAGCAAGTGATGAATTGAAACTTAACCTTCTGAACTCAGATGTCTCCCATAAGTTACTCCCCAAGTATCTTCAAACCTTCAAAAATATATCTCATATGCTGTATGTTGAAGTCAGTCACTCTGAAAAAAAGGCTTTATAGGTCGAAATGTATCATCATTATTTTATAGTTAGCCAATAAAATGAAGCAGTAACTTAGTCCTCTGCCATACTCTGGTATTTTTTGGATGTGCAACCTTAACTTTATTATTCTGTATCTGGTTTCTGAGCTTGTAATGACTGAAATATACATTAAAAGAAGTGCAGATGAACTGTGCATCGTTTTATACATATTCCCTTCAAGTTCAACATGACATGGTTGATATCTGTGGAAACCTTCGTCTCTTATCTCAAATTTAAAATAAAGTTCTGTGGGCTTGAACAAAGGAGCAGCTGCATAAAATGCATTTGTAAAGATAAACCCACTAGTGAGTGGCTGTTGTTGAAGAAATCAAGGCCAGTTTTCCTTTATCAGAGTCCTTTGTCCAGAGAAAGCTGGACTCCCCAGGCACATCTAATGCCTGCCATGCAGCGGAAGGCTCTGAAAAGACTATTTTAGTCACAGGTTAGAAGATTTTGCAAAGACTGGGGATCTTGCAGGGTCACTATCTGCAAGACTACAACTAGACTCCTTTTGAATCTGTCTGACAAATATTACAGGAATATTATAGGAATATTCTAGGGACGTCTCTTCAGGTAATCTGAAAGGGGTAAATTATGAATAACACTGATGCATGCATGCCCGTGTGCCTGTCTGGGGTTACCTTGACTACCGGTGAATGAAGATATGGGGTCTAAAAACAATCCTGGTGATTACGGCTGTAGCAGCATAACAGGACTTCCCTGGCGGGAGTCTTCAGCAACGTTACACACACACTTTCACTCACACACAAGACTTGTTCACTGAGATTTGTTCACGAGCTTGTGTCTCTCTTGGAGTCCCTGCCACAGCAACTCTGAGATTTTGAGTGCACCCCGACTTTAGCAAAGCTCTCATGGTTTTATGCCCATGTTGGATTTTTTTTTCCCCACCAGTGTCCTCTCTGAAAAGCACACAGTTTGCTGAAGTCACGCGACGTGATCCTGAGTAATGAAGCGCTTCAACACTTGCCGCCGATGGATTTTGACAGTAGCTGATGTCGAGTCCTTACCACACACTCTCCGCGCACGCAGATGCTATAGGCGTCCTTGTACGAGCAGCGTGTCCCATCATGCACCAGCTGCTTCATGTACGCCACGTCCCCCGTCTCCTTCGACTGGCAGTACAAGTGGCATCTCTTGCTGGCTGAAACGAGACCGCAGAAAACTGGAAAATAAATACGTGGAACTCTGAGCTCAGTTTAGTTCATGGCTAAAATGTTTATTACACAATAAATTCTCAATATTATTATTATTATTATCATCATCATCATCGTCATCATTATTTTAATGCTAAATTATTGATCCTGAAAGATAAAAAAAGTGCATTTCATTGATTTTTTTTCCCAGTGTCCTATAGATCTCATGTAATGTCAAATGCACCTGAATGGTGTTTGGTCACATATTAGAAAAAGGGACAATACACTCAAATGAGCTGTCGCTGTCTTTTACATTGAAAACATGCTTCTCATCTCTGTTAAATATGAATTTGTTTTTTGTTTTGTTTTTTTTAGCATGAGCATGAAGTTTGTGAACACCTAACAGAGGCTGACATGCACTGAGGGCTGAATTTGTTATCACAAATATGACCGCGGTATAAAGAGCAGTTCACATAAAATATTCTCCGTATCTTTCATTTCTATCTTTCAGCTGGTTTGATTCTTCTGCACAACAGTCCGGCTTTAATGCTCAGCCTCTATAATTGATTTCCTATCTTCCATCTCAATGTCAAAATGCAACTGTACGCGATGCTCAATTTGTCAAGCTCGGCGCCTTCCATGGAACAGTGGGTTACCACTTAACTGCCTCGCCTCTCTTCAGCAACACAGTGGGGCTTCCTGCTGCTTTTCTACATGACTGGTTCTCAAAACCTTGAGCCTACGATTGCAATATAGGCAGCAAAGCGAGCAGGATGAAAGCAGCGGAAGATAAGTGAAAAGCAGAGACTGGAAGAGGATATGCTCTTTATTCTCACAATCCGTCTTCCATCTTGCAGAAAGGGAACATTTTCAACTTTGATGGCGGCCGACTGTGAACACTATGTGCAACCTTGTACACTCTGCGCAACCTTGTCTGCATCGCAGGCACAAAGGTGGGAGAGAGAGAGAGAGAAAAAACAACAACAAAAACACGGAAATCAATAGAAAGAAGAGAAAGCTGAAGGAAAAGGATACATTTTTTTTTTCCTTTCAGAAAAGAGAATGGAGAATTCAATCCAGCAGCATCGCCTCTGTGGCTCGCTCCGTGAGATTGCACAAACCCCAGTGGCCCGTCTTCCATTGTTCCTTTTGTTAGACGCCCAAATTGAGGCGCACACTGCTTCAAATATCAAAAGGGGCCCAAGCCGCGAAAAGGACAGGGACCCTGTGCCGGCGTGGCTCCGGCTTACCGTCGGGATGCTCGTAGGGCAGCCAGTGGTGCTTGGTGTTCTGGAACTCAAAGTGGGAGTTGCGGAGCTGGCACTGCTGGGCTCGGAAATCCTCAAAGTGCTTGGGGCAGTCGTCGGTCTTGCAGAGCTGATACTCGTAGTTTACCCCTGGGCAATCCTGGCCACCGTTGGAGGGCCTTGGGAAATGGAACGAAAAAACAAAACAAATAAACACCAACAAAACAAGTCACAGCAACAAAGAAAAAGCTCAAAAACTCAAGAGATGCTCAGACACTGTTACAAGCAGCTTACAGAAGCTGAAGGACCGCTGATACCAGGGCCAAAACCACCATTTCAGCATTGGGGGGGACAGACATTTTGGGAATGCCTGAACATTGAATTGCAAATATATTCCAGCAATATTTTTGGAGTGTGTGAACATTGGGGGGGGACTTGTACCTCTCAGTGTATATGGGCGTTTGGGCCTTGGCTGATACCTGCTGAGGACTGAAAACATGCTTCAAGAACAGGGTTGGTGCCATCAGAAGGATTTACTACAGCCAGAGGTCGATGGCAACTTTAGTCCATTCAAATGATCCAGACAAGCAACTCAAGTAAAAGTGGAGCACCATATGTAAACCAGCGTGACGTCCTTATTCATTAGTGCTCACTGAATAAAGTGTGTAATACAAGGAATATCCAGGTATGAGGTTGATGTGAGGACACCGGTCTGGAAGGCGTGCAGCAATCAGAGTCCGGTACAGACATAAAAGCTAGAGGCTCTGCAGCAGCATCAACATTTAATATCTGCATCACAAGAGAGAGGAACACGGTGCATTACACTACATGCTCCCAGGCTACCACATACTGTATGCCTATTATTACTAATTCATCACCTACATTGATTGGATTAAATAAGCTGTAACTTCTTCTGAGGTACTGAGATTCCTTGGCTGTGGTCATTTCCATTAATGCAAATGATTGCTCACTTCAAATCAGTCGCTCAAATGAACATCGGCCGAGCCAATCTGAGGCCACCCCTTTCAAGTGAATTCAGGTTGGAATATTTGGTGCGTGCCCGAATTCAATTACAATGTTCTCACCTACCCAGAAGAACCACACTAAGGGGGTAAACCAGGGCACCAGGACTTGTTTTAACTGGGCTAAACCTCAGCGACATGGATTTTTATTAACCCCTTACCGCTCTGACGGCCCACAGACGGGTCCAGCTGACTTACGGACTTTCAGAGGCTCAGTTTTAAGTTGCATTTATTGGCGTTGACTGGAAAGCTGAGACTCTTGTGGATTCAATGAGCCACATTTAACTCATGTGTGATGATGTCTGGTTTTCCTGGTTTTCTAGTTATACTGACAATAAAGAGGCGTTTCCGGACAACTTCAGAGTGCTCACAATCCAATCGCCGAAATACGTAATTCTTACAGAAATCTCCAAATTTCAAACATTTTTGTTACCAAATCAAAGCAAGAGTTTTGGTGTCCTAATGTTGTATTCTGGAGGGATTTTTGACCGGTCTTATTAGTTCTCGAGTGGTCAAAAATGGTAAAAAATTTTGCACCAAATCTGCGTAACAAATGGTATCAACATAAAAATCTCTGCAAGATGCTGCTTATGGCACACAAATGAGCATGGGAATGGCCAGCATAGGCTCCTATCATGCTGTTCTACCCCTTGTGCACTCTAAACAAATAAAAAAATAACCAAAACACAGTGTTTACTGCAGATTTGTGACTACAGTAACTTGACACACATTGCTGAGCTGCTTCCAAATTAATCTTCAGGGTCCCAGCTTTCAGATGTTGTTTACCACTTCTGTGTGGCTGCTGCTGCTGACCTTTTATTTGCCTCTGAAGATCCCCTGCCCCCCCCCCCTCACTACAACGGGACTAACAAAGGTTAACATCCATTATTTCCTCTGTTGTTTTCACCAATCGTTTCTGCTGCCTGACAGAAGTGAATAAATGCTGGGTAAATTGATGGCTTCTCACGCTGGGTTGTTGCACTGGCGCGTCCGGAAGCGAACTCCGGTCCCGCAGGAGCGCGAGCAGGTGCCGTATTTGCTCCAGGAGCCCCAGGCGCCGTCCTGCTTCACCTGATTAGGGTTCTTCCACATGCAGTGACCTTTGTAGCACCACTGCACAGGACAGAGAGAGAGGAGAAGGGAGTCAGATACGAAAGTCTCCTCTCCAGGCAGAGTCAATGACAGTGCAGGCAAAAATAAAAAACAAGGGTAGCAAAGGGAGGACAGATGAGACTCACTTTCCCCGGCGCACACTCCGTCCCGTCGAGAGGCGGCCCCTTCTTGGTTTTGCAGAAATAAGGATTGTCCGGGTGACTGCACCACAGCTGCTTGCACGGGTCAAATGTGCGAAACTGAAATACGGCAAAGATGAACAGCACATGGTAAACTGGGAGATTATAATTTGTGTACAGTTTGCGAAAAAAACAGTTTCCCAGCACAGAAAATAGCCAGAAGCCGTGCTTTACACTTATAAATTGGCCAAGTGCTGTGAATGCTTAGCCTACATTTGTGAAATCGCTGCTTAATTGACCTCTTTCCAAGAAATGAAAACTCCTCCTAGTGTATAGCAGCTCTGTGCCTCAAAGAAACAAAGACCAGAAATATGGCTCAATGCTTTTATTGTTGTTTGCAAAATGGGAAATACGCCTTTGTGGCCAAAGAATGAGTTAATTAAAGTCCAGTTTCTAACAATTTTCAATTTTCTAATATTTTTTCACCGCTCTCATGCACATTGTTGATTTTACAGAAATGTGCTTGATCCCTTGATCCCTATTCTGGTGATCTTTTGAATAACATGTTATTAGGACAAAATGTTGCTCATGGTATTTAAAGGGGCTTTTAATAGGGGCTTTACAAGAACTGAACGCAAATCAATATTATTCATTCCAACACACAGTAACAAGTACACGGGATTTCATGTTGCAAACCTTTTTTTGCGCCGTCAAGTGTAATTAAGGCTCGGTATTGACGATTAGGAGGCTTTCGGGACTAATACGACAAACTGCACAAAATGTTTCTGTAACGTCTGAGGGGAGAAGCAGATCCACAGTCACAGACCTCCCACATCTAACGGAGGGCAGCCGCCGAGGAACGAGATGCCCCGCAGGCCCAATCGTTGTTTACAGGTTTTACTCGCGCCGCTATCAGAGGCACTAAAGCTGATTGGACGGGAAAGGGTTTTCTTGGGAAATGGCTCATCGCTAACCTCCCGCTGCAGAGATGTGTGGTCAGACGTGTTCAGAGGATTCTGTCGGGTTATCAGACCGACTCCAGAGAATTGACTCATAAATTGGCCGTCCGGGAGCAGATGTTTATCCCAGAAGGCTTTGTGGACACAAACCCTGAGATCACTACTAAGAGCCGTTCAGTCCAGTTTACACCGCTTGAGATGCATATGAGGGAAAAAAAGTGTAATTTCCACCTTTTTCTGACTTTTTCCCTGAATTATGAAGCTGGAGAGCATCTACTGGTCAACACTTAATTTTAGCATTTTTCCCTCCTTTTCTCCTTTACTCGTTTTGCGTCCCTTAAATCGGTTCATTTCGCTATTGTTTTTGTTTACCTCATCTTCTTCCTCATATTCTAATTTGATATTCCAATCGCATTTTAAATCATTGGCAAGCTCATCACATCATCAGCCCAGTAACTTGTTAGCCATATTAAGTATCCAACAAGAGGCAGCAGTGTCAGCATTCATTGATGTTAGCTACGTTATCTGCGATGCAGTCGAAGCCTTTTTTTTTTCTGTTAATGAATGCTTGAATATGAATTGTTGTCAGTGCATGTTTGGCTGGAGAGGAAAATGAGTTTTGAGCTCCAATTCAGGCGATGTGACAGCGACCAGATGTCCCGCTTTGTCCCAGTATAAGTAAGTCCTTGGTAAAGCTGTAAAGCACTACAATGTCCTGTTTTTTTGTTTTGTTTTGTTTTGTTTTGTTTTTGCTATTTACACCCACACCTAGTGATGAACATACACATATTATATACCAAAAATGATCAGCATTTTCTGATGAATCTGTTAGTGCCGGGGTCAAAGTGATCTGACCTCGATTTTTGACGCTACGACCCTCGGATGCCATGTTCAACATAGATTCTGCGAGCAGATCCCCACAGGAACGTCTTTCTCTACAAGCTCCTTGTGTGTGTCTTCATTCTCTCGTTCTTAAACAAACCCAGACATGTTATACACCAAAAATATTCAGCGTTTTCTGCTGAATCTAATAATGCCAGGGTTGAAATTTTAAAAGGTGTCTGAAAGTCAGTACAGACGTTACAGTGCACCAATGCAATCCGTGTGTTTTGTGTTTTCTAGTGTTGCTACACAGTTTTCAACCATGTTTTGGGAGATTTCAGGAGAAAAAAATAATCTTTCGTCTGCTGAGGTGCAAAAGGTGTGCTTGGTGCCTAAGTGCCTGAGTGTGTGTGTGTGCGTGTGTGTGTGTGTGTGTGTGTGTGTGTGTGTGTGTGTGCATAAACGTGTGGGTCCTGATTTTTGGGGTTTGAAAATATGGTTAAGCGAGGAAATGCAGAACAAAAGCTAAGCTGGAGATAAGACAGGGAGGAGTTAAGTTCCTAT
This sequence comes from Myripristis murdjan, assembly GCF_902150065.1. Classification (NCBI taxonomy): domain Eukaryota; kingdom Metazoa; phylum Chordata; class Actinopteri; order Holocentriformes; family Holocentridae; genus Myripristis; species Myripristis murdjan. The sequence goes on from NC_043988.1 coordinate 31,191,807, forward strand.
CAGAATAAAAGCCATTATGGAGCAGAAGGCCTTTTGTTTGATTTGAGCCTTTTCTTCTGTTTTGCCTGTTTTGTTCAGGCTTTTATTTTCTTTATTTTGCTCGGTGAGTTCAATGCATTTGTCTAGAGATCTCATTGTGTGTTATTTTGGCTGTGCCATCGATTGCCTCCTGTGTGGATTAATAAATGTGTTTGGGCTGTGTGTTCCTGTGGCCTGCTGGTCGTCGCTGGGAGTGATTAAAGAGGAGACACACTTTTAGTTTGTGCTCAGGTCCCCCCTCGGCTGGGCATAACTATTAAAATAATTTGCTTTTGGTTGATATTTTGTGTCATTATGCTGTTTTTTGTCTTTCTTTTGTCGCCTCCTCCGTTGCCATTGAGCTGTTTTTTTACTTTTTGGCCGAGAAAATCTCGCTCTTTATTACATGTTTATCTTTTGTACTAGTTCACATCGACAGTGTTTAAAAGTGCAATATAAATAATGTGCATTATTGCAATTACCCGTGTGTGTGTGTCAGGAGCTAATATGGCTAGATTAGGATGACTGATTCAGAAATGATTTTCCTGATTTTCTCATTCATTACGATCTGAAAGGGAGAGCTAATTGTAATTTAGCACTTGAATACTAAACAGTGAGATCAACATGAGCCTCCACACACACACACACACACACACACACATCCTCTCTCACATCTCACATCTCACATCTCTGCTTTCAGCTATATTCCTGGGCATGGACGACGAACTTTTTGTTTGCAGTGGCAAATGAGAAAATTAGCTGAACTCAGCTTTTTCCAACGAGACAACAAAACAATTTCTATAAACTTGTCATAAAAAAAAAAAAAAAAAAAAAAAAAATAGCCATATTTTCCAGCCTCATGCAGAAGAAGGGAGGGTTTTGAAAGTGGGGCTGAGGGATAATCCATCAACATTATTTCTTACATTAATACTACATAATACAATACAAACACTTGCATGTTTATTGCCTTTACTAACGTATTTTACTTCAAAAAGACCCATTTAAAAACAATGAAAAAACAATTCTCACACATTGCCACAACTGATTAGAACGACTAAATGATCTCATAAGAGAGGTGCACATGTGCCAAACACTGTAGGAGCAAGAAAAACAAAAAGTTTTCTACTAATATAAAGACATGTCTGGATCTCACACTGCTGTCTGTAGCTCACCAAAGCCTTAACCACAACTCCAAACTTATTTGATCAAAATCAAATACCAGCAATAACAGGAGATTTTTACTGTTTGTGGCTGTTTGTAACAACTACGGTGAATGGGATTGTGGAAATGGGATTGTGAAAGTATGTTTGGGAAACTCCTCCACTCCCCAATACATGCACGCACACACACACACACACACACAGCTGGCAGATGTCATATAATTAGGTTTTGAGAATCCATGTTTTTTTATTGTGCTGCTTCTGGTGAAGTCCGGGCTTTGAGTCAACTCCTCTGGCGTCGTGTTTTGTTCCACAGATTTGTAAGGCAAAATAATATTACTCAATGTATTTAAATATATTTTTTTGCATATTTGTTAGCATGAATCAGTCCGTGAACTTGATGAAGACCTACGAGTCGGTTTACAACACTGGTTTACTTGAAGACACAGTGTCTTTGTTTTTTGTTTTGTTTTTTTTCACGGCTGTCTGCATCACTGAAGGAGAAATATCAAGCAAAACTTCCTGGATCTTGTGTCTCACACTTTCACCTAAACAACACCTGTCATGTGAGCCACCAGAGCCATGCAAGACATTTCTCCTTCCTCTGAACTCAATCGATGAGGCTCGTGGTTTACTGTAATGTTTGGTGCTAGCTGGCTACAACATAACCCTGTAGTGTTGTTTATTTATATTTATTTATTGACAGTAGCAGAAACATTTCCTGAACCTTGAGGTGTTTGAACACTCTGCCACAACTCAACACATGACAGAATATTCGCGGCCACACCATCTGCTCTCCGCCAGCAGCTTGCAGGTTTGATGTGTCTGTATGAAACGCGCGACGATTCAATGTCCGCGAGTCTGTTTGGGATCGTAAAGCCAAGTTTCTGAGGAGGCCGCTCTTGCCATCTGCTGCTCTCTGCATCTGCTACTTTAACCTTAGGATCACCCAAAAAAAAACAAAACAAAACAAAAACAAAACGACGCTCTCCTCCTCCTGGGTGACATCTTACTTTTCTCAACTCATTGCACGCAAAACGAAGTTTCATTTTCTTTCTGTTTTCTTTGTCCACCATCTTTCCCTGCTAGGTTTCACTTCAAGGCTCTTTTCTTGTCTTTTCTTTTCTATCTTGTTTAATTGTCGCCTGCGAGCATACTCACCGAGGTGCAGATCTTGTAGCCCACTCCAAAGTCAAATCGGCACTGCTCGTCCATGGAGTAGTTGATGCCGGGGAGCTCGGGCAGCTGAGGCCAGTCGTGTTTGAAGGGGTCATCCAGAAGACAGTCATATGAGCTTGTCAGGGCAAAAAGAGAGAAGTGGCAAACAGTGCATCAAAAAAAAAAAAAAAAAGAAAAGAAAAAAAAATGGATAGGCAGTCAATATTTTTCCTGACAAAGACAACGTGGTGATGTTTGATTGTATTTAAAGTTTTGTATCTGGATAAATTCTAACCTAACAAACCAGAGGAAAAATATTTGCTGACCCGTTTGGACTTTTCGATGGACTGAATCGCCTGTGATACTGTTTGGCTTAAATTACTGCAGAGGGGCAGACTCAGGTCCTTTTGAAAATACCAAGCAGATCTCACGCGGCTGGAATCAACATTGAGTTTCAGCGCCGGAGATAAATGACCAGCCAAACGTCTCACAGTTTAGAGTCTTCTTGTTATTCTGCGTGTAATTGCTTGCTTGATGGAACGCACATCACTTTGATAATTTCACGTATTAAAACTGGAGGCTGTGCAAGGGCGGCTACCAGATGCTGTAAATAATTAAATCCAAAATCAATTGCAGCTGTGCATTCATGTTTCAGTTTATGCTCAGATCTGCCGCTTGAGAATATTTTACAGCTTGTCTCCTTCTCCACCCTCATCTCTTCTCTCTCTGTTATTCTCTCTCTCTTAGTAAAAGCTTTCACACTCATGGCTGGATGCTATTGCACTTTCTCCATCCATATAGAGTATCGACTTTTTTTTTTTTTTTTTTTTCTGCACTGGACCCGCTAACAACAGTCGGACTCACTCTGAAATCCATTACAATACACGCAGATTGATTACTCATTGCCATTGTCATTTTCTTTGACACACCGTCAATACTGTTGCAGTGTGTTAGGCGCTCCACTGGACTTTCTCCGTCATCCATTGATTACTTTACAGCTGAGTGAAAAACTCAATGTCTCTGAATAGAACAGAAACCACCGATGCATAGAATGAAGCACACATTAGCTGCAGTTTCAGTGTGTGTGTGTTTTTTTTTTTTTTTTTTTTAAATATTGAAATGGAAAAGAAACGACTGCATATGCTGGAGTTTGATGAGAGGAGTCGTGCACTTTTGTTACTGTACGTCTGCTTCGCAAACAGATTCATCATGGCAATGTCTCTTTGAAAGCGTAATTTACCGCTGGATAGATGGTCTTTTCATAAAACCGGGCTGTCCGTGCCGTAGAGAGACACAAATGTTTTTGAAATTACAGCTACACGACCAGACAAAACAAAGAAAAAGGGCTGTGGTATTCTCTTTAGCTCACAAGGTCGAAAACCTACAATAACCAGAATGCACTGAGCTTGCTGGAGTAGGAAAAAGTTCTCCTAGACAACATTTGTTTGTTCACGAAAACCTTTTTAGTTGCAATGGTGTTACATTGCATTGTTCCTGGGAGCAAGAGATGGGCTTACAAAAAATGAGGGAGTACAATCTGTGGTTCAAACAATAGCCCTCGAGAGTTTTTTGCAGGAGAAATCTGGGTGCAGGCAACATGGAGCGATCACTTGCATGTAGTATCCACAAATATTCCTATGAGAAGTACAGGAAAGTTGGCTTTTAGGGTGCAATTAAACTGCAGCCTTTAACTCTCCATATTTTAAGTTGAAATAAAATAAAATAAAAATCAAAGGATCAGTGTGCTGGTTAAGATCTATGACTCTCACGGCTGTTATTATATGCTTAAAAGAAAATTTAGCCATGATTTATGTGACTGTCCAATCAGTGCTGATGGTAAATGCAGTCTGCTGAAGCATTAAGTTCTTCACTGCCTGCTACAATGACGGAAAAAAGTGAGTTCTCCTGCAGGCAGAGCCGTGCCGACAGGGCCTACATGTACCACAATGCATTGCATGTGAGCTTCTGACGCCCATTGGCCAAATACTTCCAAAACCTGCACGTCTTGTGGAGGTGGATGGGTTTGGAGGTTAGAAGTGAATGGCGAAAACTAGAATGGCGTCTTAAAAACGTCACTCTTTTCATCAGAAAACTGAAAAATGGCATATACACTCAATAGACAGTGAATGAAGAGAGGGGGTGACGGTGGTGACAACAAAGCAGTGAATCAGAGAAATGAATCACTATTTTCTGATTGTTTCCCAGCGGTTACACTCTAGAGCGCAAATAAACACACACCACTTCGTCATAGCACGTGTCAAAAGACAGATGCTGGTGCTGGAAGAACAGATTTCGCCTTAACTAATCCTACGTTCACTCTGTATCCCTAATTTGGCTAGATTGAGATAAGGTTGAAAATCACCCTATTAAAGTGACCATTTAATTCTATCCACTCCATTGATTTGGTTACAAGCCTGGCCATTGTAGTTCACACTCTTTCGGGGGAAAAGTGAAAAAACTGAAACTGCATCATGGAAAAATGTTTGAAAAAAAATAGCTATGTGCAGACATGGATCTCAAACAATGATGTAATATGCAAATACTGTTGTGTCCAGAAAACCAGCAATCGCAGACCGGCAGACCTATTTTCAGAGGCTGTGCAAATACAGGCCTGGTGCTGCAAAATGCTGAGTGGTGTTAATGACGACATCAGTGTGTTGTGGATGTGACGAGAATACACAGAGGGCCGACTCACTGGATGTATCTCTTGAGCTCCTGTCCGCTGCACATGGACCAGTGGTAGCGATGGAAGGCCGCCTGCACCAGAGGGGCCATGACGCTCCCCATGGCCGTTTCGTCCCCGCAGCGGTTGCCTTGGCCGTCGTGCTCCATGCCCAACCTGCTCCCACAGGCAGAGACAAAGAAAGCCGTATGCAAATATTTCCTTAAAAAACAGCGAGATGTCGTGACATGCCTTCCCGAGGAGCTGGCCTTGTCTGAGCCGATGACTCAGGCTTGGAGCGCGTCTCTTGCACACTGTGATTGTTTACCAGAATCTCATCATGGACAGGAAGCCTTGTCCTTTATTTACCCATGACGCATTTCTTACAATGATTTTTAGGGGGGTTTGAATGACGAGAGAGAGAGAGAGGGGTAGATGACACATGATCCTCGGTTGGATTTAAACCCAGAACACCAAAGATAGCCAGTTTTTATAGTGACAGTTCACCAAACACACACACAAAAAAAGAGATTTTCACACATACCCATGGTGCAATGTGTCCATCCAGATATTTTCCATGTCATTTGGTGTGGTTTCCAGTCTCCACACCGCACAATGGGCCTGGATGCGAATTTACTTGTGGATCTCAAACATTTAACCCAGCAACAGCGGCTCTTTCCGACCGACGTAACCCTTATCCCTCAGCGGGGAAGTCTTTTATAGAGAATTAAGAGCACCAGCAGCCTGTATCTACCTGCGTACGTCTTTGAATTTGAGTTTGTAAGATTCCTTCAGGGCACACAGATACAGGTGCACCGGGGTGCCAAGAGACAGCAAAGCCTGGAAACACCACCAAGGCCCTGGGGTACGATCTGGATGGGTAGATTGCACTCGTCTTAACTCAGAAAATCTTGGTTTCTTCTATTTTAGGGGAAATCCTTTCAAGCCTTTGGCCCTCTCTGGATTACTGTTACCATGAGAAGTACATGCAAAGCCTCACAGTCTAGTAAAACCCGGCAGTATTCTCTTCAAATGTGCTTGTAAAGAGTAATGCTGCTCTACCCAGCCACTGACTGAATGGCCCTTGTAATAGAGCTGTCAGGTGTGATAGATAGATAGATAGATAGATAGATTTACTTTATTGATCCCAAACTGGGAAATTCCCAAAGTGTGTCCCAAGGTGTGCAGGTTGGCAATGGCACGAAACACCAGATGTCCATTTGGACGGGATCGAAGTTAACTCACAATATATCCGGTCATTTCAGCTGACATTTTTACAAGGCTAGTTGGAGAAAATGGCCCGTATGTTAGTACAACACAGGATCAAAGCCCCGGGTTACTGCGCTCAAAATGACCGCTCAGCAACACCTCTCCTGGTGATACGCCTGCCATCTGCATGTAAAGCTGCTCCAGTTTCTCGCTCGCCACTTTTCTGTTTTCCATGATGGCGTGAGGGATGTCAAACCAAGGGCTTCGTGTTTCATAACCCGTACCACACACGTCTCTGTCGCTTCATGTTGGCTCCTTTGTTTGTAAGCTTTCGATGTCCGTCACGTCCTGCCCTTTTCCATGGCGTGCTCTCCTGTCAGACTGTGACACGTTGCTATGCTGTCACCTCAAAACCACTACAGAAAGCCAGTTTTGTCGTGTGGCAGTAATAAGCTGCATGACTGTTACATGAAAAAAAGTTTAATTACTGTCAACTTTGAGGAAAAAAAATTTCCCTGCCCAATGCATATTTTTAAAAATTGAATAAACATCAAATACCGGGGATGTTTTTCTTAGGATGCAACTTTTGTCCAATTAATTGCAAGCTGCACATGAAACTGTGAATGTTGCTGCGCTAACACACTGACTGTGAACAAATGCAAATGATAATGCAATCCCAACGCTTTGTTTTCAATCGATGATTTCACTGCAGATACAGTAAAGAGGGTCGATAAAGCATAAAGGTAATGGACTCGATGCCTGCTTCCTGACGCGTTTACATAATAGCAGCCATCATACAGGAAAAAGAGCGCAGAATAATAAAAAAAAAAAAACAGACTAGTATCCCATACACAAATCTGATATACGGCCATATATGTAAACTACATATTAAATATATATGTCCATGTATGTCTCATACATATATGACAAGTATATAGGCATATATGACAAATATATTTTAGCAAAAATGGCCACTTTCAAATATGTTCCATATATTTTTCCATATATACACATATATGGCACATATATTTCTATTGTATAACTGTTAATATATGATTGTCATATACTGTTAATCATATTAAGGATCCAAATATACAATGCATGTATGTATACATAATTGCATTATATATGTGCAAAACACATACATCTGCCACATATTCACTTAAATTTCTTAATATATGTGGAAAATAAATAATGCAATCCAGTATATGCACATATATGTTACCTTATGTCAGAGACCAAATATTTATGCCACATATTTGCACACATATCCTGAAATATATGTCCAAATATGTTACCTTATATGTCCCATTATTTAAAACATATGTTCATATATGGCCATATATCAGATTTGCGTATGGGTATGGCAAGCCAGAGGATTCAGCTTATTCGTGCTTAACCGCAATAGGCAATATGGGCCAGATTTCCCAAAACGGACGGATGGGCAGTGACAATAAAGAAAGCCCTCCCCTATCTTTTCTTCTTATCCACCATCTTTGATTGCATCCTCTTAATGTCGACTTGCAGTCCCAGTTCAAGATTTTTGAAACTGTTTAGCACATCACGCCGACTGAAAGGCACAAAGTGACATAATGCTGAACTTTTTTACTTCTATGCACACACATATATGTCCTGCGCTGTCCTTGTACTGAACGTTGAAGGTCCTGCAGCTCTGGAAACACACAGTCAATACATACAAATGTCACTTAGGTCAGCTGTCAATACTACAAGTTCCACTGCCAACGCTGCTGACACACATTCCTATAGCGTTACTGGATTACTGATATGAAATGAGCTGTCCTATGAGCATAAAATACGATGTCTTATGTTTTCTACTGCTAAGGTGGCAATGTTACATTAGGTTGTTGGGCATTCATGTAAATAAAAAGGGAAAAAAATTCTGTAGCTGATATGCATTCAGGGGCATGACTCATTAAAAGGAAAGTTGGTCTTTTTGCACAGATAACCTCAGGGTGGAGGTAAGTTATGCACAAGGACGTGGGAAACTTGAGGCTTACAAGGTTAAAATGTTACATAACTTAAAACCTTTATCATTTTTTAATTTTTTTGCTCTTTTCAGGCGTTTCTCTTGAGCTTTCCCAGCATGCAAGGCATATAATACATCTCTGCTGAGGACTGTGCATTTGCTCTTCAATACAATGACTGTGCAGTCTGTGTGTGTGTGTGTGTGTGTGTGTGTGTGTGTGTGTGTGTGTGTCTATCCGTCTGTCTGTCTCGGTTCAAGACTGTTCATGGTACTTTTCTTTTGTCGCGTTCCTCAGTGTTTCTACTTTCTGCTCCCTCGCCTGGACTGAATCAGTCAGTTCCTTTGCTTTTTATATTTTTCAAACTGAGCCGCTGTTGGTTTTGAGTTTCTAGTCTCGTGGGATGATGATGTCAGCTCTGTAGTGCTGGAAAAGGGCAGACTATGTGTTTAAATGAAATATACTTTGATGAAATGTAAATGTAATTATTTTGGGGGAGGCATCGGCCCGACCTGCTGCTGGGAGGGCAGCACAACTTTGACGAAACGGCTTCATGCATGGACTCGGGCCCACAGATTCTCGCTTTCAACTTTATGACTTCATATTGCACCAGATGCAAGAATAACTTTATTTATCATGATGAAATCGCCTGACATCACATCACTATTTTTTTTTTTTAAATATATCTATATCTATCTATATCTATATCTATATCTATCTATCTATATCTATATATGTATATCTATATCTATAAAAATATAGATATATGTATAGATATATATAGATATATATATATCATCGCTCTCTTGCTGCTTCCTCTGTGTGCTCTTTTCACAGATTCAGGCAAATGAATTCCTAAATCTGTCACGGCATAACAGCGTCTATGTTCTGACAAGGCTATTATAGTTTTGCATTTTTCATTCGTTTTTCTTTTTATTTCACTTTGACTTTTTGTTTTCCATTGCACTTTACTTTTACTTCATTTTTAAAGCAGGTTTGTAGTTTAGTTTAGTTTTATTATTATTATTTATTTTTTTTAAATGTTTAGTTTTAGTTTTTTTTTTTATTAGTTTCAGTGTTAGTTTTAATCTTTTTATTTGTAATATGGGTTATTTGTCAGGGGTGAAATTAAAAAAAAAAAAAAGTCAGAAAAAGTCATCATCCGTTTTAACCAATCTATTCACTTAGGACAGACCAACAACCAAATAAACTCATGAGGATGAAAACTAAAGAAATTTTCTCTATAATTTTATATTTTATTTTAGGTAGTTTTGTAAACAATATAATTTCAGTTACTTATCTTTTTTTTTTTTTTTTTTTTTTTTTTTTTAAGCCCCGTTTTATTTCAGTTAACAAAAAAGTTTTCTTAACCACTGCATGTTTAACAGGCATAGTTTCTTTGGTCTTACACTGTATATTTATATTTCTTACTTGTTTTATTCTATCATCTCTACTTGCAGATCTTCTTAAACTTGTTTTTTTTTTTGTCAGTTCCTCTCATTGTGAAGTGCACCGTGATTCTTCTTGGTGATGATGCATGGGAAATAAATCAGTGTTGAATCTTGAATCCCACGGTTCATTTGGTGTACGGCTTCCGAGAACCAATCAGAGCTCACCGGCGGACTATCTTACCCCGTTTTCCCCTGCTGACTGATGCCGAACGCTAAAGGCAGTAATCACCCTGACACGACTTCACCGCATCTTTAAGAAGCCACGTTAAATAAAAGTCCTAATTGAAGCGTGCCAGTGCTCCTGCCGTTTCAGTCCCTCTCCTTTTTACACGACTAGTTTTAAAACTGCCAGGAAGGAGAAGTTTTCAAATCTAACCGACACAACAACACAAAACACCAAATGACAGTCACCTACTTTTGATTTAAACCCCTAGTTGCTTTATTAATACGCCAAGATAAGAGAATACCTGTTTTCTAACTCAGACATAACACTTCAAATAATATATTTTAGTGTTTCTGTTCCCTCTAATGACCATGTGCATCCACAGTCTGCTTGCGCTCCGATTTTAGATCTCCATATTGATCCTTTCGATACAATTAATCCTGTTTTAATGTTGCAGATGTTTAGGACAAATTCACAGGAGAGACATCAGGGGGACGATCCAGGCCTTGTCGGCATCTACAGCTCACAACGAGAAGAGCTGCTTTTTTTTTTTTTTTACTGTGAAACAGTGAATCCCTGAGGGAGCGATGTTCTTTTCTCTTGCCCTCCTACACGGGGAGGTCGGAGGTCAGGGTCGCTTGGCCCCTGCTCCTAAATCAGGACCTGAGGCTGAGGCAGAGCAGGTCTCCATGTCAGAGAGCAGCCTCAGCGAAGTGTGTGAAGCTCTCTGAACCTGGCAGAACCGCTGCCGTCTTCTAAATCACTTCTTATGTAACAACGTTTCTGTCTCCCCTGCTCGAGTGATTTAATGCTATTACCACACATGGGGGATAAAAAAAAGTTTACTCAGTTGCAAGAGCCTGGCAACCTATTAGCTGACATCTGCGTCTGAGCCGTCCGACAGCCCTGCTTTCACACGCTCGCTCCCTTTTTGCAAGCACTTATTAAACAAATAAGCATCATTTGGCATTATGTAGCGAACCAGCTGATCATTAGTCACAAGTTTTAAGGCAGAATGAATAGGATTTTCCTAAACAAAAAAACAAAACAAAACAAAAAAACAATGTATAGACTCAAACAGAAATAATCCCTCTGCCTGGATTTTCTCAGGACTCTACTGGGCGTCGGCGTTTGGGCAGCGGGTGTGTATTTACAACCCACAACAGACAAATGCTACTCATTCTGCCTTTAACCCTATAAAGCCATTTGTATCATATATGATACACATTTTCAATTCTGTTAATCAATACTTGACCAAAATACTGTTGTATACCTTTGAACACTTCCCCTGTTCACCCTGGACCATACCATTGGCACTTCAAGTACATATCATATATCATACACCAGAAAGGTCGTGTAATAACATATTTTTTAATTTTTTTTAATATATATTTTGTTATAGGACTAAATAAAGGGTTCAATTTCAAAAAAATTGGAATTTTCTGCCAATTCTTTCATAGTTCAGGCTTTATAGGCTTAAATCCACTTTTTAATGCACTTTTGCACATTAGAAAACCTGAGTGGAAGCTTAAACTGTGATAAAGAAGAAGAAAACAGTTCATTTAAAGAAAGTATGACATAGGAGCGGCTGCTTTCCTCTCTGTCTGTCACCTAATGAACAAACATGACAGCACATCATGTGTGCGGACAGTCTAATAAAGTCAACTAATGAAAAAACAAATAAAAAAAGTCACTCTCAATATCTATTCATCACAGTGCCGTGACTCCTGCTCAGTATATGCGGAACACCTTCAGCATACATGTGGCTCAGGTGTGTCCAACAGAATATGATTTAGCTGCATTAATGCAGCAACTTTCTCACATTTTCCTGCTGACAGCAAAACAGTGCAGAATGCTCTGGGGTCACGTACTACGTAAAAATAAATCCATGTACACAAATCTGTACTGTTTACATTTCTGTAATGTAAATGTAAATGTAAACCGCACCCTCCTATTTGCAATCTGTATGCTCAGATTATCATTTTTCTTTAAATTTTTGCAAAGAGAGCAGCGATAAAGCATCAACCAGGCTAATTCAATTTACCTGGAATTAAGAATATAATTATGCTGCCTTATTTGCGCTTTGTGTATTTCAATACCTGCATATTTTGCTTTTCGTCCTCCAGCTCCAAGGTGATGGATTTGTAAATCAGAGGGTGTGGGTCACAAATTTGAGGGTATTTGTAATTTCATAATTTGATGGTGCAGAATTCTATACAGATTACAGATTTGTGCATGGATTTGTTTTGCTACCATGTGACCCTAAGGAGGGGCGGGGGGGATTCCCCAGCATCCCACCATCATCCTAATGGACACATCTTTTACTTCTGCCGCTGTTCTCCTCTTGTCTTCCCTTGTCTTGTGTCTGTACTTTAAGAAATGGCTCCTAATGCTGTTTGACACATCCGAGCGTGTGTGTGTGTGTGTGTGTGTGTGTGTGTGTGTGTGTGTGTGTGGTGTTTCCAGGCTAACTGTAGCATGTGTTGCAGAGACAACAGATGCTACAACGCGCATACAGACTGGACAGCAGATGGGTGTGAGGGATGAGGAGCAGGAGGGAGCTAAATCATCTGAGTCACTACCAAGAAATGACACGCGATATAAAACAAAACGGCGGCTCGGTCCCTATGTTTGAGGGCGGGGGCTTGATAAACAATGAAATTCAATAAAGGGGGGAAGATGCTCGCCATCGAAGCGCTCAAGGCCAATCGACTCAAAGGTCCTTGATGCCACTTACCATTGAGATCATAAAAAAAAGAAAAGAAAAAAAACAACCCGAGGAGGATGTTTACGCTGAATATGTAATAACGTGCAACCCTGGTATTAAAAGGAAGGACAATTACTTTTCTTGCACTTGCAACACAGTGTCACCTTGAGAGGAGGAGGACACACACACACACCACACACACCACACACACACAGAGGATGCAAACAAACACACATCCATATGCATATGAACAGGAACCTACACGTGTCCGGTCTCGTGGGCCACGACGAAGGCCGAGGAGAAGCCGTCTTCATGGTTGAGGGTGCAGCTGCGGACCGGGTGACACATCCCTGTCACTGGAGCGTAACCTGCAGCAGAGCCCGGGGGGTGGAGGGAGGAGAGGGAGGTGTTAGGTTGGATGAGACAACCAGCACTTCCTGCCAAAATCCATTTATTTACAGCATAAAGAGCTTTTAACACGGCCGAAATGGCTCTTCGCCTTCAGGTTACATGGGGTGTAAAAGCAAGAGATTCCATGGCATGTGTGTGTGTTCTGCCATCTTGTACACGTTTGTGATATCGTCAGCTGTTTATGCATCGTTTGAATATGTGATAATGCGGTCACAGATTGGTGTAAAAGTGGGCTAGATATAAAAAAGAGAAAATGATCTGGAGCTAAATGAGAGCTGCAGCACAGACATGAAATCACTCCCAGTTGTTGAGCAGCACACAGCTTGATTGCATGTTTGTTTACTGATGTATGTTTTTGTGTGTGTGGATGTGCATCATGTATGCACATCATAAGAATGGATATGAGAGAGTTTTGTGGAAAAAACAACAGGAGGTAGGTCATACTGTACAAATACTGCAGCAAGGGAAGGAGCAAATCACTCACTCTTTGTCCATTTAATGATGATTCATTTTGATATAAAGTCATTTTTGGAGAAAACTTGGACAAACTTGGAGAAAAAAAGTGTTTCCCTGGCGGTGTGTCTTCTTTGGTTTTGTTTTCCTGAACACATCATCGAGTGTTTAGTGATTCTGCAGGCGAGCTGCGAGGGAATACTCCAGTCTACTTATAATTTATTAGACGCACTCTCCCACAAGAATTTCACCGTGCAGCAAAGCAACAAAACACGTCAGAAACTAAACAAGGCAACACTGCAAAACCAAGCCGGAATATAAGGAGACCTAAAAAAAATTGGCACAATATTGTGAATGTTGACCTGGGTCGACGTGTTTTGACCTTTGCCCGGTGTTATGATGGTATGAGCCTTGACTTCCAATAAAACAATATTTTCTTCAGATCTCCTCTTAACCAAATTTTCTAAATTAGACATCATAACTTAACTTGTCTTGGTCAGATCATCTCACCTGCAGTGTTATTACAGTGACATTACTGTCATGTGTGTCATCAACATGGGAGCATCTCTGTATTTCCAAAATTTTGTTAAAATACTGTCATTGAAGGATAAATTCCCGCACACTGGCCATCTTCCAAAATTATTGCGACGTTTCGGTCATAGACCTTTTTCAAGCAAATGTTTGTGCCAACAAAAGAAGCCATCTTAAATAGGAGTGGCTGTGTGACTCCAACCAATCACTTTTTGCACACTGACTGCAATCATTAGCCATTACCTTTTATTAGGACCTAATGTATTCAGTCACAACCTTATATATACGTTTTGTGTGTTTTTTGCTTGACTGTATTGTACTCTCCCTATGTGTATTGATACTGCCGTGATTGTATATTGATATTGAGTATGTAAATGTTTATATCAGACGTGTGCAAAAAGTGATTGTCGCAATAAACTCTTTATTCTGGAAGTTGGCCAGTGTGCGGGAATTTATCCTTCAATTACTTTGGACTGGTTTGTCCTTTTCCGACGCACCTGCCTGAGGAATAGATGTGCAAAGTTTTTTGCTGTTCCTAAAATACTGTCATAAAATAGAAACAGAGAAAACTAAGACTGCCTTGTTAACCATTACGAACAACAGAATTGCGATAAAATGTGACAATGCCATTTTTGCCTTTATGGAGAAATTAGTCAATTTCAGTCTACATTAACCTAATACTAACTGACAAATCCATGCAAATACAAGCTTGAAAGAATTCATTTTTTGTTTATTTTACATGTTGACTGCTGCAAACGTTCACAATACTTTAGTTCTGAGCTCATCTCGCCTTTAAAAGACACAAAGCCTTACTTAAGGCAACGTAAATACAAGCTCGTGATGAAAATTGACTAAAACTTCACTGAAACTGAAAAAATTACAGAAAAATAAGATGCATGAAAACAGTATTTCTATTTCACAGTGACATGCTGTATAATGTCCTGGAGAGACACACGTCACCAGCAGCATAAAGTCATGGTGTGAATTGAATGGAGTGTGTTGGGTACAAAGTGTTTCTGTTCAGTTTCCCCCAGTTGCTCTCTGAAACTTTGCTTCCTCTATTTGAGTGTGTACAATTCTCCTTACAGGCCTCAAGTATCAAATTAAACTCACTTCTAATCATTTTCTTCGTCATCTAATCAACTAATCAACATGCTTTGGAGTTTAAAAATGGGGGGAAGAAAAGAAAAAGGATGCCAACAGCGGGAGAATGAGAAAGCATGAGAATGGTGGTGATGAAGTGAGTGATGGAATTACAGAGGAACATAAAAAGATAAAAAAAAAAAAAAAAAAAGAGTCGTGAGGGCATGTGTCATTGAACAGGGAAGTCGATATCTTCTTTTTTTCCGAATGAAAACCAGCACAGGTTGTTGTTGTGAAGAAAGAAAGAAAGACAGAAAGAAAGAGTGAGAGCAACATTCACCGTCATGGGGAAATGATGTGAATTAAAAGCTTTTTCTAGTGTCGCTGCAAAAACAAAGTGTTCCTTCTGCCCAAACCGACTTTCTCTCTGTGGCCCTGCTTTGCAAAGACATTTAACCCGTGGACTCTTGTGCCTTAAATTTACCTTTAAGTAGCTTCAAAGTGACCAAGAAAACACACACACAAAAACTTCAATTGAGTGAAATACTGGCACCCAATATCTCATTGTTTTATGCCTGCAGCATCACATCAAACAGAAAATATCTAACTGCCTTGTGCATCATTTTATACACGTTTCCCTGGAATTCAGTAGGATTTATTTGGTATCTTTGGAAACCTCCATGAGGATTTAAAATAAAAGTCCTTTGGTTTGAACAAAGCTCGATCGCGCAGCGTGTGTTTGTATGGACGAACCAGCTGACGGAACAGGTGGATTTGAGAAAGTTTAAATATAACGAGGGAAGGAAAGTTTTCAACAGGAGGAGACTGACAAGGAGAGGGAATGGGACGGGAAAAAGGCAAGTTTAGATCATTTGTAGTCCTTTATTTGTTACTGGCGCTGTCCAGAAAATCCCTGCACAATCCTTCAGTCAGAGTGGAAACCATTACCGAGCGACGCTGATGGAGCGGGCCGGCGTTTGAACGCACACGCAGATCGCATCCTGTCTGATTGAGATTACTCCATTTCATGTTGTTTCTGTGTAACGAGGAGACATTGGCGTGCAAACGAAGGGAAAGTCTTGAGAGCAGGACTGCAAATAAACACAAAGGGGCAAAGAAACTTGACAAGGAAATGCGAAGAAATTTAATTCATCCTACATACGTTTGCAGATTGCATTCGCGTCTCTCGAGCGACAAGGCAAATACAAGTGAAACACACTGAGGCAAACTAAATGGATGTTTTCATAAAAGCGGCTCGGAGAGAAAGTTTTGTCCATTAGAGTTAATACTGACTTGGTTATTGCTAGTTTTCTCGCTGCATTTCCATAAAAGAAACTGCCCTGGAAGACCTCGCTTTGTTTTCGCCTGTGGCTTTTTGAGACTGTTTTTTTTTTTTTGTGAAATCCCTTTGAAGCCATTCGCAAAGTTGAAATTTGTTTCTGAGAGCTTTCCGAATGTCTTTCTCTTTGTTTTCCCCTCGAGAAAAGCCTTGGCGGTGTTCACAGGTAAACGGCAGATGACCTTGCTTATCATCAGCACTCATATGTTCACCTTCTTGGAGAATAATATATGTAAAAAAAAAAAAAAAAAAAGTCACTAAAGCTAATGTGACCTCGCACTTCAAAACACATATTTTTTCACTTTTTCTTCTTTATTCCTTGTAAGAAATAAACATGTTTACTATAGTTGCCAGAGCTGTGCACAATGGTCTTCCTCTCAAACAGCTACTACAAGAATAATTGTATTTTTCATAACTTTTCTTCCTCCCCCCCGGCTGCAGATACAGACCACCAATCTTTAAAAAAAACGAGGGGTTTTGTGCCGTGTAATAGACTTGTGGTGTTATGATATTCTTGTCTTGTTTTGAATGTTATTTTTTGTGCGCAGACTGAAAACAAATTTCCACTACAGAGGACGATGAGCGGTGAATCTGAATCTGAAAACGGGGAGAATAACGTGCGGAAATCTTTTATTCATGTGACACAAAAACATGCAGCTTGGTTTTTCAGATGACTCCATTCATACTTATCAGCTACGCCGGGGGTTTAAGGACCCACTGCGATCCGCTGGAATTTGCCAAGAGTTTAGTTTGCATCATGAATGTACATATTTAGACTTAATGCACATACTTTTTTTTTTTAAACAAATCTGTTTGGCACATTTTTTTACATTTCTTATCATTTAACTTATCTCTCGAGAATTAAATAACTGCAACTGAGCCGATTTCCCCTCCAGGATCTATTAATTTTTTCTGAAGCTGATTCTGAGCGTGTTTTTTTTGTATTTTGGGTGTTTTGACTCTCTGTTCGACTCATATATTCTTATATATTTTCGAGGTTTCTGTGCTCTTTTTGTCCCTCATGTCCTCCTGTCGTCTTGTCAGCGTGTCATCTCCTCCATGCCTGCCCTGCATGATCTCCTCAGCCCCGCCTCAGAAGTGTTTTTGCCTCCTGCTAATAAATATTTGTCACCTCAAGCCAGCTCGCTTTTTGGGGGGGTGTGTCCAGATTGATTTTAGAAAGTCTGGACAGCAAAAAATAATTAAATAAATAAATAAATAAAAATAAATAATAAAATAAATAAATAAATAAATAAAAATTACTAATACTACTAGTTTTGCAATTAAGATCCAAATGACATTTGCAGGTGATTTGAAATGCAGCTCTGATCAGATTTCTACAGAAGTGTCTCAGTCTAGAGGCTCTGGCCGCTCAAATCTGATTTTTTGGACACTTCTCCTGTTTCTGCATTGGAAAGCCGCATCATCAGCGCTCGTAGTTACTGACTCCTACATCCTCACTGTAGCAATCCATGCAGATGTAGGTTCCAACCTGCTCAGTTGCAAATAACAGTGCAAACAGTCTGTCTTAAAAATCTGATTTGAGAGACAAATCTGATCGGCCCAACTCTCCTGCGTTTGGGTCCTCCAGGTCTGTCATTTGAAACAACAGTGTTTTGCTCTATAGGGATGGCATCTTAATTCTTTATTAGCAAGCGTGCCTTTACATTTGTGTCAGCCTCTCAACCTTTGTCCTCTGACTACGGGAAGTCACAATCTAACAGGAGACCCACTCAAAAATGATCAGAATCTAACACGGAGCCTGCAGAGAAATGATTGTTGCATGATTTCCCTGCAGACCGTCGCTGAAGTAGCTCTGCCTTTGGCCAGTGACGTCCTACAACAGGGACCGAAGATGCTCTTGATGGCATCAAAAAAATAACTGATAGGTAGCTGTGAGAATTGTTGTTGGCTGATTTTCAGGCAGAAACTGTTATTTGGCTGCATGTTGTTTCTCCCTGAACATGCTGGCGACAAACAGAAACAGGTTGATGGTGGCTGTGACAAACCAATCAATTTTTCTCACACTTAAGAGAGGAGAGGACTGAAACTCTTTGCCTCATACTGGGAACAGATGATAGAAACTTCAAAAGCTCAAGTGACAGAGAGCCGAAGATCCAGTTCAACACACCGTGATCCAGGCAAAAGAGAAAATACAACAATACAGGCTTGTTTTGCATTGTAAGCACTAAAATTCACAATTTACTAGTGGGGAGAAAACCAGCCCCTTAAATATGAGAAGAGCTGCACAGAGGACAGGTGAAGTAGGGCTGGGCCATATTATGTGTGATATGAGACTGAATATTGTATGGGATTTTCTAATACGACATAAATGTTGTCTGCATTACAGCAAAGGGATGCAATTTTCTGAATATATTAAACTCGTTGAGCTGGTCTATTATCTGCTCAGTCATCAGATCTTCCTTACAAATGAGTGTTTATCACAAATCTCTGGGTGCAAATACATTATTAATCCACCACCAGGGTCACAAAATCAGTATTGAGGTGTTTGGTCAAAGTTATGCTGCTTGATTTTGTCCATATCGCCCAGCTCTGATGCTAAATCTACCAAATTACAAGCAGCAAGTTTACTGGACCATGAAATGTTAATATTCATCTCACAACATCATTCAATTAAATTCCTGAGGTAAGATATAACATTCAAGCAGGCGCACATGGATTATATCAATTAAGCACACACAGCATGCACCGTGAGGCCTCAGGCCGCCACGGGCCTTTAAGTACCGGAGATACTGGGTTTGCATGTAGATGATACACGGAAATAAAAAGAGAAAAAAACATCTACATCTTGTAGGTAATTTAGTCAGGCCTAAAATCTTGTTTTTACTTAATGCAAGTGGGGAGAGAAAAAAATCAGCCGGGGGGATGAGATAATCCCTCTTGTTACTGATGTAGTTTCACTTATTTCTGGAATTTAAATGTGGTGAAAACGAGGCAGGACGCAGCAGATCAGGCCACTACGATAAAGAAAAATACCCTTCATTCAAGAAAATACTGGAAGTAAATTCCCACTGCCAGGTTTTTTCACATGTTTGAAGAAAATCAAAATCATGCCTAATGAATATGTGACTCACACTGCAAAAACTCAAAATCTTACCAAGAATATTTGTCTTATTTCTAGTCAAAATATCTCATTACACTTAAAATAAGACATGATCACCGAAGAAATAACTTGTTTTTAGACAATTTTCACTTGTTTCAAGTGAATTTTCACTTTTTCCACTGGCAAATTTTGCCAATGAAACAAGAGAATTTTCAAGTGAAAATTCACTTGAAACAAGTGAAAATTGTCTAAAAACAAGTCACTTCTGAGGTGATCATGTCTTATTTTAAGTGTAATGAGATATTTTGACTAGAAATAAGACAAATATTCTTGGTAAGATTTTGAGTTTTTGCAGTGCAGTGACTTGCTGAGACGGACATTTTTTTTTTTTTTTTTTTCAGTATAAAACTTGTTCTTACTAAATATTCAGTTTTGATTAAAATGGGCACAATGTCAAGTGAATGGAGAATCGGGTTCAGAAACTGTTAATACGTATAATATATATGTTAATATGGGCTTCACCAACCCACCACAATTTCTACACAGGCTAAACCTCTTCCAGAAACAGTCTGTTCTCGTTATGGATGCGGCAGGTTTTGGCACATTTATTGATATCATTCATTGATCCTTCAATATTCTCGTTTCGCCCCGGGGGCTGGGGTGCAGTGTTAGCTGTTGAAGGCCACTCGAGCAGGTAAATGTCTCGCTCAAGGATTCTTCAGCATCTGCAGCCACACGGGATTGAACCCCCTTGCCCTCCATTTAGAGGCGGATCGCTGATTAGAGGCTGATGCCCCCACAAGGTCATGCAATCAGATCTGGCCAAGAGATGCATCCTCTTGTTTTTTTTGTTTTTGTTTTTTTTTCTTCTTCAATTGCCAGCTCATTATCACCCTGGCTGATTTGGAGTCAAACACCATGAGGGAGAATGTCAAGCATGGCTCTTAGTCAGGGTGATTTGAAGTTTTTCTATTTTTTTTTTTCTACCACCACTTGCCTGAAAATGACAGCACTTTAGTGGAGCTGCAAGAGCCGGTGCAGCAGCTGGTGGCTGATCTCTGCCCGCTAGATGCTGAGGTAAAATGTCAGGTCAGCCACGACTTTGCATCATCTGAATGGCACCCAGTCATTTTGGCCGCAGTTGCATCATTGCGAGCCATTTTCATCCATTTCCACACGAGCCATGAATCATCTTTCAGGGTGCACTCACACCTGCAGTTTATTTTCTTTGGCCCAAGCCACAGTGGAAAAGTCCACATTGCTGCATTTTGGTAATCAGATCGTTTAACCTTCCAATGTTTGAGTTCAGATTGACCCCAGACATACGAGGGTTTAATGTTTAATGCCTCTGTTTACATGATACATTTTTTTTGCTTCATATTTCATGACTTTTCCTAATTTTATGGGGACAAGTGCAGGACATGGAAATATGTTTTCAATATCCTGTACACATTTTGTATGCATCAGTGTTTCTTTGGGGTCAGTTTGACCTCAGGCTATTTTATCTGTATGAAATATATAAGAACTATCAACATTTCACACACACTTTAGCTGTTTTGGACGACACTGAGGAGCTGCAACAGGCTATTTATGATTGTCAAAAAACTTCCCTCTGCCCTTGCCTAGCATAACCACACCTGTAGACAAGCCAGAGCCACTGATACTTAATGTGACATTTGGGAAAAATATGAATCCGACAAGAACTTTGACGCCTAAGATGATGATGAGCTGGGGAGGTGTTTGTTTTATTTAAAGGGCTATTTATGTCCACAACAAGACACATAAAGTACCTCACTCATTAACTTTGCTAACAATTTTTAATTTTTTAAGTTCACACTGCCCAGTTACAAGCAAACCAGAGGCACATGGATACGTAGCTTGTTTATTGCACCTAGCTTTGTTAATCTGTCATCCTGTGAAGTGAGAAATTGTGATGGTAGGTGGATTTAAAAAATCAGTTCCTGTAACTTAAGCGAAGCGTGGATTACGTCAAAACTCCTAATTTATTTTCTTTGACGCTTGAACCACAAGATAGCAACCCACACCCTTAAAGGTCTGTTAAGTGATTTTAAAACATAATGTGAGTGTGCATTATGTAAAACATACTTGAGAGAACACATACTAATTTTTTTTTTATATATGTTAATGTTTTTGGTCACTAATTGCTAAACCTGATATACGTCATGCCCTCTGCTTCTACATAGCAGGGGTCTCTCTCTCTCTCTCTCTGTGTGTGTGTGTGTGTGTGTGTGTTTGATTACAGGAGTGGGATCAGGTGTGCAGGCGTTGGGTGGCCGCTGCTAATCATCATCTACTCAGCTATATGAATATATATACATATATACATACATACATATAATATATACAATGCCAGTCAGTCAACCTCTAGCTTTACTAATTCTTTACTAATCCTTGTCTCCTGTGCCTGCAGTTACCCCACCTGACCCCGGACCCCTGACCCCTGACCCTCCATCTCACTCCTGACCAGCCTGCCACACACTCCAGACCCAAACCCCACCCTGGACCTCTGGACTCACTCTGTCTCCTCTGCTCGCTCGCCCTCAGCCATCCTTTGGCTCTCAAGACTCTTTAACTGTCATTACAATAAATTTGTTTCTTGCACCAGTTCCCTGTCTCAGTGCTGGGTTCAAATTCAGTGTTCATGCATAACACAAAGGGGTCTTGGTCTATTTATTTGGTGCTACCCGAATTTGAACGCCACTCTTCTAACCTGGCCAGATGAACCCCACTAAAATAAATGCTCCACATACTGCCTGATGTGTACTGTAAACATTATCACAACTGAGTTCCTTCCCTCTTGTCCCCTCCAGAGATCAATCAAAGGGGCACCAAGCAAGCTAAATGGGTCCTTAACTGTGCACAGACTGACTGACTCTGGCTGGTTTGCTCTTCTTGTTGCAGTTTGACTGCTGTGGAGAAAATGAGCAGGACGACAGGCTGTCAATATCTGCTAGACGGTGTAATTCGCCCGGAGCCTCCAGCTTTTCCAGCATCAATAATAAAAAGGTCCCAAAGACTGAAACTTCAACCCCCACACACACACACACGCCCTTCCAGTTTGAAAGTCCTGAATTTACCGTCCCTCTGAGCTTTTAATAGTGATATAAAACCAGATTTGCATTACAGATTATGTTTGGGATGGTCAAGGGAGAGCACGTCAACACTTGCATTCTGAGTTGCTGGATAATGGAGAGATCTGAAGCCGTGGAGTGAATCAATATTTCACCCGGAGCATCAGAGGACTTCTCAGTTGATCTCAGGCTTATCCTGATTAGCCGTCTCAGAATCAGCTGGCTCCCTGAGGAGAAGATTCATGATTGTGTTTACAGGCTGGAGATGCTCAGTGGCGACAGTCTCAGCCTTCATTTTCTGACGGCAGCTCAGATCATCAACATGTTTAATAGACTCCTCTCCTCTTCCAAACACAATAATCACAGTTTGCTCTGTGATGAACAGAGCAGGACGTCAAACTGGACAAACCTGTGTGTATTACTGGCTGAAATACCTACTTGTTTTCCATTAGACAGTCACCAAAATACGCTGAAGTGTATATAAAAAGTACAAAATAAAACTTTAGCACATGTTTTGTCATTTACTGTTTATTACCCAGAAACTAACATCAGTAAACATCTTGGGTCCAGGTTTCTCGTACAAAGTTCACTCATTACCGATGAGCCCAACTTTCTCTGGATGGAGCAGCTTGTTCGCTTCTTTTTCGGATACATTTTTTAATATATTTTGGTCAAGGTTTGTTTTGTTACTCCCCGTGTGCAGAGACAATTTCCCATCAGTGACCCTACCTGACATTCGAAAACAATTTGGGCAAACATGGCAAATTTACCCGGTTCTCCATTTTTTGTTGCAGTCCCAATTTGTGATTTAGACTCTTGAAATGCCTCATAAAACTCTTCCTGTGTGCAGCTGTAACATCTTTAAAATAAAGACTTAGTAAAGCCTGACCTTAGTGGTAATAGCCTCATTAGCAGGAATACAAAGAAAAGCTGAATTCCATTAGACTGTAGACCACGGCCAGTCTAATGGTGTAAATACATTAGGGCAGAGGTCAACAGGGGGTCCGCAGACGCCCTAGGGGTACTGCAGGGGGGTTGTGAAATTTTTGGCTGATTAGACAATTTTTTAAATATATTTTTTAAAAAATTGTACCCAATTTTTTTCCCCACAAATTTAAACGTCTTTAATAGTTCAGTATTGTTTGCAATGTTACAGATATGTTTATTTATGGCAGTGGCACCAATGAGCCACCACTTAATTTTGTTTCCACTTTACCTTTTGGTTGTCACTTTACTTTGCACGTTTACAATAAAAACTTGAATAAATAAACCTGTGTATTATTTGAATAGCTTAGCATTGAATGCGCAATAACAAGGTATATTTCTACATGTCACTAGGCCCAGTTTAATATAAAACACAATTTTATACAATATATATTGAAGGGGGGTCCCTGCACCATCACTCGATCAGTTTGAGGGTCCTTGGCTTGAAAAACGTTGAAGACCCCTGCATTAGGGTATATATCTAGCTATCTAGTTATGTATCCATTAATTTCTCTATTTGAATCTTTCAGCCAGGTTCCAAGGTCACCTGTACGATGAAATAGGTGAGGGAACTAAAAAATTATCATCATATGACGCACCGTCCAACCCAATAAATTAAAATCAGTATTTTCAGATGAGTGTTATTGTGCTGTTGCTTTAAAAACAGATATCTTCATATAACGTAAATAAACTGTATGCTACAGTGATGTATATACCATATTAATGTATGGTCAGTTTGTTTACTCTGTTCCTCCTTGCTGTCTTTATCCATTGTTCATTCTGTATTGCTGTACTGGGGATTTATGTCGACTATTTGTAAATGAGAGTGTGAATATGAATGAGTTTTGTGAATAATGCAGAGCCGATTCATAAAAACACACCGGCAGGCATTGCACGGTGCATAGAGCGTTTCACCAGACTGTTTGGTAATTCAAACAGTGGGTGGCAGAGATTATTTGGCGCTTGTTTTTGCAGGAGGCAGAGCCGGCTGGGTGTTATGAGCTTATTGACAAGGTGGTTTGTTTGGTTGATTTCAAAGAAATGAAGTCAGACTCAATACTAGGAGCAGTGATGTGTTACGACATACGAATATGGCTTCCACTCTATGTCAAATTGACAATTCCCTGACTTTTCCATGACTTTCCATGGCTAAAATGTCCTGGCCTATATAAATGAAAGCTTTTCCACCCTTAACCAACACTTAAAACACACTTCAGATGCAGAGATCCTACTAAAGTTTATGATTCTGTATTATTTTTGTTTGGTTAAAAATTCCATTACGTTCATGACTTGTTGTTGTTCCCTTGATTTCCTCCGTCTGGAATTGACTTTGCAAAATTCCATGACTTTCCATGCCACTTGAGAAACCCTGCAAAATGTCATGCTATTCATTAAGAGTGCACACAGAGAGAGTAAAGTGTGCAACAATGGTCCAATATTAAATCCTCTTTGCTCCTGTCATGGTCATGGTCACAAGTAAATTACAGAAAATCTCATTACTTTGCATGCGTAATGGTAACACTATGTGGACGGTCCAGTGTTAATCCCACAGAACTTGAATGGAGCGATGCAGTTTACTAAATTCTGTAGTTAATCCTCAATCAAACAAATCAAACAAAAAAGTAGGTGCTTAACCAAGAGTCACAAATCTTTTCTGCTGCATCAAAACAGAAGATGTAATGTGAACTGAAACCCGAACCGTGACCCATTTTTAGCTCCAACCTGGCGTTTCCACCTACTCTCACCTTGACATTAACCCTGACTCTGAGAGTAAATAACTGTAAACTTTTCTAACTGATGAAAAAAAAAATCCAGAAATGTCTTAGTGACTCAGTGTAGTCACATGGCAGCGAGTAAAACATCACCGTTGCACTCTGACCCACACAGTATCTGTGAGTAGGTGAGGCCGTGCGCACATTGAAGCTGCACCCAATTCATTAGGACTTCACAACACTTGCAAATTGCCTCCTGTAAATTACAGTAGTGTGTATACAGTCCTGGGCCAAATTGGATGCTGTGATTGCTGAGAGATGTGGGCGTCATCACAGGCGAGTCTCCGAGCAAAAGGAGGGAGTTTTCCCTTCTAGAATCAGATCAGAGAATGCTCCAGTTACAAATTGGCTCTGTGTTGCTTTGGGGGGATTAGTCCACACTAAAGCATGCAATTTGTGCTTGCAATTTGTGATGAATGGGGCTATTTGCTTGAGCAGTGCTCTTTTGAGGGCTTGTTTGCACCACAACTTGATTTGCATAAATTTCTTCGTAAATAAGACCAAAACTCTCCCTCATATCTCGGGCAGTTGAGGCAAAGAAAAATGCACAAATTGCTCGCGCAATGCAATCTTGGCCAATCTGGACCAGCAGACTGCTGGAGATGAGAATTTTCCCTCTCTTTGAAACTCTGCCACGTCTTGAAATCAGCTCACTGGAGCTGCACGCAGGCACAGACGATCAGTAGCATATGTGTTAGATATTCAGGA
Source organism: Myripristis murdjan (assembly GCF_902150065.1). Taxonomy (NCBI): domain Eukaryota; kingdom Metazoa; phylum Chordata; class Actinopteri; order Holocentriformes; family Holocentridae; genus Myripristis; species Myripristis murdjan. The sequence continues at coordinate 31,217,757 of NC_043988.1, forward strand.
CTAAATTAGCATAATAATTTCTTTGGCTCTCACATCAGAATTAGATGTCATCACTGAAAATTAGGGCAAGGGCAACCTGGCTCCCCCCACGACAGCCCACACCAAAGGTAAACCTAAGAGTTCACCCCAATAAAGAGGCTGCAAGCGTGTCATTGCAGCATTTTCTTACTGGTATGCTTTGTGAATAATCTCCTGTAACTGTAGTGAGAGGAACCAGACATCGCAGTGGCATCACACTCCAGGCGAGCCATGTGTGCTCCCCTGTGACTCATGGAAACCTTTTGCGAGCGTATCCCCGGGCCTTACCCTGCATCCCGGTGGGGCCGAAGCCTTGGCGAGTGAGGAAGATGGCGTGGTCGTGGTGCTCGGAGTGATCGGGGTCGGCCTTCTGCTGCACTAACGCCCAGCGGCAAACGTTCTCCAGGCTCCGCGACGGGTTTCCTCTCTCGATGAGGCTGATGGACTGACAGGCAAGAGAAGAGGGGCGGAGGAGGCGTGAGCGGCAAACATCCACGGTCAAAGCTCTTACCAGGCTAGTTATTGCAGAGGGAACGCCACCAACAAACAGGGGCGGTTAAAATAAAGATATCAGCACACTGCCGGCAACCCAAACTGCATGCATCGTTAACCCTGAATGGTGTGAGCGCCATTCACAGTCGACTCGGGTGATAGCGAGTGAATAGCAGGCACGGCTTGACAGCAATTTATTCAGCTTTCTACACACAAACTTTCAAAAAATGGCAGGGAAGCAGATGTAACATCCACTATCAGCCCTGCGCTGTGATTTTATATTTTGTGTACGCGAGCGCGGGCAGGCCTGTGTGAAAGAGACAGACGCTTGAACCCTGCAATCTGCATGCAATTACGTTGCTATTTGGCGTCCGTGGTCCATCACCGGCGGATTTGCACTTGACACCAGCATGCGTCACAAGGCTGTAATAACCATCTTTCCTCCGCTGTAGCAATTAAACTATTTTCCTATCTAAATAAAAGACTGCGGGAGAAGCGGAGTGTAGACAAAGTGATGACACATCCACAGGCTGAATCCTCCGTGTTTCACCCTTACTGCAAAATATTCCTCATAATTAACAAATGATATATAAAAGTGTGAAGTGTAAGTATGAAGTAATGGTAGGCCTGTAAATCTTTATGAAATGTAATAACATGTATCACGCTTTTCTCTTCCTTCATTGACAGCAACTAAAATAAAATCTGCACTGATTCAATATGAGAGAGAGATGAAGGACTGAGGGAAAGATGATGAAAGTCTACAGGGCCTCAGGGGGCTTTCACACCTATAATTTGATTTTTCAGATTCAGATGTGAAGTGCAATACTGGATAATAGTAATGATAATTCTATATATATCTATTTTTTTACAGAGTGCTTTTCATGGTACGCCTTAGATAATTTAAAATGATGAAAAGCAACACACCTACGTCCGCTTTCACCCCATAATGTACAGCGGTGTTTACTTTTATGTCTTGTTTTTCACTTATAGTCCAGTAATTTTAGGCCAAAATTGGGGTCAACCTAGGATAAATTGCAAGAGAAACAAACTCAACTGATTTTGTATCCTCAGTTTGTCCTGAGTGAGGGGAAAAAAAGTCCCAAGGAATCCCATTGGTGGAAAGTTTTGAAAATCACCTATTTATGAAACAGTGAATTAAAAGGTTGCTATATATATATATATATATATATATATATATAGTAACCTTGAATTAAAAGGTTACTATATAACAGTGAATTAAAAGGTTACTATATATATAGTAACCTTTTAATTCACTGTTTAAATATCTGTTCTGGCATTTATTCCTTATATTCCTTATTAGTGCATATCAAATCAGATAATGTGTGATATGCATGTGTAAACAGAATAATTCAAAGAACTTGTAATTGACTTTTTTTCTTGTCTTTGTGTGTGTAATCAACTTGTGAATTTTTATAGTGATATCTGGAAGTCAAATTTTGAACCCAATTCCCCTGTGTGTTAAAAACAGTGTTTTTTGGTAATATGTGGTCATAAATAGGTGATTTTCAAAACTTTCCACCAATGGGATTTCCTGGGACTTTTTTCCCTCACTCAGGACAAACTGAGGATACAAAATCAGTTGAGTTTGCTTCTCTTGCAATTTGTCCTCGGTTTTTTCATAAAATGACCGGACTGTTACACTCTCACTGATAAGGAGCCGCACTGAGGCCGACTTTTCATTGTGACCACGGTTCATTTGTTTGCTCCACACCGGAGTTTCCAGAGTTTGTGCTCTCTCCTGTCCAAACAAATTGAAGTAATGGCGGTGGGTAATTCTAATGCATTAACAAAAAAAGTCCTGTAATTTATCACATTCATCTCCCATACTTTTTCAACATCAGCAGCAGCGAGAGGGCTCGGGTCAGAGCCTCCGAAACTCACCTTGGCGTATCCCAGCATGATCATCCTCACCAGCACCACGTTGATATGGGCTCCCAGTGACTCATCGTGGTAAATCTCATTGACCTGACACACAGACAAAAGAAACATCAAGCCATGAAACAGCGCATGGGGCACAGAAATAGCATTTTTCTTTAAGTCTCTGCATCCGTGACGTGCTACACCCCCCCTGTGCTGTGAACGCCGGCCTCGTGCTCTCAGAGGAGGAGGAGGAGGAGGAGGAGAGCGACAATGAAACAAAAACCATCCCTCTCTCAGGTCTGTGATATAAATCGCCACCATGAACGGCTGTAATCACAGGCCTGTCCACCCACTGTTGTGTGTTGCGTTGAAAGCCACTAAATACCGCACGCAGGATCCGCTCAGCGTGCTCTTGTTGCTGACAGGACGCAGCTCTGACTCCACTAAATACAGCAAGAACTCTCCGTCAGCATCTAATTGTGGTCTTGCCAGTCCATATACCAGCTGGAATGGAAAACACATTTTTTTTTTTTTAGTTTAACAAGCATAATGCATCTGTGTGTGTGAGTGTGTGTGTGTATAAACATGGCAAAATTTTTGTTTGCAAAGCCCAGGACCAAACCAAGCTGACTTCAAAGAGCAAGCGCTGACCGTAGCAGAAGGTGAGCTAATCACACTGTTAAAAAGGGAAAAGCACAAAGAGCGAGAAAGAGAAAAAGAAAGAAAAAAAGAGGGGAAGTGCGTCGGAGGCTGTACAGAGAAAAGGGTGAGTCAGCAAAGCCAGGTCAGCGCAGGACTCTCTCCGCAGGTAGCCGGACCGCCGCCTGGAAAACGTGAGAAAACGCTTTTTGAAAACCTTTAGGGCTTCATCCTCAGCGGCCGTCACGTTGTTTCACACCTCGGCCTCTCGTCGTTTTCCGGCTCTGACCTGTTGTTGTTTGCTTTTAATCAGCCGGTCGCATCAAATTTCCCCTTCAGGGATCGGTGCTGCTCACTGTATCTGATCTGGAACATATTCATACCCTGCCTGTATTTATCTTGTAAATGACTCCATGTGCGTCTTCGCCCCATCCGCTGCAACTCCAAAACACCTCCTCCGTCTCTTTTACAGGCTTTTTCTGAACGCACCGATTTAGTTTTTTTTTTTAGTGAATGCTGAAACACTAACAGTGAATCTTGAAGCACCATCTTGTAGACGATGCATTCATCGATTCATAATGCAAAACTGAATGCACGTTCTCTAGTTTTCCTTGTGTTTCTCTTTTTTTTTCCTGTTCCTCTTGTGTTCTCCTCCCCTGTTTGTCTCTGTGTGTGTGTGTGTGTGTGTGTGTGCGTGTGTGTGTGTGGTGTGGGCTTGGCTAACTCAATCAACCCATCAACCAAACCGTATAAAAACCCCGGCACTCCCTCCACTCATCGCCAAATTGTTCAGCCTGCGACAGACTTTCTTTCTTGGCCGCTTGAGTTTTTCTGCAAACTATTTCTCTGTGCTGCCTTTGTGTCTCCTTTGTGTCCCCATGTCTCCCTGTGCCCGGGATCCCTCCGGCCCCCGTGCCCCCCCCTGTGCCTGCCAGCGTAGCCCTTCAGTCTCCATCTCCCTCTGGGATTCCTCCTCTGTCTTACCAGAACTTCAGCTGCAATAAATCCTTCCCTTTTTCAGCCTACTTGCTGTCTGTGTCTGCATCCGGGTCCGGCCAAAACCTCAGCATAAAATTGCAACTTAATTTGTAATTTGTGCAAAACTGTAACCATCGGCCTCTACAGCGCTACACTACTTTACAGTGACGCACGTGAAAAAACACTTTTGGATAACCTCTAAATCAGACCGTGAGGCAGAGGTAAACATTTGCTCCGGGGGCCGATACTGAACAGAGACTAAAAGAGGTGAGAGCTAGAGGACGAAGAGGAGGATGAGGAGGCTTTTCATTTATACTATCTGTGCGTAGCTGATGCTGCATCGGCTTATTGAAATGATGATTTGTGTGCGAGCGTTGTTTGCTTTTGCAGATGATGCATTAATGTTTTGCTGGGGGTTTTTTTCTTTCTTTTTTTTTTTTTTGAGTGTGCAGAGTTTGGCATAAATAGCCGATAGTTTCAAAGATAGTGCCTGAGCGGTCCGGAAATAAATTCAAGGAAAGCTTTTCTAAAAGGCTGGTAGGCAGGCAGGGGAAAAATAATCGAGCTTTAAAAACGATGAAAATGTGAATGTGGCTTTGAATTCACTGGGAAACAGGCCCTGAACGCTTTCTGCCGGCAGCCTGCGAGGGCTTGTGAAGGCTGCTACGTGATGTGTGTCATCTCATGCCACACACACATGATTAGCGCTGGCGAATGTGTTGTTGTGCCAGTATTTAATAGACCATGCAGGGACTTCTAATCAATCAGGGAGCGAATCAACAGCTTGCCCAGTTTCTGCACACCTCGCCACTGCATTGGAAGACCTCATTAGCCATCAGGAGCGTTTGGACGGAGTAATTGGAAGCAGTGGCATGAAAAGTGTCACAGTGGGTCTCATTTTGTGTAGGCCACTGATTTCTCAATGAGATTAAACGCATCACTGCGCAACGTGGCGGTGTCTTCCACGCGGGGTGCAGAAGGAAGCCGAAATGGGAATAAAAACATATTTCAGCCATGTTCGCGCCCCCCCAACCTGCCCTGAGAGCGCCGCCTGAGCCTGCACGAGCTGCACGACACGGCGAGCCAAAAACGGCCGTGTCGCTTCAAAGTCCAGGCCGGCGGACTCCATCACTCGCTGCTTTGTGCTGCAGGAGGAAACGTGAGTGGGACTCGCTGCAGATGGGCGCCACGTTTCGCAGCAGAGAAGAAAAGCGGCTGATTGTGAAGTGACACTGAGACGGCGTTTGGCCTCGACGAAACACTGCAGCCGCCTGGAGCCGCCGCTTCAAGGAAGGCAGGCATTACAGCGTGTGTTGTCCTTTTCCCCCGCACACACACACAGACACACACACACACAGATCAGCTTGCCCTCAAAGGCCAGCGTTAAGACAGTGCACAGTGACTCGTTTGTGGCTCACACCTCACATTTCTGATTCCACATGTTCAGATCTGATTTTTAGTTACAGAAAATTCTCAAATCGATTGAACGACATTAAAGGAAAAATCACTGCAAACTGTTTTAAAAACTCATTTGTTCCTAACTTTATCAATATTTTTAAACAATGCTGCTTGAAGCTGAGGGGACTGTGCAGAGGTTTCTGGGTGTTCGCCACTGGATGTGTGCAATATGCGTTATTTTGCAAAGTATGTGCAAATATTTTTGTTATGTGCAATACGGATTATGGGTTATTGATTGTTGTGATTGGTACAGCTGGTGCTCGTTTTTGTTTATATGAAGTTTGTTTCAATGCAATTATGGAGACATTTATGTGTGCAGCATTTGAGTCCAAGACAAATTTCCACACAGGGACAATAAAATATTTTGTATTGTAAAATCCAGCCTAAAATAAATTACAATTCAAAAACAGGGACTGCTGATTTACATTACATCCTGTGCCACTGATGGTGTACTTTTGTTATTCTATTACTGTTATTTGGTTAGTCTTGGATTAGATAATCCCACTTGTTTCTAGTGCAGTTTCACTTGTTTCAGACATTGTTCAGGGAGTAAGTATAAACATTCTGAAACGAGGCAAAATAATGCAGATCAGCCCAATCAAATTCTGGAAGTTGATTAGCATTGGAAACAAGTGGGATTTTCTCATCTGTGACTGTGACTGATCCAGATTATGTCAGCCGGGTTTGGGAGAGAGCACAGTCGTTCGGTAAACAAGCCGGATTAGGGCCGCGGGAGGAGGAAGATGGCTGCGTCTCAGTGTTCAGTTCAAACTTTTACCTCCACATAGTGTTTTTTTTTTTTTTTTTCTCAAGTTGCGAGTAAAGGCTTAAGAAAACAGAGAAAACCCACGATGGCAAGGACAAATCAAAGACGTAAAGTGATGTAAACACAAACAGGCGCAGATTCTCCTCGCAAAGATATTCATCCTTCACTCTCTGAGATGATGTCAGAGGTAAGATCCCAGCTTTCCGAGATACCGAGCCGTCTAGACTGATGGTGCCGACGGCCGCTCGGAAAATGTGACTTCTCAAGTATCGACTATGAAAGAAAGAAGAAACAAACAAACAAACAAACAAAACCGTCCAAGCGCTTGAGATTCAAACGCACCACGTGAACGAAGCTGAACAGAGCATCTCGACGTTAGAGGAGACTTTACAGATGAACCAACGAGATCTCCACCGAGCTGAGAAACCAATAAAAACTTTGGAAGCTAAAAACAATGACTTGGAAAACAGAGGAAGAAGGAAAAATGTGGTCCTGGAAAAATCAGAAGGTTTAGAGATGAACAACTGATTCTATGATCGGCAAAGAAAATCATCGAAGGTGATGCCAAACTCACCGTTCACCGAGACCTGTCTGCAGAGGCTAGACCTGGTGACCCTACTGATGTTTTTTTTTGCAAACCATTAACACTCACAGCCGATGCATTTACCGAGTGAGTCGAGCTGAATGCACGTTCTCTGCTTCACGCTCAGTTGGTCGTTTTATAACAGCCTTTTTGCAAAACTACAAACCCTGGCGTCTGCATCGCTGCACTGTTTTGCCCGTTGCCTTTCCACATCTAGAATTGTGACAACGCTTTTACCTAAATAATGAGTTTTCTTACAAATCAGAGCTCGAGCCACAGGTGAACATTTGGTCTGGGGAACAGTGGAGGCCGAACAGAGAGCAAGACGGGTGAGAGGTGGAGGAGGGCGAGGAGGAGGAGGAGGAGGAGGAGGAGGAGGAGGAGGTGAAGTCTAATGGCTCTCAACATATAAAGAAGGCGAGATTTTATGCATGTTTTTTTCCTGTTTTTTCAATAAGTTTTTGTTTTTTTATACTGTGCTTTTGTTGTTTGAGGAGTTACTGCAGAACATTGTGGACAAAAAAAAAAAAAAAATTCCCCCTTATTTGCACTGACAGTGTGTTATGTTTGGAATACACATCCCTACTTTACACACTTTTGGATACCTGTGTGCATGTGTGTTTACTACATGTATGACAAATCTTTATTGTAAAAAAAAAAAGAGTTTTGCAGGAATTGTTTGCTTGTATGATGTGATATGATGAGGTTTTGTGCATCGCGTTTTGCAAAAAATAGCCTCTAGTTTCAAAGACAGCGCCTCTGGTCATTTCACTGGCGACATTTTAATTGCACTGCCCTTGAGTTCCTTGAATTGAATGCAAATAAAGAGCGGCGCTTCGCATCCGTGTCACTGTGTGTGTGTGTGTGTGTCCTTGTTAAGTGTTCATTCACGGCTGCGCGCTGAACATTTGAGACTCTCTATCCTGTTATTCTGACCCGAATTCCATCTCCTCGATTGCAGAAAAGCTGATTATAATCCTGCGCCAAAGACTCGCTGACTCTGATATTGTATACGTGCGCAGACGCTTTCATGTTGGCGAGACGAGGATCTAAACGGGCACGGCAGGCCTTCACAGGGACCGTGGCGATGTGTGATTCTCTTCTGACACTTTTATGAGAGGTGTGAGGGGAATATTAAATCACTATTGATCTGTGACAGAGGGAAAGGCGACAACTGAACCATTTCATTCGCTTGTGGATCCTTTTTTTTTTGTGCCACAAGGTCTAAGTCGGCTCCATCGTCAGCTGTTCTTTGTATACTTTGGGCACAATATTCACCACTTTTCAAAATTTCAAGAACAGCGATGGTGGCAGGCCCATGAGGCACAAATGACTTCTATCTCACACCCGGATAAGCCAAAAAAAAAACTATTTTACACCACTCTTTTCCCTCAGAAAATTAAAAACCTCAAATATCTAGGGTTTATAAAGCCGGTGCTACTCCCTAAGGCGTCCTAAGATGTGCAGGTTTACAAAGCAAACCATGTTTTCTGACTCCCTATGGCGAAAGCATTTTATCTTACAGCAGTAATAACCTTGGGAGTGCTATAGGATTGCATGAAGTTGCACTCTGACAGGTAAATTGGATTGCAGAACATGGCTGAATGTTGATGAGTGACTGGGCAGCCATGCATGTGATGAGTCAGAGCGAGGGACACAGAGAAAGAGAGAGAAAAAAAAGAGAGAGAGAGAGGGAACACAGTTTGAATGCATCTCTGGTCTTTTACTCTGAAGTCAGAGAGCAGCAGTGAGTCAGAAAGTCTGTCCTACGCTTGCAGGTGGAGTCTCACTGGTGGCTATGGATGTGATGATTAAAAAAAAATGGCTTAATTCTCATCTCAGCTACGACATCAAAGCCCAAAGTTTACACTCTAGCCGCACTGGACACATTAATAAACCGTGTGAGTGAGTATTTTGCGGGCGCTGTGTGATATTCCCTGAAAACTCATCAGTCATTCATGATGATGGTGCTTGCCTTGTAGATAGTAACACACACTGACAGATGTAGTAAAAAAAAAAAAATCTAATTCCCCAGTCGATGGAGTTGAACCATTTCACTGAAATTAGGCATACAGAGCAGGACTGGGAGATAAAACTGATTCAAGCAACTGGGCAATATAGTTCTTAATTGTTTCATGCAAAAATCACATTAAACAGTTGAACTGAATCATTAATTTTACATTTTATTCCCTTCCTCAGAATCACATAGACAATCGGCACTTGCACCATATAACTTATAACAGTGTTTCTCAAAGTTTTTTCATTAATATAGCCTCTTTGAAATATTTTTTCAGCCCCTAACCAGTGCAAAAAAAAAAAAAAAAAAAAAATAGAAAAAAAGCCTTTATGAAGAGGTCCAACTCAGCTCCATCAGTGTCTGAAACAACAACCTGATACTGTGGGGAGTTTCTGGAGTTTCTGTTTTTGCTTCTTTTTCATGTCTTTCTCCTCGTTTCCAGCTGTATCGCTGCTACATCTCAACCACTAATCCATTTTCTGGATTTTGGTCTTCCAGGTCATAATGAACAAACGTCCTCGCTCGACGACCACGGCAGCAGATTTAAACCGCAAACACACACGTTTGACACCTTAAGGAATCTGGAAAACTGAATATCAAATGTGGTTTATCAAACTTACATTAACCTTTTTTTTTTATTGAACTTCTTATAGCACAGGTTAATTACCATAGGAATTATGCGTGACTGATATTTTTTAAATTAACAAGAATCCCACGTATCCCCTGCAGTGAAACAGTTTGCTAATTGGCAAGTTCAGACGTTCGGGTGTAGGTGAGTAGGTGAGACGTTAACGACATTAATTAAACAATAAATGTGGAATAACTCAACTGGATAACTATATTCATATAGTAGCTGAGTTTCATTTGATTATTGATCGAGACGAGGAGGCTCTGCTCGGGTAAAACATCAATAAATAACAAGTTGCAGCAACATGGAGACTTATTTTGGTTTTGTATCCTGGCCTTAAAGCTTTCTTCACCTGCATCTGTGATCCGTTTTTAATTAAAAATTCATTTGTTAGCATCGGTTTACACAGCAGGACAGCATGTTAAGATATCAAAATCATCAGATCATGAAGGGAGGATTTATACTGAAAGGTGATAAATGGGTTGAGTGATAAATAGCATATAAAAAGCATATGATCACTTAACCCTGAAAAGAAGAGAAGAGGAGAAAAGAGAAGAGAAGAGAAGAGAAGAGAAGAGAAGAGAAGAGAAGAGAAGAGGAGGAGATGAGAGGAGAGGAGATGAGAGGAGAAGAGAAAAGAGAAATGACTAGAGGAGAGGAGAGGTCAGAAAGGAAGAGAAGAGGAGATGAGAGAAGAGAAAAGAAGAGAGGAGAAGAGATGAGAGGAGGAGAGGAGAGATAAGAAGACAGAGGAGAGGAGAGAAGAGATGAGAAGATATGAGAAGAAGAGAGGAGAAAAGAGATGAGAAAAGAGAGGAGAGGAGAGGTGAGAGAGAAGAGATAAGAAGACAGAGGAGAGGAGAGATGAGACGAGAAGATATGAGAAGAAGAGAGGAGAGAAGAGATGAGAAGACAGAGGAGATGAGAGGAGAGGAAGAGAAGAGGAGAGAAGAGAAGAGCAGAGGAGAGGAGAGGAGAGGAGAGGAGAGAGAGAGGTGATGCAGAGGGTTGCAGCTGGATGAAGGCAAGCAAAGTGAGAAAAGCGAGTGTTTCCGCTGGTCTGGGTGTGAGCGATGGAGTGTGAGAAAGAGAGTGGACAAGAAAGGCCAAGAGAGAGAGAGAGTGAGTGAGAGAGAGGTAGGGAGAGAGAGAGAGAGAGAGAGAGAGAGAGAGGGAGAGCGAGCTCCACACACACAGACCCGCCACGCTGCGCGCGGCCTCGCTGTCCATCACAGTAAATCTGCGTGCAGCGGCCAGATCCTGATCCGCCTCCAGCCGAAGCCAGCAGGGACCTCTACTGGAAAAGTCCACAAATAACTCCGCAATCTGCACCTCCGGCCACGGCAGCCACACACACAGTGGGAGACGTGTTGGCCCCTTCAGCATCTGACACCCCATTTTTCTGTGTGTTGCTGGCCACTGTGCATCATCTCCTCAGGACACAGGGCCATAAATAACACTGCACCAAGTCAAACAGGGGGGATAAACTTCAGCAGGAGGCCCATTTAAGCGCCACATGGTGTAAGATTTCAAATTTCCCTTTAATTTATTTACAAGCATGATCGAAGATGTTCTGTAGTTGTGTATATCTGTAGTTTCTCAGGCTAATTCCAGAAACCACTTCACAGCTGGACTTAGTTCTGACTGGCCCCCTTCGTATAAGATAGCATTTGAACTGGAAATCCTCTGCTCAACAGGTTTACCTCACTTAAAATAGTGGAGACGCGGCTATCGGCTAATCAGAATCCAGTATCGCGAGGACTAAGTTGTCAAATTATCTCAATTTAACTAACTCAATTCATCGAAATTACTTGGACAACACCATAAAGGGCATTATTCTCACGTGGAGCCATAGTTTATATAAAAAAAACTAAATTATAGTGGATGTTTAAAGCCATAAACAACAGGTCCTCGATCAAAACAAACTCATTAACATGCAGTGGACACCGTCCTGCTTTTTCCCCCCAACATTTTCAAAGACAACAGCGAAACACAACGCAACCAAAGGGATAAGTTCCAAGAGGAGTAATTACACCATCAGTGCTTTATTTGACAGGATTATGTTTTGCTCTTTTGAAATGCTAACCGGAAAAGGGGCGAGAAAACAAAACCAGAACAAACAACCCCCCCCCCAAAAAAAATCGTTTGTGATAAGATCCCTCGCAGCGTGGTAAGTCATCAGGAGTGCTGCCGGTCCTTTGTGCCGTCAGAGGAGGCGAGCTGAAAATGTCACACACTCCATAACGCAGATAGAATCGATGGCAGCACAATCCTATTTACCGCCCGCTTTCTAAAGGCTTCATCCCCGGCTGGGACGTGGCCTCCAGCCTGTTGCACCGGCGATGCGTAGGTGTGAACGCAGGTAAAGTGTAAAGCTTATGTGCGATATGTGACTTTTTTATTCATTTGCGATGACTCTGTGCCCCTGCTTGTGTTGCATGTGCTCAAGCAGAAAGCCAAAAGTTGCACCAGAGGATTTATGAGGCTTCATAACAACAAAACAACCCTTCATCCTGTTGTAAAGCCTTTTCCGTTCGGCCGAGATCAAAACGGTTTCATTTGTTCAGAAGTTAGAAGCTGGTGTAACAGCATTTAGGGAATTTAAGCTGCAAATTCCTTCCTCTTTTGCTCGACTAGTCATCAAGAAAGTCATCAAGCATATCAAAAGGATCTAGTTTTTTAATTTGTATTTACTGATTAAATTCTGATGTACCCACATCAAAAGAGAAGAAAGGATACGATAGTGGAGAATGTGCAGCCGTCATAAATATGGAGAAATTGTTCCTCTGGAAGTATTTAACCCTTTATAGGGCACTCATTGAAATACTTCGAAATTAAAAAAAAAAAAAAAACAACCCTAGACTGTTATTAGTGAACATGACAGGACTTTATTACTTTTATAAAATTTTTCAAAAAATTTCATTTTCCTATAGAAAATCAAAGCCAATGACATGGGTCAAATGCCACAATCATGTGACCTGGGATGTAGAGCGATCTTTGCTGATTGGCTGGGTGAAGACCAAATGATTATTGAACTAACTGAGACAGGGGATGGGCGTGATATGTAAAATTTTTGAAATTACCAAAAATAGTCACTTGCCCGATAAAGGGTTAAGTTATATCTTAGCTTGAGCTTGAAACTAACTTACATGGTGCAACCTAACCCTGAACCTCCGTCGGAGCGTGTTGTTCCTCAGGTTTAGGTTATTTTTTCTCTGCTGTTTAAATTGTTCATGTTTCTATTTTTTTTTATATATATATTCCTTGTTTATAGTGTATATATTGCTTGCTGCTATTTATCATCTGTTTATACTGTAAATTTGCACATTGCCAACATCTATGCACCTTGTATACATCTATCCACACGGTTTTTTGCACATTGGGTACTTAGATCTCCAGTGTCATCTTTTATTCTTTATTTTTTTATTTATTTAATCTTGTAATCTGTGGATACTGTTGAAAACTGTGAATTTCCTTCAGGATGAATAAAGTATCTATCTATCTATCTATCTATCTATCTATCTATCTATCTATCTATCTATCTTTTATCTAAAGTTTAGCATAAATCGATCCCTTACATTCACACAGCTGGTGCAACAGGCTGCAGGTCATCGAAGATAAGTCGTAGCTCTTTGATTTTGTATGGCTGAAGGTTTGAGGCGATTCTCCTCCCCTACAACCAGTCATCAGTGATGTAAAAGCTCCCCCTGCACACTCAGAGTGCGTGTATGTTCACGTCTCCGTGTGCTGTGATCATCGGCACACTTGTTGCAGAGTAGCGGCGGCGACAGCTTCCTCAGAGAAGCCGCTTTCCACAGGCGGCGTGAAAACAGTGGGCCTTGGTGTCTCGCCCACTTCTCAATCTGCATTAAAAGGCCTCATTAAGAGAAGAGCCTCTCACGTGGAACCGGCATGAACGGCGGCACATATGGCCGCTTTCTTCCACCACCTGTGAGGACGGTAATCTCTCAACAGGGGCATCTGCGTTGCTCTTTGATGAGTAAACACTGCAACTCTAATCCACCTCTTGGGGGAAATGACAGAGCGGGTTTCCCTCTGAATATCTAGACTGATGCTCAAGCAGATGTCCTCAGAAAGGCAGTGTAATCCCAGTATACAGTGTAGTCACAGATTGGATTATGTTGTGCCAGAGGTAATTCATCCGTATAGTGGGCACTTTGGGCAGCAGAAGCACTTCACTGGTGCAGCACGTTTCACCAAATATGTGTTGCCTTCGGTCATTTCAGGTCAAAGCAGACAAAAACAGCAGAGGGGCCTTTGTTCTGCTGACATCCATGAGTGAATAACTACCAGAGGAGTGTGTGTTGTAGGGGGAAATAACACTCAACAGCTCAACAGTGAGGTGGATTAATCCTGATGGGATTGGGAAACAGCAGTAAGAGCTCACTAATGCCAGCTCAGTTGTCCAAGGACCATATAAATACATGTTAATGAATAACAGGCTCAAAAAAAAAAAAAAAAAAAAAAAAATCTGAACAAGTCATTTGGTCTCACATTCAGAGTTAAAATCTTGTTTTTCTTCAGACCAGTGGAGAAAAAAATGTGCCAGTGTGATGAGATTATCCCATTTGCCTCCAATGCAGTTTGATTCATTTCAGTATTTTTTTTTCTCAGAAAAAAAGTATAAATACTTTGAAAGAAGGCAGGATGAGGCAGATCCGGCCACTAGGGTCAACAAAATCGCAGAAAGTTACAGAAACAAGTTGATTAGCATTGGAAACAGCTGGGATTATCTCATGATTTAATTATATATTATATTATTAATAATAATTTAGCTGGAGCAAGCATAACCATTCAGGAATCAAGCTGCATCTACAACAGAGGTAAACTTCTGTTTGTGAAATTTAAGTGTGGAGTTTTTCACAAAATGTTCAACAACTTTGAAATTTGTGGCATTATTTAATTTATTTGGAAGATTTTTTTTTACCTTGTGTGAAGAAAAACAAGATTTTAACACTGAATATGATATTAAATCACTTGTTAAGAGGGAGATTTTTCATGATGTGTTTAGAGACTTCTGGCTGAGCGCCAGAGAAAAAAACATGTATCACATGATTGTATTGAATCTGTTTGATTCGTGTCACCACCTGCACACGTCCAGATGTTTGGGTGTGTCCACGGGTTCTTGCATCCATGTTGCTGATTTAAAGACTCAAGATGTTTTTCATTCCTGCTCATTGTGCAGCACAACCAACACTTGTGTGTGTGTGTGTGTGTGTATATGCATACTTCTCCATACTGCTGCTAATTACTGAAACATGCTCTCTGTAAGACATATTTTTATTGCCTAGTGTGCACAGGTGTGTGTAACTGTAAATAAACACATGCATATAGGAAAATGTGGAGCACGTCGCATGGTGGTCTGATGAAGGTTCTTGATCATGATTTTCATGCTTTTGTGAATATATGCAATTCATATATACAAATTAAACCTTTTTTTTTTTTAACAGTTTTGCATTTATGTGTAAATCAACTTCATGTTAAAACCTCTGCTCTTATTCCAGTTAAATAGGAATAATCAGTGAGTCGGTCCAAACCATCAAATTTCATGCTTATGCCATGTTTTTGGTCTAAAGTCTAAATGATTCTCACTTCAGTTAACCTTGAAAATTTTGCGTAGTGCACCTTTAACTGATCGGTTTCCAACATGATGTCTACTGAAAACCACAAAATGCCGACGCCTGTTAGACTTGGACTGCGTGCTGTACATACAGCCTAAGTTCAGAGCGCGCTCAGCGTATTAGTGAAACGGGAAGTGACTCACGATGTTCATGAGCGTCAGCAGGTAGTTCTGCACGTGCTCCTTGCCGTGGAAACGAACCACCGAGTCGTCAACCCCCAGCAGCACTTCGATGTTGAAGTCGTCGTCCCCGGCGTGGCGGCGTTTGCGGACAGTCTGGTTGACCTGCTGGGCTACAGAGTCCAGCGTCCCCGCGACATCCAGCTCAGGCTCTGTAATGAGGGCAGAAACAGGCAATATGGCGGTCAGGGGGGATGCAAATAATTCATCAAAGAAGTAAAATGCAACTTTTTGACATTAAAATAAATAAATCAGACATAGGGCACACAGAACAGTGGTCCCTCGTTAATCGCGGGAGTTACATTCTAAAAATAACCCGCAACAGGCGAAATCTGCGAAGTAGTCAGCTTTATTTTTTACAATTATTATAGATGTTTTAAGGCTGTAAAACCCCTCACTACACACTTTATACACTTTTCTCAGACAGGCATTAACATTTTCTCACTTTTCTCTCTTGTTTAAACACTCTCAAAGTTCAAACCTTTGTAGAAAAATAAGTCCAGTATTATAGAATGAACGCATTCTGCACTGTACAGGAGACACGGCACGGAGGAGGTTGATTGACAATGGTCTACAGTCCCTTAGCCAATCAGGACGCAGAACACAATGCGCTGTAAAAAAAAAAAAAAAAAAAAAAAAGCATGCAAAATTGCACAAAAAAAAAATTCGCAAAACTGCGAGGCCGCGAAAGGTGAACTGCATTATAGCGAGGGACAACTGTAAATCTGTGACCCTGTGTCACAGACTAGATGCAGTATTCTGTGTATTTCTATAGTATCCTGCATGATGGAACAAGGTCTTTTTTCCACTCTCCTCTGGTTTACCACATCAGCAGCACCAGCATCGCTCCAAACAGTGCAGCGAGCCATCCTAATGATCTTATTCAGTGTTTTAAGGTCACTCTCCTGCACACTGCAGCAGCACATGACAAACAGCACTGAAACATCTTGTAGCACACATTAAAACCTCTGGGTTTCCTGAAAAAATGGATCCTACACTGGCCTTTTCTACATATATATAAATAGTGTCCGTATTCCTCCTCCATCCAGTTTCTAGTCCAAGTGAACATCAAAGTTTTAGAATGAGTCGGCTATCACTATCCAAACAGGTTATTGAATATTAAAAAGGTACAACATGCACACTCTTGTTTAGCGGTGCACTCTGCTTGTCACGGTCACACGGTCCACAGTGACAACAGAAAACGGTGAGAAAAGAAAGGATGGCGAAATTAAACATGCAGCACCACGACCTGCTCCACAGCACGCTGAACACCAGCATACACTCTTTATTACCATATCTCTGTCTGATTCACCGCCGGCTCCTTCATTTACAAATGCCAGGCACATCAGCCTCAGGCCGGATACTTCAGCGGTGTAGACAGCTCATTAGGTTGAGTGACAAATGCTGGGGCGGGAAATTCACCAAATGAAGGGAAGCAGGGCAGGACGAGGAATACACTTCCTGCCTCAAAAGGAAAAGCCGCACATCGTGGCATCAATTTCTTAAAACTGCAGCAGGGAGCTTTGCATGTTGGCGGCTTCAAATAGCAGCAAGAGGGAAAACGGAACCTCAAAACCCAGAAATCCTGCAACATAGCCCGCGCGTGATGCTGTGAAGTGATTTGCCACTTCCCGCGGGGGGAGAACAGACAACAACAGAATTTTAATTTGGGAAACAGTGGGATGAGATGGCATTGTCTGCTGCAGCTCCACTTTGTGGTTAAAACTTGTCAGCTAGGTGTATTTTTGCACAAACAGTTGGCCTGTAGTGCAGCCTCAAGCACCGGCGTCTCAGTGTCACAGGACAAAAGTTACAAAAAAACACATTTTGCTTGCTGATGCTGATGTTCCACATCTGTGTCAGGCTTGGTATCTACAGCCAGCCTTAACTAAGCAGCAAGAAAAATATAGGCTGTAAAAAAAATGTCAACGAGAGTTCGGCCTGTCATTTCTGTTTAGAGTTTGGAGTCATCTTTGAATTCTGTGAAATGCTTAACATTCATTCATCTTTTAAATTCAGTAACGGAGCCGCATCCGAGTGAAGTGTCCAAACACCAAATCACATCAGAGGCAGCGCAGGATGTGTGAGGATGCACGATAAATATCAGCATGTCAACGGTGACGACGGATAAAGAGCATATCGTTTATTGCGCCTCATCCTCATAAATAAATAAATAAATAAATACGGCATGTGCTACATAAACTAAACGTGTGCATTTTGAAAAGCGTTGCATTTTATGTCTGCATCTGCCAGTGGGCCTTCACAATAGGAGCAGGCATCATAAATGTGCATATATCAAAAGAGCTGGAAAATATCTGCATGTCTGATATCGGCAAAAATCGTGAATGCCTAAATATGAGGAGGAAAAAAAAATTCAAATTCCAATTTTTAAGTCAGTCGAACTTTTGAAAACAAGATGAGCTGCACATTAAAAGTTAAATGATATTTAAGAAAAGTGTCGGTGCGGATACCCGGTGTTAAATATCTGACAGTTTCATGAGCCAAAGTTGACCTTGATGCATGTTTTTTTTCAGCCAGAAATGACAATACTGCTGGAGGACTTTTATATTTTCTCAGTAGGGCGACACCTTCCCCCTGAACTCTGTCAAAACGTACACTCTCACATTATATCTTACAGCTTCCAGTATTAATGGATTCACAGTGTAATGTCGCCGTGCCTCAGGTGTCATGTTTGTAGTTGTTTCAGTCTGTTTCATAGATGGTACAGACTCTGATAAAAGTACTAATTCAACTTCTTTACTTAATAAAAGTAAAAAGTACAGGATCTGAAATGTCATCAAAGTAAAAAAGTCAAAAAAGTAGACCTTTCTACAGCCCTTTTTTCAAGACTTGGTGTTTGCTTACAATTCAGCTCAAACCATTCTAACTTCACATAAAATAATAATAATAATAATAAAAAAAAAAACAATATACTGAAAATACTGATCGTCGACTCTGCAGTCGAGTCTCCCTCTCGTCTGTTTCATCTCGTCTCTCATGCCTGATGTGCACAGATGGATACACCAAGGGATCATTTTATCAACATGTTATTGTCCCATCCATTTAGGTTGAAATTAGTTTTGATGTTGGGAAGCCATGCAATGCAAAATAAAAATAACCCATAACTCCCAATTAAAACTAAAGCCTGTTTTGAACATGTAGAAAATACAGATTTTTGTGTTACAGTGAAGGGAGTTAAAGTAAACGCTTGTCAGAAAAATAAATGCTCAAGTAAAGTACAGATAGCTGAAAAATCTACTTGTAATTTGTTACATTGCATCTCTGCCCACCACAGCGCCACCAACAGGATAAGAAGTCCCCAAGCTTTAAGCAGCGATGTCTTAAACACATTTACATTTACATTTAGTTTTTATCAACTAAGACGATGACGAAAAATGTCCATCAACGACTTTTTTTTCCATGTCGAAGATGAGACGAGTTAAAAATAGACTATAAATAATAACAAGTATGACAACATGCATGTTTGGTTTTTATAGATGAGACGAGATGAGGTGAAAATGTTTTTAGTGGTTCAAAAAATCCCCCCTGTTGTGCGTCTCTCTCAATACATCCTTGTAGTGTGCTGTCCTGTCATTGGCTGAAGTTCAGGGTGCCGCCCTGTCATTGGTTGAACTCGTTGAAAGAGGGTGGAGCCAGCGACCCTGATCTCCAGCCGCAGACACAGAGGGTCTGTCTCAATCGAAGGGCTAGATGACTTCTAGGTCGCAGCCTACGGTGCCCACGTAGGAGGCGTCTGACGTCCCAATTCACTAAAAGTTTGTTGAATTGGGACGGTGTAGCCTGCGGAGGATTCCTACGTCATTATTATCTAGGTTTCCCGAAGCGCATTCGAGTGATGCAGCGTAAAATGCCGAAGTAGGTTTGGGAGGTGTGTCGGTGAACACCTGTGCATGAAACAAAACGATAAGCAGCTTCAACGCTCTCAAGGTGGACAACATTGATTCTGTAGTTTTATGTATTTTATTTTATTTTGTCTTCGTGAAGATGCAGGAAATTAAGATAACTGTTACACCTCACAAATTGCGACTATCCCAATTAAAGTAATTGTACACATGGCTACATTGTAACGTACCTGATGCACTGATGGTTGCTATGGAAACATCACACAAAATGCCTATCTAACTCATCTAACTAAACTTGCATTTACAGGCGTTGTTCAGATACAGTTAACAGTGAAACCAAATCTATGGTGGTAATTATAGGCATGAAAACTTATCAAAACGTCATGATATAAACATGAAGACGGTCTAAAACAGGCTTCATAATTCCAGCAATGGTGGCTGATCCAGAAATTCAACCAGACCGAAAGGTACCATGGGAAGTAGGCTGTGATGTCGGCCGTGAAGCATCGTGGAGGTGTTTCCTGCAAATTAGTCAAAAATAGGCCGGATCTGTCGGCTGCATTTGCAGGACCCCGCGCGGTAAAACTGAATTGGGACAGCACTTGTCGCGCCGCCGTGACGTAAGCAGCCTACAAATACGACCTAGGTAGCGTACAGCCTTTGAATAGGGACAGATACACAGCCTCACTGAGTTCACTGTGATTCAAAGAACAATCAAGTCAAGCTCACTGGCTCAGTCGGAAAAAAATTAATATATCTGTGTTCACACATCACCGCTAATGCTGCAGAAAATAAAACACAAAGTGCAGTGGGAGCAGAGGAGCCGCCCTGTGCTGCTATGTGACGGCCGCGTTGTTGTGATCATCGGTCAGGATTAAAATCACCGCATCTGCACTTTATCGTGTTACAGGTGAAGCAGCTAAATAAATCCAGGCACACCGGCTAAAGAGAGAAAGTTTAGTTTGTTGATTTGCAGTAAAGCAGCAGTCAGTGCAGCTCCTGCTCCCCCGCTCTTCACTTGGGATCATTAAATGCACGCAGTTCAAATCATCTGTGTGTGCCTGATGAAAAGTCACTGTGTTGACTTCATTTGAAAAATCACAAAAATGCATTCGACTAAAGTGAGACGAATACCTCTATAGATTCCGTCAACTAAAAAAAAAGACTACAACTAACGATAATTCA
Organism: Myripristis murdjan; assembly: GCF_902150065.1. Classification (NCBI taxonomy): domain Eukaryota; kingdom Metazoa; phylum Chordata; class Actinopteri; order Holocentriformes; family Holocentridae; genus Myripristis; species Myripristis murdjan. The sequence continues at coordinate 31,238,086 of NC_043988.1, forward strand.
GAACCCTAAAATGCAGCTAAAACTAACACACATTTTATTCATAAGATTAACCCTCTATGGTACGATGTTGCCCTCAGGCAACAAACCCATTTTTGGCCTGTCAAATATCTACAGTGCACCCCTTTAAATGATGCAATACTTTAAAAAAGAGGGAAAACCATAAGGAACCAATTACAATACTTTAATTTGTCACATTATTTCCAGGAAGCAATTTTGAAAACCTTTTTGGCGGGCTTTTTCTCAGGAACTAGCTCTGCTATCTTGCTGCAACAAAAGACGTTCGAAACGTGATTTCCTGGCCCTTTTTTTGCCTGGAAAAAAATATTTTCAAAAAAATAGGTGAGTAAACTTTATGTTTTGATAGTTTCATGCAAGTTATTTGCTAATTAAATAGTAGAAATTTGTTAAGACTTAATCCAAATCAGCTGCCAGAGTTAACACTGTTGTTGACTTGTTTATAAGTGTTTTCGGTGGTAAAGTTATCCAGAAGTAGACGTGTACACATCCTATCTTCAAAATAAAAGCATCACCACTTCTTGTAAGGTATTAGTTTTATTTTTGTAAACAACCGGAAGTGACTGTACTTTGCACAATCGCTGGCTTGAGAGTTATCCGAAAACGTCGAAGCAATTTTCAAAACAGACGTTATTTGGACAAACTGACCACATATTTTGAATCTATGTGGTTACTTTCTCGCCTGAAAAAATTAAAACTTAATAAAGTGACATATTAACAGTCGGTTTTAGGTAGCGCCTTCCGGTCAGTGGTGCCGTTAGGGTGAGAAGTGTCCATCGTTCCACACTCAACTTTTTGACCGTTTTGAGTGTACATCCGGGTATTTGTAGTGCACTGCATTTTGTTAGTATGTTCAGTGTGAACGCACTTATGCACTCAAAATACTAAGTGTAAGTGCAGAAGTGCGCGATTTGAGACACAGGGATGGAGTTCAAACGAACAGTGGATACGCGCACAACTCAAACTTCACTCAACTGATCTTGCCCAGGTGTGTGATCCAAGCCAACAGATGTGAAAAAAGCAGGAAAAAAATATTTTTAAAAAAGTAGATATAACAGCCTCCATATATGTTTTTTTTTCCCCGGATGTATTCCCAATTTTATCTTGTGGTATGCATTTATGATATGAAGAAAATATGTGGCATTTATGATCTATGCAGGCTTATCTCATATATACCTGTCACTGTGATGCTTTAATAATTTAAAAATGTGATCTGCAAGACGTGGTGTTAAAGCGTTCCGGTTTCTTCCATGACTGCTCTGAGGCTGCCTACATCCTCCGTACAATAAAGGCTATTAATCCTCTTCTTCAAGCACAAGGAGAGCTATTGCCAGCTTCCCCTCGTCCATCTCGCTGTCTTACAGTCCAGCTAACAGAGATAGAGATAATTACATGGACATAGCAACGCTCCTCTGTGCTCTTTTTGCTCACCGCCTTTGTGATCACTGCCTGACGTGACGGATCGAGACACTAAAAACAGGAGATTTTGCTCCTCACATTGTTTCCAAGTGTTCAGAAATTGTATAAGTGGTCGGGCTCGCACTGTGATTGCACTTCTTCACGACCGATCCAGCCACAAAGAGACGTAAAAGAGATGGAGAGCAGGAGAAGGGAAGTGATAATGCAGGTCAGATTTATATTAATACAACCACAGGTGATGCAGAGCAGCTATCTTTCAGGCCAGGTGTGAACATGCAGCCACTTGATGTCATTAACAATGAAATTTAAAATCACATCTCTAAAGACAAAAAAAAAAACCTAAACAAATTCTCTTGGGCTTTTGCTTTTCACATTCAGATAATTACATTTTCCATATGTCGTTCACCAAACATTTGCTTGTAATTAGTTGTAATTTAATCATTGCTGTTTCTGAAATTACTACTTTTGCATCAGTATCTCCAGTGGTGGAAAGAGGAATACAAACTGCTACTGAAGTAGATGTTGTTGTTTTTTTTTTTTTTTTTTTTTTTTTTTTACTGCAGTAGAAGCAGAAGGACTGTAGTAAAAATCTACTGCAGTAAAAGTAAAAAGTGTCTCATTTAAAATGTCCTGACTGTAAAAATGACTGAGTTCCTTTTTTTCCAAACAGTAACTGTGTTAGCTGCATTCTTTTAAAGGGGCATTGCGCACAACTGCAGAGGAAGCTTCCATCGATCATCTCCAGTTTGTCATATTTCACTTTTTATCTGAGATTTAGAAATGACAAAAAGTAGAACCGACAAAGATGCAGGAGGTTCTTCTTCTCACTGTTGCTGACTGAGATTTTATTGTGAAAGGTTCCGCAATCTGTCCTGTTCTCTGTAATGGCTCTGATTTAAAATGCAGTGAAGCAAAAATGCACTTGAGTAAAAGGGAAATCAGACTTTACGCAAAAAACAGCACAAGTGCACAAAATGGCTACTCCGTTACAGCAACATGAGTAAATGTAATTAATCATTTCCACCTCTGACGATCTCACATACTCATTAAGCGGGTAAAAATGTCCCGTTTTGTCCTTGTGAGCCTGATATCTGTTTTCAGCTTTATGTGTGGATTTCTATCACAGTGACACGGCGCCGGTACCTGTTTTCTGTAGCACAGTATGACGGATTTTTTCCAGTTTGAAAAATGAATCAGATGAATGGTCACGGCCACTCAAGATAATGACATCTCTGAGTGCTTAAACATAATGTTCTTGTACAAACAGTCTTTATGAAAAAAAAGCGGGGGATAATTAGCTTACTCTGTGCATCAGAGGGTCAAGCACTCAGCATGTTCTAGTTTCTATTTTATACTTTTTCAAGGACTTAAAAAAAAAAAAAAACTTCAACACTGATTATAGTTTGTAATGAACTAATTCGTGTATGCTGCTTTTTGTGCTTGCATCTGTATCGCTGGTGCTTGAGGATCAATGTTTTAGTGTGTAGCTGAATGTGTGTGTGTGTGTGTGTGTGTGTAGCATACATAGCACATGTCCATGACATGACTCACACACCGCTGCTGATAATGACGCTGTCCACCTCTGGCTGTGGGCTTTTTTCACAGGAAAAACACTCTGCAGTTATTCAGTTCTGCTCGAGACGCAAAGAAAGCCAAGAGGAACCCGAGAGGCTCATAGAAATGAAATCGTAAGGCTAAAAAAAAGAAGAAAAAAAAACATATAGGAGTTGTGCTGCTGGCCCTGCGTCACATTTCATTTAAACCATCTGATAAACGCACTATAATGGCAAAAATTAAAATGATATTTTAGCGGCAATATTTCACAATTCGCAGATTATCCTCGGGGGTTATATAACATGAAAATCAGATTTGACTTCAAAGGGAGTTTCAGCCTCCACTTGATATTAGAATGAAATGAATTATCTGACTTGACATTATTTGGTCCCCCCTGTGCTCTCGCCGCTATTGAACCACACCATGAAATTGTTGATACATCCGTCTTTTGATGGAGTGGCCGGGGAGAGCTCAGCTTCCCCTTAATGCCGCTTAGCTTTCCTCTTAGAAGGCTGAGGCTGTTTCTGCGGAGCCTCTCGGGGAGCGCGGCCCGAGCTCAAATCCCTCCGCCGGCCCCCCCTGGCAATCTTTATTAGATCTGAACTCCATTTCTGAGTCCCAGCCGTGCCTCCAGTAAGTGGCAACTTCTCTGACTTTACACAAGGGTGACTCGACGGAGACTGAACGATGAATTCTAATGATTAAGAGGAAAAAAAATATATATATATATCTGCACTTCGGGCTGCAGGAGCTTCATGGTCGGAATATAAAGTGAGAGGAAGGTTGCAGGTTCAAAATCTGGCTGGGAATCTGAATTAGTCCTCAAGATGCACTGCAAAAAAAAAAAAAGCCATTTATCAATTCATTAGCAGTGTTGAAATTTCTCTCTTTTTTATAAAAAAGTGAAAAAAAATCTGCAAATGGGATGAGATAACCCATATTATTTCTGCTTCAGTTTCACTTGTTTCAGGATTTTTTTTTTTCTGGGAACAAGTATAAATATCAGTTTGTCATTAGGATCAAGAAAATGACACTTGATTCAAGAAAATTCTGGAAACAACTTGATCATCACTGGAAACAAGCAGGATTATCTCATCCCTCTGACGTTTTTTTTAATCTTGCTTGAAGAAAAAACAAGATTTGAAAACCGAAGATGAGATTAAATGGCTTGTTAAGTCGTTTAATCTCATCAAATGAGACAAAAATGACTTAATAAGAGATTTCTTTTTTTTTTTTTTAAGAGTGGACGAGGCTCTGCGATGGACAGTACACTGCAAAAAGTCCAAATCTTACCAAGATTTTTTGTCTTATTTCAAGTAAAAATGTCTTATTTCTAGTCAAGATATCTGATTACACTTAAAATAAGACATGATCAGCTCAGAAATAACTTGTCTTTAGACAATTTTCACTCGTTTCAAGTGAAAATTTACTTGAAACAAGAAACAAATTTTGCCAATGGAACAAGCAAATTTTTACGTAAAAATTTGCTTGTTCCATTGGCAAAATTGCTGATCATGTCTTATTTTAAGTGTAATGAGATATTTTGACTAGAAATAAGACATTTTTACTTGAAATAAGACAAATAATCTTGGTAAGATTTGGACTTTTTGCAGTGTAAGGCTGCAGTCACTCCTGCTCTCTTCTGTGTTCTTCAGTTTTAACCATAATGGAAAAGATGTGTTCACAATTACGACCCGACCAAGGCTTGTCAACAAAAGTCACATGACCTCACACGTAGTTTGTTTATTGGAAAGAGTTTTGATGACTTGTCGTCCCGCCAAGTTAGAGATCTTGGTGAAAAAAAAAAAAAACAACAACAAAAGCAGCCCGTCCCTCTAACTTGTGCACTCTGTTGTGATGATCTGGTGTTTGTGCTGGTTAAAAGCACTAAATACTTGAATTTAAGCGTATTCTTACACTCAAAGTCTTGCATTTTGGAGTCAAGCTCAGATTCTCACCCCTTAAAAAAAAAAAAAAAAAAAAAACCTCAGCGTCTCTTGCAGACACATTTCTCAGTGCGGTTGTTTGGTGTCACCAGAGTTCAAATGGCATCATTGTCACCTGAGTGAACCAAACTGGAGGAGTAAACTCTCCACAGTTCAAATAAAGAGCTGCAAACATGCCCCCGTGCAAACGTGCCCTCAGAAAGACTCCGATTGTACCGGAGGGGGCATTCCTGAAAAAGAGACTATGTGCTCAGCAAACCCTTCCCTTGGATAAATAAAAAATGATATAGAAAGAAATTCACAACTTTTATCATGTACCCGCATTCACCGCAGTGTATACGGCGCTGGCAGATGCCTGAAACTCTCGAGCCGTAAATAAAAGTGCGAGCCATTTCTCATTTTTCCAGTGATGCTTGGGTCCGCAGACAGGGCCGGTGATTGAGCGGAGGGGGGAGCGGCGGGCTAAAATAAATAGGGAGAAATGGCTGCCACCTCAGCCGCGGCCCGGGCCCTACAGTGTTGGGATTGTGGAGCGCATTCCTCCCCTCCGCCGCTCCCGTCATGACACAGGCATTCTTGTGCGGCCGGCCAGCTCGCCCCCTCCCCTTCCCCCCTCCAGAGTAAACAGGCTTTCTGAGGTCCCTACTTCAAACGCACAGGACTTCCCCTCAACGCTCCTTAAGACCGCTAGTGTGCCACAGGGAGCGGCGAGCCCCTGCGCCCCGCCCCGCCCCGGCCCAGCCCGCAGCCCCGTCCCACGGGAGCCCCACCGTGCAACAGCGGCAGCCCAGGAAAAGGGAGAGGCCCCTGGCCAGCGCCTACACACACACACACACACACACACACACGTGGCACTACGCGGCAAGGTGGCAACAAGGCCAGCCAGAGCCGCCGCAGGCTAAAAATGGCACAGAGGTAGGCGACAGGCAACTCGCCATCGGTCTCGAGTGGAAATCTACTGTGTCGACTGTGACGGCATTAATAGCCACCTTCCACACGGCCCTCACACACACGCACACACACACACACACATTGACACACACACATACACACTCACAACTCAAATATCCCTGTGGGAGGGAGGTCAGAGAGACACTGCTGAATAAATATATAGGAATGTAATATAGTGATATAAAAATGGGGTGAAAAAACGCAGTCATTCAGAAAGAGTAAGAACCTGTGTGTGTGTGTGTGAGTGTGTGTGTGAGTGTGTGTGAGTGTGGAGGCTGGTCCGTGGACTTCTGAGATGTAAGCCCTGTGTTTTCTTTCATCTCTGGTAGCTGTGACTATTGTTTGTGATTTGGCGGCGGCGGCGGCTACACTGAGATTTATCCTCACATACAGGAGGAGTGTAAGCCTGAATCTGCAGCAGGGGGGGAACAAATCCACGTCCACGGCGCCTATATGAACAACGAGCAACGTCTTTGCATGAAAACATAATCCTAATCCCCAAACCTGTTACTGTTGCAGGGCGAGGCCGCAACATTGGCCCAGATATCGAACACATAAAACACTGTTGCTGTTATCTTGTAAATGAGTGGAGGCTGTTTTGTTGGTTCCTTTTGATAGACGGATATTTTGTTAGTATGAGCAGCGCTTGACTTCAAGAGGAAAACCCTTGAAATCTGAAAGAGCACCTACATTTTTCAACAGGGAGGCCGCCAAGGTCTGAATCGGAAACTTAAGTACCAAAACCATGCATGTTTAGGTTAATATCTACAAAATGTATATCCTTCATAGTTCTGCATATCTTTTTCCAAAGTCCTGTTTTAGAATTGTGATGTCTGCCTACCTACGTTTTTTCCAGCCGTTGGTTTCCGTTCATTTCACTACGACATGAAAATGAACTTTCAGAGACTTTCTTCACACCAGTATTAAATCATCGTAATAAAGTCCTCCATGTTAGTTTTTCTAAAAGCAGCAGCACTGTTGTGTTTTCAGGACTTTTTTAAAATTGGGGCGGAGTGATACACTCCCTCCGCCGGGGAAGATAGTTCCCAGGGAAATGTTTGCTTTAGGCAGCCAATCATCAGTTCTGTAGTTTATGAACAGTGATGACTTTGTTAGCGGCAGAAGCAGAACCTTATACGGTGGCTGTTTGGACCAAAAATCCAAATTTGAAAATGGAGGGATTTTTGATTTTATGTTGCGAAATCTGTAACACCATGGCATGATTTTGCAAAATGGTTTCTTTCGACCTAAAATGTGGGGAAATTGTGGTAAATGGGCCAAACATTCAAAATCACCTCTACAGTCCTTTAACCCTATAAAGCCATTTGTATCATATATAATACACATTTTTCAATTCCGTTTTTCGTTTTCAGTTTAATCAATACTTGACCAAAATACTGTTGTATACCTTTGAACACTTCCCCTGTTCACCCTGGACCATACCATCGGCACTTCAAGTACATATCATATATCATACACCAGAAAGATCATGTAATAACATATTTTTTTTATTTTTTATTTCTTTATATATATATATTTTGTTATAGGACTAAATAAAGGGTTCAATTTCAAAAAATTTGAATTTTCTGCCAATTCTTTCATAGCTCAGGCTTTATAGGGTTAAGAGCAACAATAATATGTGTTTTTTTTTTTTTTTTTTGGATATTTTTTTTTTTTACCTCCACCTCGTTCATCAGGTCCCTGTTTCTGGACATGTCTAAGTGCATTATTGTGCTTACGCCATGGCCTCTTGCCAACAATTAAAGTAATCAGGACAATTACTTCACTCAGGGTCATGCAAAATGCTCTGAAAATGAACCTTTTCTGCCCACGCCGTTTTAATTCTTTTCAGACTAACAGCTCGAACAGCCGAGCAAACAGAGACGCCACCAGCTGATTCAGCCGACGTTATTCACAGCCCTGTAAAACAGATGAAATCCAGCATATATATCTGCAAAAAGGACGGCTTGGATGGCTCAGTGTCGGTGCTCATCTGACGCCTGTGCCAGTTGCTGGAAAATGATTGAAGCCATTGGGATTTAAAAACGGGACAGGGCTCGCAGTGCTGCTCTTAATTTATTCCTCCGGTTAGTTGCAATAAGTTTTGTATGAGTGTGATGTGTTAGCGAGCCCTGATAGAGACCGGTGGACCAAACGGGCGGACTGATTCATGCCTTGTATTATTGCACACTAAGAAAACAGAGTGTGGCCCGAGACATTAACGCCACAAATCTTTCTACGGGACTCAGTCGACATTTCAATTTGCAGCAGTCATGAATAATGCCTGATATTTCTGCTGCTGCACAATTTCCAAATGGGATATGTTTTTTTTTTTTGTTTGTTTGTTTGTTTTTTTCTTTTCTTTTTTTTTGGATATGGGAGGTAAAGGTCAGCGAACAACAATCTCAAACCTGGAGTCCGGACTCGGTAAGCTCACAATTTAAGCTTCACATGAACAGAATAATTAACGTCAGCCATTCCTTATTCTCTTTGCCAGCGTGGTGCTCTGGAGCTGAACTTGACTTGGTGCCGACAATTTATTTCTTTTCATATAAGGAGGTTTTCGCCCCCCCAGTGGGGCACATAAAGCTTAGGATAATTACACTGGATTTTATGATGGAGGCATTATTATTTTTTTCTTCTTCTTTCTCCCTGAATGGAGTTGAAAATAAGCGGTGACAGCAGCAACAACAGCAGCCTAATTACCAGCCGCGCTCCCTGACAGGAGAAAAAGATGCTGGTCCAGCCAATTCCCATACTGGAAACACCATGCAGTGTTGTGGTGCTGTGTTGAGGTGTGGCTGAGATTGTAAAGGTGTGTGTGTGTGTGTGTGTGTGTGTGTGTGTGTGTGTGTGTACATTCTCTGGAGGCCACCTGAAGCTCCTACAGCACTATTAAACAGGCTCAGGGCATAAAATCTAAACCGACACTCCCTCCCCTGCTGGCTCTTATATAAAAGCATTACTAATGATTTGTTCATTCTACACCATGTTTTCTTGGGTTTCTGCCATCGTGGCAATTGATTATGATTAAAAAAAAAGCAAATTTTACTGCTTAATTCAGTGTGGAGCATGTTTTTTTTTTTCCTTTTTTCTGCACAATAACATTCACATTGCAGTGGAACGGTCCTACATCCGATGTCGGATTATCCACCGCCTTAAAATCTGCATTTATGCCGGTGTCAGGTGTGTTGTAGGTAAATGGTTAAACCTGCGTTCATCTGATGAGAAAAAAAATATTCACGTTAACGTGACACGTTAATAAAAAAATCAGCTTTAGCCTGTAAACAGTAAAGCAATCGACCGCGCTCACAAAAGCTGAGGCGTTTCCGCTGTCGTTTGTTCGTGGCTGGTTTTAAATGTATGAATGCAAACGCTGCTGGATGTGGGTGGTGGAGTAAAAACATGAAAGGAACACTTTTCAAACCGAGGCAGCGAAATTGCATTTCTTTCAACACGTCTCGAACGCGGCAGACGAGCAGCAGAAAGTAAACAGGGAAGACTCTCTGCCAAACATTTGAAAAGAGGAGAAACGTTCACGATGATGACGAGGCATTTTAACAAATTTAAACTCATAAAAAGCATAATTTTGCTTCATGATTACATGAAAACAGCTGACATTGAAGTATTGGTTTTTCAAAACATTTCTAGGGTTAAGGTTAATTACATCTCAGTGGAAAAGCTATGGATTAAGAGATGAGGAAGCTTACATTATTAAGCTTAGAGAGCTGTGGAGTTTTAAATAACTCAGTGCATCCATTAAAAGTTATCTATCTATCAGCTGACCTTGCAAGATAATGAATGTTATGAATGAATGGGGAAAGCGATCATTTATAATTGTTCTTCTTACATTTTTGACATTTTCCTTCTTTGCCATAAGCAATTAGAGCTGACCTCTGCTACTAAAAACTGTCACTGTGGCTCCGCCCACTCACGTGTCACTCGACCAATGAGATTATTTCTGCCAGCTGCGCTTCATATCTCACAAACTAAAACTCCAGTGTGTGGGAAGAAACACAACCTCTGTGCAAACGTAAAAAGAAATCTGAAAACAAAACTTCCATGTATATCCAAGTAACAATAATAATAATAAGTGCATGTTACTTCAAAAAATTTAATTATCTGGTATGGTTGCATGACAAATTCAGTCTGACTACCTGCTAAAACAATCAGCATCAAAGACAGTGTTCAAAGCTGCAGAATAGACATGTGATATCGTATCCACAAAACTTTTTTTTTTTTTAGAGCTGAAAATAATTTTTCAGAGACCATTTTCACATTTCCGTGTACATATCTCCATAGGAGATCGTGGTCAGCCCACAAAACTGGCTGCTCATTCTGAAACGACACTAAAAATAACCATATACACGGCAAAACAGACCAAGGTGATATTATTTTACTTTGTGTCTGCTGCTGCTGCTTTTTCTGTGTGTGCCTGTATGTGTTTGAGAGCAGTGGGAAAAAAATCAAGAACACCTCATTTTGGAGCTCAGATGTTTCTAAATTCCTGCAGACATGCATATTAAATGACTATGAAAAGAAAACAGTCTACCAAAGTGAAATATTGTTATGAGGGATGTCCAGCAGCCAGCCGTGAACTTTCCCATATGCATCTTGGAAATTATTTCCTCTCTCAGTCGGTGCCAATATGCCGTCAGTTTTTAATGGTGTCCTTAAATATTACATTGAAAATCATTTGGGTTTCACAGCCTCTTTCCCCGTTGGGTGTTACTATAGAATACCAACACGGCCGATTCTTATTGTTTCCCTTTGACATGCATGACAGGAACACGGCCGCTCACACACCTAATTACTGAGAGATTAATAATGTATTTAGTGCTGCAAAGGTCTTTTATATAAGACTTGCTCTGAGCGTTATGTTAAAATCCATTCATTTTCATTGGGTTGGCATTTCCTGTTTCTCTCACAGGGAGCAAGATGTGCGATGTGAAAAGGGCAAGAAGACCAAGTCTGGATTTAACAAGTCTCTCAGGTCGAGAGCTGCTCCAGCTGAGGTGTACAGCGGGCTGCCACATCACCTAAATGAGCCAATCATGTCCGATAGGCAGCAGCCTGGAGGGGATCATGTGTTTGGACGTGTGTGTGTGTGTGTCTGCAGCCGAGCTCACACACTACTGAGCCTATCAGCCTGATACGTTTTTGTGCACAGTTGTGACTGTGTGATCAAGAACCTCTCATGGCTGTGAAAACCTTTCAAAACTTTTTTTTATGCCGCAATTAGGTGCTAACTCTTCAGGTGGTTTGTCACTTAAGTCAACGCACTGGAGAAGGGGAGATATACGCAGGCAGGGCCTCCGCATACTCCCTTCTCCTGGTTGGTGGAAAAAATTGGGTTTTGAAATTGTTCTTGTCCAGATTCACATGCCAAAGTCAGAGATCTGTGCTCTACTGAGTGCACGCCTCTAGTTTAGTGCAGCATTTTGACATCATTATTTACGGTGACCGAGAACCGCCATCGCTGCAAATTAAAAAAAACGCTGAAAAAAAAACAAACAAACAAAAAAAACGCTGCAAATAAAAAAGAAAAACGCTGCGTTGCAAATAAAAAAAAAGCAACGATGCAAACAAAAAAGCCAAAACGGAAGTGAATTACCGGGGACTATTATTGCTGATGCACAGGTGCTTTTTTATGTGAGAGAAAACAATTCAACATTCATGGTTTTTTGTTTGTTTGCATTGTTTTTTTTTTTAATTTGCAGCGATGGCGGTTCTCGGCCACCGTAATTATTATATCATGGCTCAACATGCTCTCATGTGTGTCTCATTCATTTGACTATGGGTTATAGACTAACTACAAAAAAAGACCGAAATTACTTCAACCAGATATTGATGAAGACTATATCTGACTACACTACAAATCTCATACATGTCCCAAAATTCCTGATCTGCTTAAACACATCAAAGTTTTTTCTTTGCCTCTGACAGCTGAGGACTCAAACACGTTCCTCCTGTTTGAACAACGCATGAAGACTTGTAAATGTTGCGAGCTGATGGGCGGTGCAGGACTGAAGAGTCTGTGCAACCGAGAAACTAACGAGACAGTTAATTGTGTCGTTAGTAAAAATCAGCAGCAAAGACGTCTCGGCTTTATGAGCACGTCACACCGGCTGTTAAACCGCACAAAGGAAACCGGCTCAGCTCAGCTCTCAGGCTCCTTTGTCTTGTAATGAAAGGAGCGAGTGCTGGGCACAGGTGCTCTTGTAAACCAATCACCCGCCTCCTTACTTCAAACTGGCCAATCAGAACACAGAGACTCAATTAGCTAACAGGAAAGATGAAATATTCCCATAAAACGTGTCAACACTAACTCACTCTAACCTGAAAGACACATTTCCACTGTAAATACTGAAACTACACAGAGAAGGCATACATTTAGCGTACATTTCCAGTTGCACCCCTCCTTCACTAATTAGCAACTGGCATTCAAACCAAGACATGCAAATTTTACACGGGAAAAGTCAAATGGAAAAATATGATGCTGTGCACGATACAAGGGAAAGCAGCTGCCCGCCAAAAATCGACTGCACTTGATTCAAATCCTCACACAACCTGTAGTGTGTGATTACATTTTGTCAGCAAGACAAAATAATCCCAAAATAATCTCAAAACAGACTCCTTATCCAGGGTTCCAGTGTATTTGTGCCAACATGGAACAGTTTGAGCCTAGTTTATAAATAAATGAGTCAAAATTTCACCAAAATTGCCTAATTCTGCAGCAGCTACATGATTTAATTCAATCACCGGCTGCATTCATGAGGACAGGATGGCGTGATTTGAAAGGTGTTATAAAATGATGAGTGTGTGTTATGGCATGATCTGTACAGGAGGTGGCGCTATGGAGGGATTTGAGGAATAGCGGCCAGAACTTCAGTTTACTTTCACCACTGGGCAAAGTTCATCACCGTATTACAAGTTACATTTTGGGAGAAAGGAGTGTGATCGTTCACTGGCCAACCCTAATCTCAATCTAAAATACATCACATGTCGAGCTGCAGCTAGAGATTATTTTTAATTTTAATCTGATGACCATTTTCTCGATCTATCGATTAGCTGTTTGGTCCATAAAATATCAGAAAATGGGGAAAAACCTTGATCACAATTTCAAACCAACAGTCAACAACCCAAAAATGTTTAATTTACTGTCATAAAGAACCAAGGAAGCCAGAAAATATTCACATTTGAGAGGCTGGAATCAGAGAATTTGGAAATTTCCTTCTTTGGAATTGACTCGATAATAATCGAATGATTAATCGATTATCAAAGTAGTTGGAAATTGATGTAATAGCTGGAAACTAATCGATTATTCGACTAATCGCTCCAGCCATATGACACGTGAGCCTTTTCTAGCATCCTGATCCCTACTCTTCTTTGTCTTCTCCGTCCTCAAATCTCCAAATGTTTTCATCCCCAGGTGACAAATCAGAAAATCATCATGTTTAGGTGAGATTTGGTTAATATCACAAACACGTGATTCACTTTCTTTTCTTTTCTTTTCTTTCTTTCTTTTTTTTTTTTTTTTTGTAGTTTTGTTAACTTTGACCTGCTCGTCTGCCTCTTTGGTGCCCCCGTGGCCTCTGGCACAAAACGACACGTGTTGTATTCCCTCACAAACACCACCGCCACATCACACATCCATACTGTGTGCGCTTGTTTGTGAGCGAGCAGGAGGAGAGAGAGAGAGAGAGAGAGAGAGAGAGAGAGAGAGAGAGAGAGGAGGCAGACAACGGCAGGCCTTGTTTAGGCTGGTCAGTTACAACATGCAGCAGATCTTAGGCTTCATTCATGGTAGGGTGCAAACTGCTGCTTTGAAAGAAACACACACTGTACTTCTTTTCAGGGAGTTCAATAAATACATATACATACACACACATGCACACACACACACATACACACACACACATATATAATCACTTTTTGGTATCTTGTGGTCTGATTTTCTTTCTGTCTTTCTTTTTTTTTTTTTGCTGTCTTTCTTTCAAAGAACAAACAAGGCACTGTCATTGTTGGAAGGCCAGATGACAAACTGGGCAGGCACTTCTTAGTTTTCCACTCTGACGGACACAACTGTGGAAAAAAAACAAAAAAAACAAAAAAACAGAGGAACAGGAAGGAGCTTGGAGCTTTCTGGAATAAATCGATTGAAAAATACACAACAGTTTTGGGTTGCTTTAGCTTCTGGATGGAGTAAGGCCATTTAAAAAAAATAAAATCTGTGTTAGAGATTAATTATTTAGGCCTGATTACATTATCATTTGCTCTAAGGTACGTTTTTAAATTTTTTTTTATTTTTATTAAACTGTTCTTTCATTGCATTTCATTGTAGGGAGGCACTCACTGATCATATCTTGCTAGTCGCTCCAATTTTATCCATTTTGTTTCATCAGTTTGTTTGTTTTTCATTTTTCACAAACAAGCCCTTTATGACCTCCAGCAGAAAAAAAAGAAAAAGATAAAAGAAAAAAAAATGTAAATATTTTTTGTGGTTTTTATTTTTTATTTTTGTTTTGTTTTTATGGTCATACCACAAATGAACTGAGGTAAATATTCTTAATAGTTCAAGTAACTGTACAAAACAAAGTTACTTGAAGTATTAAATATATTTACTCCACTTCTGAGGGCGCCCAGATATTGTTTTATGCAGACAGTTAGTGGTGCCACTTGGGTTTTATTTGGAATAGGCAGATGTTTTGTTTAAATATGACAAATCTTTGTCATATCTGCGTCTGACTGGAATAAAAGGACCTCAGCTGGTTAATTATGTTAAACCAATCAGTTTTCGGGTCGAGTTTTAAAATATCAGCAATCAGAATTGACCAAACTCAAAACGCACTTGCTGCATTTCCTTGGCTTGCTGTGTCAAACATGGCAAATTAAAAAACAAACAAACAAACAAACAAACAAAAAACAGATATTGCTCAATTTTCATGAGTAGACTTGAGCACATCAGTCTGAACGTCACTGGTTTAGATTTTCTCTTGATTTGACGGACTGACATTTTGCCACTTTTCTGAAGGCTGTGATTCTATAGCCTATACATTTTTTAAAAATTTGTACTTATTTTATTTAAAAGACAACACACATTAATTAACTGGCCAAAAAAAAAAAGAAAAGAAAAAAGAAAAAGGCAGGTCAGGTCTAGACACTCAAGGCAGTTTTGAAGATTAAGAGGCTTTTATTCTTTAGTTGAGGGGATACATGCGTCCAGGTGTTATTAGAATGAACGTGGCGCCTTAAATAATAAAAGCCTTTTGAAAGTTTGAAAACTGCCTAGAATGCCTCAACCTGGCTTCCTTTATTTCTCTTCTTTTCTTTTTCTTTTTCTATTTTTTTCGCCAGTTGTTGTAGAGACACCGCTCCTGCCTCCTTTTATCACACATGAATCAACATTTGTATTCCTCACATTCCTCTTATGATCACCGCTCGGCGGCCGACCTGCAGGTTTCCTCGCCGCACACATCGCAGCGTACAATTTCGCTAATGCCTTTATCCTCACATGAATTTTTCTGGGCGTGTAAGGGCAAATGAAAAGTGCCAAAACTGTTAAATCAAATGGCGGGCCACAACAGCGAGGGGGCAAATCCTGTGCCCTCCGTTATTTACCGGCTCAGTCGATGCCCGTAAATAAGCCTGAGGCGGTATCGCTTTTAATAAGCCGGGGAGTCGTGCCGGGTAATAAAAACTACAAACCTGCATCAAGTTTCACCTTGGGTATGTTCAATGTCAACAAAAGGAAAGAGGAGAGGCTCTTCAAAGGCAGCACATCACCGGATTGGCTCTGTCACCCGTAGCTGACATGTGGCTAAATGCCTTAAAATCTGACAAATTTCCTGCCAAAAAATAAGAAATATTCAGCGTTGTCGCCAGAGGGATTCGAGAAAAGGGCTCTGAAACAGCTTTGGGATCGTCATGCCACAGTAAAACACTAAACTGATGAAATTATTTCAGTGTTAGTATCTCTTAAAAGGCAGAGTCACCCATCTCACCTTTTTAATGGCAGAGAAAACTCTGCATTTCAATGAAGAACCAGTTTACAGGGAAATATTTTTACACAATTAAATTACTAAAGAAAATATGCAAAGAAATGGTCAAAGCCTTCTTTAAAATAGCATTATTTTTGCAGAATAGACTTGATATCTACACAGTTTTCTTCCACATACAAATTTAAACACAACAAAATAAAACCTTTGGCTTTTGAGCATTGAGTCGCTGAATCACAAACAGCAGAGGCACGTCTGCACGGTAGTGAAGAGACCATGAAGCGTTTCAGTGATGCATTTAAAGTTTCCAAAAGAGATTTTTTAACACCAAAATGTGAGTAGAATTACAGAAGAAGAGGTTAAAGAACCTCAGACGCCAGTGTGAGAAAACAACATGCATTGGCCCTAACCCTTCTTTAAAATACCATTACTTCTGCAGAATAGACTTGATGCCAACCTAGTTTTCTTCAATATACAAATTTAAACAGAACCAAATAAAACTTTTCTCCTCGAATCACAGAATCACACACAGCACAACATACAGTGCAACCACTGAGTTTTTTATAAGAGAAGTTTTTTTTTTTTTTTTTTTTCTTGTTTGTTTGTTCTAATGCCAGAATAGGAGTGGAACTGCAGAAGAAGAGCTTAAAGAATCTCAGACACCGATACGAGGCCTTAATGAGACAATATTATTATTACAATTCATGATAAATATGACCAGGCAAGAGCCCAAATGGTAAAAAAAAAAAAAAAAAGCTGTGTATAAAAATTTACGTTGGATATGAAGCAGCTGGTGCAACTGGGAATTCCCCAGTTTGGGATCAATAAAGCAAATCTATCTATCTATCTATCTATCTATCAAGAATCACAATAATATTGAACTTCACAGATACAGAGGTAGCACACAGGCAAACAAAGCCCCTACAAAAAACAAAAGTCAAGCAGAATTACAAAAGAGCTTTGAATATACCTCTTCTTCTCTGGTGTATACAACGTTAAAATAAATAAATAAATAAATAAGCGAGTTTATTCTCCACTTGTATTTGTTGTATTAACATGCTGTGACTGGTCCGGCTCAATAACTATCACCACACAACTTTGTGATTAGGTACAAGAAAAATAATAAATCATGACTTTTTTTAATATAAACAATTTCAACCAGACCAAAAAAAAAAAAAAAAAAAAAGGAGAGGTGGAACAGAAACACACTTGTCTGACAGGAGGCCTTTCTTTCTCTTTCTTCCCTTTGATGGATTTACGCCGAGAGGCTGAGCGCCGCTGCCGAGCCGATAACGATAACTCAAAGTGTTTTCATGAAGCCGTACCTTCTTGATCCCCGCAGGAAAATTCTCTCTGTTTGCTTTCCTCGTCCACACGGGGGTCAAAGGTCAGAGTCAGCTGCAGGACTAGGCCTGCGGAGCGCCGACAAATGATTTATTTCCAATTATTTTGCTGCATACTAATGCCACATGTGTTGTAATCCAGTATCCCGCTGGTTCTCAGTCTTTCTGGCTCATTAAGACAAACCAGTGCCCGCTCACGACTCCCTAAGTTCTTCAGTTATCTGCGTGATGGCCTGATAGGAAAAAAACAGTCGTCGGACCTGACCTCTGGCGAGTCGTCACGTCACTTTGGCCTACAACTTCATGAGGATGAGATAAGATATGCACATTCCTTCTAGTTTGTTGCGTGAAAGGAGAAGAACGTGCCGGTGAAGTGCAAACCATGTCCAGGCCGGAAAACAACACAACATCCAACAGGCTGCCGTTACTGTAGCTTTACTTTATCAAAGAGCATCAAAGAAATATCTTGAGCATGTCCTTGTTCATATCAGGACGGGGATTTGTAGGCAGATATAAAGTTTAATGTTAATCTCAGGCATCTCAGGCCATGTTGCGGAGTAAGTAATGTAATGAGTAGGCTTTACACGATCAGGATTTTTGGGGCCGATCACCGATCAGTGAGTTTAAATAAACCGATCACCGATCACCGATCACCGATCCGATCATGAGGGAGCAATATGTCTATTTAAATAACTTTATTTACTGTACTTACTTATGTACCGTTTACTGAGAATCGCCAAAAGTATTCTCAAGCATTTTTGCCAATGTT
Source organism: Myripristis murdjan (assembly GCF_902150065.1). NCBI lineage: Eukaryota > Metazoa > Chordata > Actinopteri > Holocentriformes > Holocentridae > Myripristis > Myripristis murdjan. The sequence goes on from NC_043988.1 coordinate 31,256,081, forward strand.
TAACAATCTTTGCCATGACCCAATGAGTAAATGAGTAAATGAGACAGATAAAACAATACAATGGGAGCATCTGCAAAAAGTTTCAACACGACAATGACGTCATTGATCGGATCGGCGAATTAAGACATTACAGCCGATCACACAAATTGCAGAAAATGCAAAATATCGGCCGATCAGATTGGTGGAAAGCCTAGTAATAAGTAGTGTAATGAATTCCTTTCCACAGGGAGTGACTATGTAAAGCAATGCATCACTTTTTTTAGAAAGTAATAAGTAATACATTACTTTTCTCTGAGTACCAACCCCAACACTGATTATTAGTCTGTGTTTGTGTTTTCTGGCCTAAACCCTCCCATTGCCTGAGGCTGGCTTTTTGTTGTAGATGTATTGCGGGCGTCACCAGAGTCGATGCTACCAGCTAAAGCCTCCTTCACACATACTGGAGTTCCTGGAAAATGACTGGAACGACACAATTTACAAAATGCTCCATGCAGGAACACCTTCTCACAGATGCCAGAGCTGCAAAGAGCCCTGCCCACCCCGAGAGGGAGGACATCTCTCTCTCCACTGACTCTGTGTCACGTGAAGGTGCCTCCTTTGCTTCTGATGGTTGTTACCCATCACTTTGCGCCACACTGGGTACGACTGGATTCAGCAAAAGACGCTGAGCACTTTCGTGGTACAGTGGTCCCTCGTTTATCGCGGGAGTTACGTTCTAAAAATAACCCGCAATAGGCGAAATCCGCGAAGTAGTCAGCTTTATTTTTTACAATTATTCTAGATATTTTAAGGCTGTAAAACCCCTCACTGCACACTTTATACACTTTTCTCAGACAGGCATTAACATTTTCTCACTTTTCTCTCTTGTTTAAACTCTCTAAGTTCAAACCTTCGTAGAAAAATAAGTCCTGTAAAAAAAAAAAAAAAAAAGCATGCAAAATTGCACTAAAAAAAATCTGTGAAACTGCGAGACCGCGAAAGGTGAACCACGTTATAGCGAGGAACAGCTGTATATTCATTCGTATTCGGTTTGAATTGCAGACGTCTTGAGGCAGGAAATTGGCAGTACAGATTTCCCTGAATATCGATCCCACGCACCCGTTCACACCTGACCCCATACAGGAAGAGTCCCTGAGCAGACTGTGGGTATAACCCTGCCACCACGTGACTATTTCAGACACCATCTCCTCCCATCCCTCTACCTGTGTGTCACCGTTTTCCAAATCCCTGTCGGCACATGAAACAACAACGACGACGACCTCTGAGCTGCTATGTACGTACAGATGTACAGATCTGCTCCACTTCACAAAAACTTTTTAATATTGGTTTCACGATGCTCTAAAAAAAAAAAAAAAACACGCTACAGCTGCGGGTTTATCGAGTCCAATGAGCACCGAAGTTCCTCCCCTGACACTATTTTGCGACTGTGATTGGTTGACAGAAATACAAACACACCAGAGTGATTTTTTTCCTCCTATGGCAGAATAATAGTGGGTTAAGAGAGACCTTTCTTTAGTCCTGACTAGGCAGGTCTGGCTTTGCGAGACCAGTGTGAAAGGGGACAAAGATTCTCTAATGAAGGAGGGTTGGTGCTTTAAACGCGGTGCCAGTCGCAGAGTCCCGTTCCTGTTAGCAGTTTGACAAAATCACTCATCTCCCGACTTGTTCATCTGGAAAACACCAATTTAGTCTCACAGTGTCGGGAAGCTCAGCGGCTTGTGAAAAATGAGCCCGATGTTTACTTCAGCCGTAAAAACTGAGGCTTTTGTCAAATGAAAAACAAATGATAATTGGGCAAACATTCCTCATAAAATCTCGACAACCGTCGGCATATTAAATCCAGATTACATCGAGTACGGATTTACCAGCCGAGGTGATGTTGCTGCTCATTAAGATAATAATAATAATAATAATAAAACTTTATTTGTATAGCACCTTTCATACAAGAATTGCAGCTCAAAGTGCTTCACAATAAAAAGAAGAACATTTGAAAACACATTAAATAAAACATTTAAAAGAGTAAAACACAGCACAGGGTGGAATTAAAAAGAAAAGGCTAAAAATTGAAATAAAATTTGAAATAAAACAAAAGATGCAAATAAAAGATACCAGCTTGGAGTCAAATCTACGCTTCACTAAATGGGCTTTTTTTTCTTCTCTCTTTTATGCAGAGATATAATTTGTTGTTGTAGCATTCCAACGATGGTACACGCATTTCACAGCTCTTTGGCTTTCCTTTGACAGCAGAAGATGGATGATAATCACCTGTTAATTTATCACACTCACCTGTCGTCTCCCTGTCACGATGCAGCAGAGTGTCATTGCTGTTATAACTTGTGCAGATTTCGTTGCATTTGATTTGATCTGACTGTCTTCTGCGCCCGATGACACCTCATCAAGATGTGTGACAGGTGTCGGGGGCGGGAAACGTCACCAAGCAAGGGGGGTGGGGTGGTGGGGGGGGGGGGGGCGGGGGGCGGGGACCGATAATGGTCTTCCTCTCTCCGGTTGAAAAGTTGCAAATTGCCGCGTCCGTAACTCATCGCAAGATCACAAGCATCTGAGACGCAAACGTCTTTTGAGATTTCTGGCTTTGGTTTCCAACACGCCGCCCTCCATCTTCCGTCGTGACATGAAAACTCCTACGTTATTCCTTTTATCTTCACCGTGCACGCTGTAATTTCTGGACCTGTGGGGTTACTGACGCCTTCAAGTCACATTCTTTCACAAAGCAGAGATGTTTGGCTGTGGAAACTGAGGATTGCAACACCCCAAAGTGCTAAGGACATAAAAAAAAATCTCTTTTTATGTCCTGCATACAAGTGCAATCCCGTCTCCTGTTGCTTTTTTTTTTGTATATGTGAAGAAATTGTTTGTTGATGAGCCTCCAGAGGGCAGATACACAGTGGATGTAATATCACAACAAGCGGCAGGAATTTGAAGTATTTGGCTGGATGCTCTAACTAGCAGGACTGGATGGAAATGGAAGAAGGAAAAAGCAAAAAAAAAAAGAAGAAAGAGATCAACATGAAAGCGCTTCCCTCTTCCAGCCACCATGTGACATAGCAGCTGGATGATTCACGTCGAGAACACAACCGAGCGTTTTTTCTTTTTTCTTTTTTCTTTCTCTCTCTCTTTTTTTTTTTTTTTTTGTCTTTGTATGCAAAATATTGCTCAACACTCCCAAGGTCTTTTCCATCCTCCAGACCTTTGGCTGGGGTCGGAGTCGCTAATTATCACCAGGTTTCAAATGGAAAGAATTCATCAGACGCGTTCAAGGTTCGTACTTCATGACGACACGAGGCAATGTGGAAAATATCTCCTGAATCTGCTCGTTCATCATCCAGAGAGAGAGAGAGAGAGAGAGAGAGAGGGAGGGAAATTTCACATCAAACATGATTACCCTCACTGAGGAGCTATGCACATCGAGGGAGACTGTCTGGATCAACAACATTTGGAGGGACTTTTATTTCTGGATGTGAACACTAATGGATTTATAATCATGTACTTATGCACCACTGATGCCTGCAGTGTCTTATGCTTTTCGGACAACACACACACACACACACACACACACACACACACACACACAAACATGAGGGACCTCTGACCTACTAAAATCACCTCTGTTGACCGCACATTAAAAGACACCTCATCACCGTCTGCTCCGGCCAAAAGAGCCGATAACCTCGCTCTTATTGGATCAAAACAGGCAAATTGCTTCCCCTCTCGGTAAATAGACTTCCCACATCCACAGCTTTGTGCTTCCAACCCCGCGCCTCATCTCCAAACAACCCAAATCACACGGCGACTCCCCAGTTTATGAGGCTGCTGCAAAAACTCAATCAGCTTTGAATTGGGGGGGGGAAGTGCAAAGTGCTCTGTTTTGTTTGTTATCATTTTACAAACAGGTGCACCCGTGCGACACAGTCAACCCGTGAGAGTGTGAGGCGGTGAAATCCGCTCATTCGCCGTTATCGCCAAAAACCTCAAAACCCGGGGCTCTCGATAAATCGAGCTCAACACAAACAGACGCAGGCGTGAATTAGTTCACAGGGGACTCGCTCGCTGTCGGTGTTGAGCGAATGGGCTCGGAGCAAACGACGAGAAGTAAAGGAACAAAACACGGCCCGAGCAGGTTAGTTGTTTTCATTCAAACATGCAGAGACTGCAATTTTTCCTTCTTACTTTCACATTAAAATAACAATAAATAAATAAATAGCATACAAAATCATATACATTATCAGTTTGTCTGAGTGTGGCCCGGTCAGAGGTCGCAAAAGTGCACACATACTCTTTACTCAAGTAGAAGTACAGATACTTGTGTAAAAAAAAAAAAAAAAAGACTCTCCACATATTTACACATATTTCCACTTGTTCCCGGAAAAATTCCTGAAACTGCAGTGGAAACAAGTGGCATTATCTCATCCCACAGGCAGATTTTTTGAGTTAAACCGTGAATATGAGAGCAAAACGCTTGTTTAGATGGATTTGAATTTTGCAATGCTGATATTAATTGTTTCAGCACTTTATTTCTCTAATATTATAGTTGTCATTATTATTATTGTTGTTATACTCTTCCTTGTTTTCTTTATTGTGTGAATGGCTTCATTCTGTGTGAGAGATACTACACAAATGAAGTTTAGTGGTACTATCTTTATTATTATTAGTAGTAATCATAGCAGTAGTAGTAGTAGTGGCAGGGGTAGAGGTAGCAGTAAAGACGAGGCCTGGTGCTTTTTGTTCGTCTGCACTCACCATCATCCTCCTCCTCATCATCACCTGTAAAAGCTTTTCGGCTGCCTCAGTCTCATCAGGATGAGTGGCAGATGTTGGGGCGGGGGGGCTCGATCAGCTGAGGGGGAAGGGGGGAGGGATGACACGCGTCCTGCCGTAGGCTGTGTTGTATTTGGTGGATAGGAGGAGCTCAACATCTAAGGCAGGTTTAATGTGACCGGAGGCTTGAAGGAGATCAGGCCAAACAGTCTGGAGCATTTGGAGGCAATTTAAATTGTATTTTTTATTTGTATTATTATTATTATTATTATTATTATTTAATTTTAACTCCTGTAATTATTATTATTATTATTATTATTATTTTGTAATTTTACATCAATTCAAATATATTGTTTTATTTTTTAAATTTATTTTATTTTATTTTATTTATTTATTTATTTTTCCATACACCCTCTACGATGCAGCTTTTGTATCCTTGACACTGGGTTCTTATTTGTCCCCTTGTGGTTTGTACCTTATAGAGAGCAGCCTTGCTCTATAACTACAATACTGACTGGAGAATTGTATCACCTATTTTTCATCATGTCCACAAATCTACAAAATATATTTCATTTCAAGACTACTTAACCATAGCCTACAAGTTAAAATCTACCTTAAACTGATATTTTACCTATATTTTACCTATATTTCTTTAGGTATTTATCTATCTATCTATCTATCTATCTATATACATATATATTCATTTATTAAGTCATTGTATTTGTCCTAATAAATACTGTCTCCTGATATTGCATCTGAACATATATGTACTCTTTACTCCTTTACTCCATGTACCTTTCAGGCTCTGAAAAGGGTTTCACATAATTACTTTGAGGGACATTTGTGTAGATTGTACCTTGTGAGCCAGAAATGGACTCCTGTTTGTACCTGTTTCTCACAGCTGTGAAAACTCAGAGGAAAAGCTCTCACCAAGTTATGTTTTTTTTCTGATTACAAGTTCAACTTAAAGAAAAATATCCATATTTAATTAGCTGAGCAAGAAAAACATAACAGCCTGTTAAAGCACTAAATAGCAGTTCTTAAAATGACACAACCGGCCTTCCACTGCTGATCCATTGCAGCGGCTGGGAGTGGAGTGCCTTGCTCAAAGGCAGCAGCAGCTACTTGAGACAGAGGAACTAGTCTCACATTCGCGTCCTCACTTCTGTTACTGCCCATGTGCCAAGTCTCAGGCTCGCTCCTCTGACCGTCAAGCCGGTGCTCCCATTCTGTCATCTTATATCTCTTTTCTTGCCTTGAGGCTTCGGTAATATCACCCAGTAACAATTAAGACAGCCAGCAAGCAGCAAAAAAAAAAAAAAAAAAAGTTGCAGGTTTTGTGTCTGGCGTCAGCACTTGGTTTGGAGCCCAGACATAAAGCCTTCCAGGAGGCGAGGAGCATGACGTCTCCGAGCTTCACCTGAACGGTATGGAAACAGATGGCAAAACCGCATTCATCTTCTACTGACATCACAGTTGACGCAAAGCCCGAGACGCTTTTGTGTTGTTGTTTTTTTTTTTTTTTGATTCTGGAAATCAAAGTGCTTCTCGAGGCCGAAGGCGAGAAACGATCCCCTTGATCTTATCACAATGTTCTCGGTTCAAAGCGGAGGAACAGCGAGCAGCGTGGCGGACGTGAAGCTGACGACAGAGGCGAGCAGACACCTTGCACCTTTACCCAGGGGAGTTTCACTGGAGGTGCAGGTGTTTTGTTTACTACTTGGCGTTCGTACAGTTACACACTTCACTTCATGCTTCGCTAAGCAGCAGGTTGTCGAGGCGCTTCACAGAGCAGGGAAACTAACATTTGTGGGAAAAAAAAAAAACATCATGAAACAGAGCTAAAGCCCACTCGGCCCTGCAGGGATGGATTAAAACTCCATCTTATTCTAGTTGGTGACTTTCAGGAGCTCTCGCGTCTTGGGAGATGATGAAGACAGGTGCTCGAGAGCTATACCACAAAAGAAAATCCACATTTAGAACTGGGATTAGCAAAGTGCAAGTGGTGCAATTCCCCCGCCCAGACGATGATATATCAAGTATTAATCCGGTCTCTAAATCAGCGGCGGCGTGAAATGCACACTTTAGATCTCAACAACCTGCCGCTCGGCCAGTCCGTGACACCAGTATCTAACTGGGAAAACAAAAAAAAAAAAAGGGCTCCAAATGCATTCAGCACTCAACAGCACAGAGATTTATCTCCATTGCTTCAACGGCACTTGTGAGTTTCCAGAGTTATAGCGATTAGCTTAATAATTACCGCAGTAAGCGGCTTGGCACCGGCGAAAATGTCCCACTCAAACTTGTCGGCCTGCCAATTACGCTGAGGGCTTCATCTTCAATTTACTCTGTGCCTCTCTCTCTTCCCCCGGTGGATCGCATTTTCAGGCACATTCTTGAAGGATTATACACTAAAGACTATTCTCTCTCTCTCTCTCTCTCTCTCTCTCTCTCTCTCTCTCTCTCTCTCTCTCGCTCTTTTCCCCCCCTCTTCTTCCCCTGAATGTTTTTCATTCTTGCCAGCTCACCAAATTCCTCCTAGCACCGCCAGCCCCCACTCTGCTTAACACATCTGTGTGACAAATATAAATCACCATTTTCCTTTACTGTCAGGGTCTCCTCTCTCTCTCTCTCTCTCTCTCTCTGTCTCTCTCTCTCTCTCTCCCCCTCTCTCAGCCCTTCAGTGTGAAATACAAGCCAAACGTTGCAGCCCAGCTTGTTTACCTAAGCCCCTCCTGAATGCAGCTTGTGAGAGAGAGTCATCGACACCCCCTCAGGTAGGGGGCTTTTACTAGTTTTTTTTTTTTTTTTTTTCACTCTATTTTCACTGTTATGTGAAAATAAAACCTAATATCCAAGTGCTGCGGTGGGTGAATCTTTCACTCGGGCGGCAGGCGAGTCGACGGCAGATTAGATCTGAGGGGGAGCGCCGGGGAGCCCTGCCATTCGCTCTCACTGTAATTCTCATTTCCCCGATATCACACGTTCTCATCTGCCAGTGTGATTGGTTCTGTGTGTGTGTGTGTGTGTGTGTGTGCTCATGTGGGTGTGCATTAGGAGAAGAAGGAATCAAGTCTGTGGGCTTGTCAGATTAAATATGTGCACTGTATTCATGAGAGAAAGCATGATTGTATGTTTATATGTGCATGCGTGGGTGGGTGATAATAACCTGAGGATTTAAAGGTGCGGTCTCTTCCAGCATCAGCGTCTCCTTGACAAATTCATCTTGACACCTCAGTGAAGTTGCCATAAACAAGTGAGATCGCGGCGAAGATGATCAGTCGCCTCTATTTTGTCCGTGTTAGAGCTTCTCAAAATTTTTCGAGCCTAGAGTCGGCCCTTGTCGTGTGTTTGTGTGCAGTTTGAAGTTGTGACGAAAAGCAGAATTAGGCTTAATGTTATATGAGATTCACTGTTTGTCTGAGGGCAAGAACGCAGCGTCTGGTCTAAATCCAACACCAGCTTGTGCAGACCAGACATCCTTTCAGCTCTTTTCTCCTCATCTTCAATGTTTGGTACCAAAATCTCAAGCTCCTCCCGCCAGCTCCTGATTCTGTTTGAAAACAAGCGCTCTTTCCCTTTCATTCCTGAAAATCCACAACGGTCTAATCCATGAAACGAGTGGGCACAACAACTGAGGTGAGTGGTGTGGCCATAAGCTGAGAAGCCAAAAACCTTCCAGAGAAAAAAATGTCCTAGGCCGGCTTCCATACCGCGGCGATGCAGACGTCTGAACGGGAGTTTGGGTACAAACTTGTCGCTGCTCTCGATACCGTCTGGAGGTCAGATCGAATCTCGCAGTGCGCCTTTAGGAGTTCATTTCCTCTAAACTCTGTGGTTTCCTGTCAGAAAACGCTGCTGCTTGTCTGTGTCACTGCTGAGGATGAACATTTTTTTAATCAGCCTTTTACTCTTTCCACCATCTGCCGTGGTGATAAAGTCTGGGCTGTAGCTCTGTAGTTTACAACACACTGTAAAAGTGACAAATCTTATTGGTCATGGTCCAGTTTGGTAACAATAGTAATTCATAAATCAGATTTAAGTCTTTGAAGGAATACAAGACGTTTGATACCATTTTCACCTCTGTACATCCCGTGGGTCGGTTCCTATGGGTAGCATTTGTGTTAGCTTAGCATAAAGACTTGAAGTCTATGGGAGTCGTTAGCCTAGCTCCGTCAAAGTGAAAAAAACACACCTTACAGCAACTGCAAAGCTGTCTTATTTACGCAATATATCATGTGTGTTTGAAATACACATCTGTAAGGTTTATTTTCTCATTTTGACAAAGCCAGGCTAATGACTCCCATAGACTTCAAGTCTTTATGCTAAGCTAACATGAAGTGCTACCCATAGGAACTGAACCACTGGACGTACAGAGGTGAAAATGGTGTCGGACATCTTGTCTCAGTCTGGGGAAGTCAGAAAAGGTTGGAGTATTCCTTTAAAGATTTAAATCTGACCTATGACTTATTATAGTTATTGTTACCAAACTGGACCACTTAAACACTTGTTCCTTTACTCCCTTATGCTACACAGGGGCGCCGTATATGGGGGAAAAGTTAGGACAATTCCAAGGGCCCTAGCCTGACAGGGGCCCCAAAAAATAGGTAAAAACTCATAGAAAATTATTAAACCATCATCGAGTCTAGATATATATACATACACATTTTTTTTTTCATGGGGCCCAAAATTCCTGGCGGCACCCCTGATGCTACACATAACCACTTTAAATTTAAATGATTCCTTGCTGTGAAAAATGCTGATTTATAACCTTTGGACAGAGAGTTTACTATGACTTTATCTATCTGTGCATCTGTCTGTCTGTATGTCTTTTGAAAACAACATCCAGGAGTGTTTAGAGCATTTCGAGTTTGGAAAAAACTGTCTGCACGTTTCTGAAGTGAAAAAGCAGGTTGGGTCCCGTCGAGCACCTGGACGTGCGGCGTAGCTGGAAACTTCTCATCCGCTGAGAAACAGAATGAGCACGAGACAAAGTGATGACACTGACTTCGACAGACACGGCAATTTATCGCCACGGGATCACTCCCGTCGCCTTTGTGATTCCAAGCACGTTTTCCATTTGTTTGTGCCAGAGTCATTTCAGCTCTGGTGAACTACTTTGCTCGGTGTAAGCATCTCTGCTGTTAACTGCGTGCTCCATCAGGCTTCTGGGAGAGAAGTGACAAGGGGAGGTGGTTCACTTGGCGAGAGCAACAAAAAAAATGTCCAGACCAAAAATTGATTACTGTAAATGTTCCTTCGCTGTGGTGGCTGCAGGGGCTATGCTGAGTTTGATGTTTTCTCTCAAACCTATGTTGCAAAGGAGACCTGTGATGCAGTTTATGTGCACAGGAGGCATCGAAGCATCACGCTGCAGGTGGCGCAATTCTCATTTAATCTAATTTTCTTAATGTTTTCATCACCCGCTGGATCAAACTTCTTTGTACTTCTTTGCAATTTTACCGAATACTAATGCTTTGAAACAGTAGAAGGCAACACATACTATGATTGAGTTTCTGGTAATAGATTTGGCCCGTTTAAAGTTTGAATGATTAAAGACAACAGTATGATCTGTGGGGAAGCATCCCTCTCGCCTTTTCACCTGGGTCATTTTAGATAAAAATCTCTTCCATGAAGCAAAATGTTGATCTTGCGGAGCTCTGTAAAGAAACAGTGTTGTGGATGATTATTAGCACTTTTCTGTATATGATCCCCCGGCTTGTGTTTGCTTTCCTTGGCATCTAATATCACAGAAACGTGTTTGATGGGAAAACAGAAAACGTTCACAGCTGTTTAACTTGCGGGAGTGTCAGCAGAATCCCCTGTTTCTACAAACGGAGTGCAAAAACTGAGAAATTAAGCCAAAAGGTGACAATTATTTATGCAGAATCTTGTTCCATAAACAGCGTAATCTTCTGTTATACCTAAGGACCACAAGCGGCACAGTTCCCACAGTCCAGGCAACCTTTACGCAGGTTGAGAATTTAACCCCAAAAATAAAAAAAAAAACCCTAAGATTCTACTTAAACCTCATGCAGTAAAACAGGAGCATTGCAGGTTGTGTGTAAGAAGAAAAGGTGCTTACAAAAAGTGCTGTTACACATCACCAGGAGGCCGTTTGCAGGTTTTTGTTGGTCTCCCCAGAGCCTTTTCCTTTCATCTGTCTACTGCTGACACTCGGATTCTCAGGCCTCCACAGGAACTGTAAAAGCTGCTGATCCAAAAACAGCACCTTGGCCACTCAGTCTCCCGAGTTCAGGGGGATTGTAATGGGAAGCAGCAACGCTCTCTGATAAAACGTCTCTCTCGCTCTCTCCCTCTCTCTCTCTCTCTCTCTCTGTCTCACTCTTTCTCCTCCTGACAGTGTTTGCTCTGACTTACGCTGCAGCTTCACAGAAACCATTCAGTATCACTGACAGTGCAGGTAAAAATATTAGCGGTGCAACTGGGCTTGGGCAACATCTATTTTTCACACCCTAATAGCCTCCTGACATAGGTATATATGGTATATATGGTATATGACGACTGAGTTGCTGGTGATAGTCACTGCAGCATGTATGACATAGTATGACCTAGAGATTTAAAAAAAAAAAAATGCGATGTAAAAAAATATCAGTCATGCATAATACAGAGTACAAAACAAGTTGATAAACTATATTTTATATTCAGTGTTCCCTCTGGGTTTCCTGAAGGTGTCAAATGTGTGTTTGTGGTTGAAACTTGCTGCTGTGACTGGGAAGACAATGCAAAAAAAAAAAAAAAATGCAAAAAAAAAAAAAAAAAAATACAAAAAAAAAAATACAAAAAATACAAAAAAATCAGGAAATTGGATTTGTTATTGAAATGTAGCAGCAATACAGCTGAAAATAAGAAGAAAAAAGAGGAAAAAAAAGGAAAAAAAAACAGAAACAATAAAGTCTCCTCAGTATCAGGTTGTTGTTTCAGACACTGATGGAGCTGGGTTGGACCTCTGCATACAGGTTTCTTTTCTACCCATTATTAATTTTTTTTGCACTGTCTTTGCACTTGTACTTGGCTGACAAAATAATTCAAAGGGAATACGTTACTGAAAAAAGTCTGACAACCACTCGACTAACCTGTAAAATGCAAGACTCTGTAACCAGCCTACCTGGACAAGTCTTGGTGGGTTTAAATACTTGGAGAGTAATAAATAAGCTCAATTCCTCTATAGATTGAGCAGACCGTGCTGAGCGACCCGATGACACTTGATGCCGACACATCAGAGATGAACAGAGATGGTGTGCAGGTGATGGCGGCAGACGGTTGCAGGACCTTGTGCACGTGACATTTTTGGTGCATATCCTTCGTTTCAGCGGCTGTAAAGCTTCAATATGTAAAAACGATAATTGTTGGGTCTTAAACCGGTCGGCTGTGCACAAACAAGGGCTGAGTGAGAGCTAATAGACGCAGCATTTAAATGTCATCTAGTGCTTAGTGGGTAATCTATTGATTATTTATACATCAATCGAGTTTTTACCCAAAGTGGGGAGGTGCATGGGGACATGACTTTTTACCTTTTCATTAAAACAAGATATTTCTCTTTAATTAGCCTACTTCAAAAACATAAAAGCACGTCTTTGAGATTATTTACACGTGAAGGTAATTCATCAAGGAAGGTGCAGAACTGTGTGAGTGTGTGTGTGTGTGCACACGTTTGCCTGGTTGTGTGTGAGTGTGTGTGTGTGTGTGTGGGCTTGAGGGTGTTCCCATCTTATTAAAACGGGCGCTGACAGAAAAGGAACCGCCGGATTAATCAATACATCATTTTGTCTATAAAAGGTTAAAACATAGAGACAAAAGGCCTCATGGGAAATCAGCCGAGCCCTAAAAGTGACGTCTTCAGATTTCGCTTCCCGAGTCTCACCGGCAGCCGAAAGAAAAGATCACATGAGCGGAGAAAAGTGAGAAAATCTCAGCTTTTGCGAAGCCAGTAACCAGCAAATGTTTGGTATTTTTACTGATAAATGAAAAATCGATTATTACAATTGATTCATTCTCTGTCGACTTAATTGATTGATTGATTAATTGCTTCACTAAAAACACCAAAATCTGCAAAGTATATACTAATGTAACATGAGATTTATTCTTGTGAAGAGTCGCTGTAAAGATGTTATTTTATCTTAGTCTATCGGTTGGATGTTTTACATGATTTGATTTATGTTCATGGTTTGACGAATATATTCTTCACATTTTCACATAACTTAGGAACTACAGTATATCACACTGATGTAGCCCGTCTGTGGGGTTTGGGGCGGAGTGATACACCGCACAGTGAAGTGATGTGTCAAGTTGGTGGTCGGCGTTTAAATGTCCGACCGTTTTGAAAGGACATTAAAGTACACAAGTTGCTTCTCCACGACCCGAAAGAGATTGATTCAAGTAAGAGTTAACGTGAATATACAGCAGCGTGGGCGAGCAAATTAAAGTATAGAGCCTTACACAATACTGTATTATCCACTGCATTATTGTGTATAAAAAGAATAGATAATTCACTGAGGGAGTCAGCTGTTGGGACTGAAACACATGAAACACAAACGGAGCACATGCAGATCCTGGAGGACTCCTGTGGTTTTTCATGTGTGGCGTCACAGCCACATCAGAAACGCAAAGTCATGCAAACCGTGGCGTGCCACATCAGAAACGCAAAGTCATGCAAACCGTGGCGTGCAGAGTGTTGCTGCTCTGCCAAATTCACTTCTACAGAAAGAAAACAAAAAAACAAACAAAAAAAAGTGCTCCAGTGTCTCGCTTCGAGCCCAGAAAGTGAGACCGGGCGGCTGAAGCTTGACGTGCCTTGCTCAACGGCACCTCTGAGGAAGCTTCTCAGCCGCGGTCCTCAACAAGAGTCGGTGTGGAGATTCAGCCACCGAACGTAACTGAGATCAAACGGGAGCGAGGTGTGAACTGCAAACAGCTGCGACCACGCCTCCAACACATCTCACATGACACACCTTATCCGCCCCTCTCCTCTTTCTCTCCGTTTTCTCCCTCCTTTTTTCTCCTCTTTCCGTTGTTGAATACAGGAAAGAAGAACAATGAGACCGTCCTCCATCCATCCATTCTCGACCCTGATCCTTCCCGCATCCCTTCCACCCTTCGACGCTCATCCCTTCATCTCTCCATCTCGCCGTCCCTTCATCCCACATCCTTCCCTCCGGACCCTCAATGCAACATCTCGGTTCTCCACCGCACAATAAATTACTTTGAATTCTCATCCTATTGATGTGGTCTTTTTGTTTGTTAGTGAGCGATGAAATCATCACAGAGGAGGACGTCCCGCCCACTCGCTGCACCGTCCAAACCTCCACGGCGCCAACGGGGACTGGTGTTATTAACCCTTTGTCAGCCACTTGTCAAGAGAAGAAGCTGCAGGTTAACTGTGTTGTGTTTTTCCATGGGATTAAGGTGAAACTCACGGCAAAAAAAATCCAAAGAAATACGGGTTAAAATTTGAATCTGCAGCAGCTCTAAGCAGAAAGGAGAAAAATCTGTACTGTTACATATATTTTTACGAATATTATCTAATGCACTGATATAGTGGTGTGTGCACACAGGTATAAAGCCTATATCTGTCTCTGTGCAGCCTATAGCATCTCTTTTATTGTGCACAGGCCTAAAGAAAGCCAAAGAAACCAGTGAAATCGTTTATAACTAAATATTTCACAAGCGCACTCCCTCAAGCAATTTTTCGTCTTTTCTGCTCTCATGTCTCGTTCTTTGAAGATAAGATGTACCTTTATTGATCCCAGTGCAAGGGAGTATAGTTAACATCAGGGAAGAGAATTGTTAATAATAAATACCAATGCATCAGAAAAGTAAGTACAATAAAAAAAAAAAGAGCTAGGATGCTGTTTACAAACTAAACAGATTCCTCTCTTGATAAACAGGTTATAGTCATATTGCAGATTTTCTCTTCGATTGATGCATTTTCTATAAACCGCAGAATAAATGTTGAATGTGTAAGTTCAGCCTAACTTTTGTGTAAATGAGAAAACTGAAATGTAACTGAAAATGAAGTGAAATGAAACACGGTGCACTGAAAGAATCGATGTTCATTTTAAATTATTTCTTGCATCGACTGGATTTGCACACGTAGGAGCCGGCGTTGGTGTGCACAATTCGTTTGCAGATAATTAATTTCTTCTACGTGGCTTCGCTGCAGAATTCATTTGGATACGAGCTCAACTCCACTTTATGCTGGTTAGTGGAGTCGCGTCTCCTCTGACACACACACATGGGCTTGATTTATTAAAGATGCTGCAGTTTAGCCGCTGCCTAATCAATAAACAGATTTGCGAGACAAGCTGTTGCTCTGCGGTTTTTGCGGTGGCTGCGGAGGACGGCGCAGCGCAAGCCGGTAAGTGGCTGCCCGTTGCGTTTTCTGTTATAAATAAAGGCTGTGGCCAAATGTTTGTGCAGCAGGTTGACCTGAAAGGCGGACTGAAGATGGAGAGACAGGTGGACCAATCAGATTTAGAGGGTCATTTGAATTCATTTCCATTTCCTCCTCCCATTTTTGTCCTGTCCTGGCCACACAAACAATTTTCACTTTCCACATTTTTCCACTTTTTTTCTTTCCACCAGTGCAAGCCTTGTAGTTCAACGACAGGACATATTTTGTGTGTGTGTGTGTGTGTGTCTTCTCAAAAAAAAAATGGGAGCAGGACGTCCTTGACTAGGAAAATGTCTTGTAAATCTTCAGCTATTTTCTCCTCCGTGCTTCACATTAATATTTCAAATGTTTAAACCAAAAGCAATTTGTTGCTTGTTGCCTGATCTTTATTAATTTCCAGAATCAAAGCTGCGGTGTGAATTCCTCTGACAATATCATGTTCGTGCTGTGTTTCCTGTCATGCTGTGAGAGCCCACACACACACACACACACACACACACACAGGAGTCATTTGGGATTTGAGCTGTCCTCCCTACTGGATGGCTGCTCTCTCCTTTTGATCAAATGGAGGCCTGTGCAGCAACACACGGGGCAGCCAGTCTGAATTCAAAAGGCTGTGACATTTCAGAGGCTCGTACCTGAAGAGTGTGTTGAATTTTTTTTTTTTTTTTTTTGCACAATAAAAGCAAAACATCAGAACAAGAATGAAATAACAATAGATTGTGCAGGTGAGATACAGAAAACCTCTAGGGGCTTATAAGAGAATCCCACCTCAAGAAAAAATGTCAACAAACCAACAAAAAAAAAGAGCAAATATACATTAAGTCAGTGCAAATATGCATTAAATCAATGCAGTAAATGTGTGTAAAGGTGCGTAAAAAAGAGTGTATAGACCTATGTGAGTATGTGTACATGTGTGAGTGTGCATGTTTATGTATGAATGTGAATATGAATTTGAGTGTGTGAAGGCAAAATACGAAACAAGAAGACCAAACCCCAACTACCAAAATAGTAAGTTAAAGTTAAGTTAAAGTTTGGTTCATCAGACACGTCCTTAGTCAACATTTATAGTTTCTTAGAGAGGTAGACTGGAGTGCAACTTGGATGTAACTGTTCCACAGTTGTGCTCCTTCATATCTAATAGAGAACTGACATAATCCAGTGCGAAACACTGGAAGGTGTAGACATTTAGAACATCTTGTATTATAATTTTGTACATTTGTATTCAACTGAATGAATGAAGGCTTTATTTTGAACATGTGAAAAAAAAACACAATGCAAAAAAACAATATAGAATAGCTGAAACAACAAAAAGTGTCCAAAAAGGAGTACAAAGAAGCATATGCTTATTTAAATTCTACCCCTTCTCCACTACTCCTACAGTACTGTCCCTGTGAAATCTTTAATCGTGACACATACACTACTCACAAAAAGTTAGGGATATTCGGCTTTCAGGTGAAATTTCAGGATGAACCTAAAATGCATTCTAACCTTTACAGGTGAACTTAATGTGACCTTCTGTAAACTTTTGAATGCACATGTCCAGCTGTTCAATGTTTCAGTACTTTTTGCACAAGTTGCTGTTCTCTAACAAGGAGTTTAACGGCAAAATTCACATCAGGTGTTTGATGCTCCAGCTCATCGAGGTCGTATCATTAGGGAACGGCTGCTGGAGACTGGGGTACCTCAGATGGAGTGGCCTGCACTTTCTAAGACCTGAATCCCATAGAAAACCTATGGGATCAGCTGAGTCGCCGTGTAGAGGCTCGGAGCTCTGTACCCCAGAACCTCAATGTCCTGAGGGCCGCCCTTCAAGAAGAGTGGGATGCCATGCCTCAGCAGACAATAAGTCGACTTGTGAACAGCATGAGACGTCGTTGTCAAGCTGTAATTGATGCTCAAGGGCACATGACAAGTTATTGAGACATTGACATTTTTTGTTGTGGTATATCCACCACTGTTGTTGGCTTTTGTTTCAAGAAATTGTTTGAGATGAGGAAATCACCAGTGTATGCTTCTACTTAAATGCCCTACTTTCATGATATAATATCACTGTAGCGTGAACTTTTTATATTTTCCATAAATTTCACCCAAAAGCCAAATATCCCTAACTTTTTGTGAGTAGTGTACGTGTGACTGGCACAAGCTGCTCCTCACAGGCCAAAGGCTCTGACCCTGAACAAGGACAAGGACCCCGCCGGTCCAGTCAGTGGGTTCCTTGCTTCATCCAAGCCCACAGATCTTTACTGTAACGGTTTCATAATAGATCCTGATGAACTCCAAGGAAATGTGTACAAAACTACGCACAAGACATTTTGATATTTTCTGTGTGATGTAATGCTGCAGCCATAAAACAATGACATGTTGGGTTTTAATATTTCACTCCGTTTGCGTTTGATGTAGATACAGTGACGCGCCGCAACCAGCAGATACAGAGAATACTGATGTGACTTCATTGTACAACGTGGAAAAAAAATGGGTTTTACTCTAAATTTGAAGCCACTTAAGGCGAGATGCAAGGCGCAATCAGAATTTAAGGGGTTAAATAAATTAAATGTGATTATTGTATTATTGCCACCAGCATCAATCTAGCACCACCATGGACAATTACTTTGCTCATCTCATTATTTGCCCCGGAAAAATAAATATCCATATCTTGTGTGTTACGTAAGTGCTGTTAAGCGATTTTCACAGCTTTTGTACTCTCTAACTTGGAGGAGGAGGGGGTAGAAATAAGGTGGAGGCACGGCTCATTTGATTGTTTGCTGATCAAATGAATATTCCTGTTGTGCATGTATTATGCCTTGTGGCAATTTTCACAGTTTGTGTGCCAAGCTGCTATGGAAGAAAAATGAGTCTTATGAGCGTTGGAAACTAAAATACAGTTTTGGCGTTGAGCTGCTGTTTATCTGAGCAGAAGTTACTCCCATCTGTAGGGATTTATTATTCTCTTTTTTTCAAATATCAGTGCTCGTATTCCTGGGATGTCCTCTCTGCTGGCAGATGATTTCAAGCGGCAAGTCAAAGAAAGTGTGACACTGTCTGGGCACAAGTTCACAGATTAACACAGACGGTCAGTCATGTGTCACGCAGGTACAGCATTACACAACCGGACTGTGCATGTGGACCAGGAAAGCACGTGCACGTCAGGCTTTGTCTCGACCGGGCACAGGGTCTCAGTTACATTCACTCATTCATTCATTCATTCATTCACTCATTCCTGGCCCAAACTGGATGGACACTGACTGACCCTGGTTGAGGTATCAATGCTGCAAAGCACGAAATAACACACAATTCTGTGACATTTGGTCTAATTCATTCGATTTGTCATATGTATCACACTGCAAAAACTCAAAATCTTACCAAGAATATTTGTCTTATTTCTAGTCAAAATATTTCATTACACTTAAAATAAGACATGATCACTTAAGAAATAACTTGTTTTTAGACAGTTTTCACTTGTTTCAATTGAATTTTCACTTTTTCCACTGGCAAAATTTTGCCAATGAAACAAGCAAATTTTCAAGTGAAAATCCACTCAATTTTTAGTGTAATGAGATATTTTGACTAGAAATAAGACAAATATTCTTGGTAAGATTTTGAGTGTTTGCAGTGCAGTGTGTGACTATCAGTGACTACACAGGTAATTTCCACATCAAATCTCGTGTCGGTGCTGAGATTAACCCTTTCTGTAACTTCCCAATGTCAGTGACTGTTTAAGGAAGTGACTGGAGGTCAGGCGACAGACAAAGTAAAGGGAAATTCAAGATAAAAAAAAAAAAAGCCATCGCCCAAAGTGGAATCTTAGGAGTCTGGCAGCTTCTTCCTTCCTGTATATCAGCACAATTGGCTGCTGTTCTGCTACATGTTGACCGATTCTGACAACACTGTTTCGAAAAGGTGACTTGGTCTCCACGGCTTTAAAATGACGCAAGTTGTCAAAATCACTATCATCTATCAACCTCCTCTTAAAACCCACATTTACCATAAAACTTTTTAAAATCTGAAGTTAAGGGGTGGTGGTAATAACAACACCAGAATAAGAAGCCGATCAGAGGTGGCCCCAGTTGTTTAGCAGCCGTTCTGTAAGCCAACAAGGAGGGTGGGGCCACCTACGCCACCAGCCAATCAGCAGCCAGGAGCTCATTAATAGCGAATGAATTCCTCCAAAACAGATTGCTGGACTGTTCTGGATGCAAGAGAAGCACCGGAGAAAAGTTGTCTAAATTATTTCCTTATATTTTTCTTTCACTCAAATATCACAGTGTTTTTTTGTTTGATTGTATAGAGAACAGTTTATCATATAAAACTGCCAGTGAATGATGAAAACGTGAAAAAGAAGAAAAGCTGTGGAGACATATTTATGTGCAGCAGTCGCAGCAGTCGTTTTTGCAGCTGTAGAAGCAAAAGCACCGTGAGCAGTACTCGCAGGACACCGAGGGTCACTCTGCTTGGCACAGCGGCAGCCGCCCTGCAGGATGGAGCCTCCTACCTTGCAGCTGGTAGTCCACAGAGATGTCGGAGGGCTCCTGCAGCAGAGCCGACCTGCGGTACACCACGTGCACTCTGCCCTGGTCCTCCAGCTCCTGCGTGCCTCGCTCCAGCGGCTCGATGAAGTACTCGTCCGCGTCGGTCCGGATCATCCCAGCCTGCAACAAATGATGTGGAAATGAGCGCAAAAAGTCACGTCACCCCTGCCTCTGTACTAGGAAATTAATATTAGACAGTCAATAGTGTGTGTGACAGGCGGCTGAATGAACACTGACATCATTTGGGTTCATGAGCTCTCTAATGTCATCATGTCATGCCAAAATGTCAGCATATTTGTCTTCACACTTATTCCTCTGTTTACACAGGAGATGTTTCGCTGAGGACGGATGCTCTTTTTTTTTTTTTTCAGAAACACACTGACACACTTCTCACTTACACAGTTTAACACATTCACACCTGCCAGCCGCCCGGTT
The DNA here is from genome assembly GCF_902150065.1 of Myripristis murdjan. NCBI lineage: Eukaryota > Metazoa > Chordata > Actinopteri > Holocentriformes > Holocentridae > Myripristis > Myripristis murdjan. The sequence continues at coordinate 31,276,235 of NC_043988.1, forward strand.
CAACCACCAGTCTGGCGCTGTGTGCACACTAAGCCCCGCTAAGGCCAAACAAAAAAAAAAAACTTTGGGTTCCGGTTCCTTGTCATTTAAGGGCATGAATAGGTAGGGAATTTATTTTATTTTATTTGTTTCACCTCTTTCACTACATCTGCAAAGGTTTTCTCTTGTAGTCGGATTATTTTCCCTGGTGGTTTGCGAGGACAAATCACACACACACACACACACACCGTGCGGAAGTCCATTCTTTCCAGCCAGTGCTGTCGGTGGCGCGTGATTCCATGAAGTTATTTTCCGAAGTTACTCGAGAACATCACAAATAAGACGAGTGCAACATATATCAAAATAAAAGCCCTGCTTAACTTTTTAACAATGCCAACAAGGTCACACTCGGTCGCATAGTGCCTTTATTTTATTTTTTTATTTTATTTTTACACAGAGGCCAATAAAATAACCTGACTCGGGGGTTAAATGGGAAATTATTTTTGTCTGGCCTAATCTGAAAATGCAGTTTTGGTGTTCCACTACACCACACATCATTTTGTGTGGTGTAGTGGATCCAAACACTTTAAATCCTCTGTCCAGCAGTGTAGGCGTGCGCACCCACTCAATAACACTCGGCTGGTCATTATAACATTAGAGAGCTCAAGACCCTCTTGTTTTTAGTGCCTAAGCCCAAATGATATCCTGGTATTTCATCTGTGGTCAAAACACTTCAACAGGTTTTCCTTATCCACATTACAACAAAGGACCATTTTTTCAAATTTACACACCTTTGGAGAATGTTTTTGAAAACCCAATTTTCATGGATGGAAAGCACTGGATTAGTGTGGACAAAACGATGAAACCGAGAAAAACTTATTTCAAATTTACTTGACTTATCATGGATGCGGCCTGTGTCATATGTTAGCAACTGAGTGCTGCTGGGGACTTAGAGCCTTTCTAAAAGCCAATTCAGTCCTTCATAATGAAGCAGATAAGAGAGCCATTAATTCACCGACAGTTTCAAGAAACTCATATTTCCTCATTAATGTACTAATTGATGCAGCAAGATGCTTCCAAGTCTGATCAGCTAATCGGCTCCACAGGAGGAAACTGTACTCCAGACGTTTCTGTCGTGTATTGTTCTGAGTTGCTGGGCTCACAGGAACGTGTCTACGCACACACAAACACAAACACACACACACATACACACAGATGCCACCACGGCAACATGTGATATGCCATGGTGACAAGACCACAAAAAAACCCTGATACTGTATAAGTCATACAAGTCATTTTGTTTAACGTTACTGATTGCTTGCTTTACGCGTGTTTGGGCCGTTCTGAGTGAAAAAGTCACAAAAATGTCTCCTAATTTCTTGCGGTTATTTATTAAAGCTAGAGTTATTGGCTCACTGGAAACCTGTTGCTTCATGGCAGCTCCTGTTACCTGCAGGTTTCATGCACCATGTCACAAAGCAAGCCATGCCTGCAGCTGAGGACAGACTGCAGAGGTCCACCTGACACCCCGATGCATGAGAGCTGAGCGACTTGCAGGAATGAAGGTGAGGTTGCATCATAAAGCCACATTAAAACACACTGCGTGGCTGATCTCTTGGTGCAATATGCTGTCGAGCTTGCATTCCACTGAATTAGTATTCTCTGGGCGCATTTTCCCAACACATACAGAAACGTGCCTTCCGGAAATGTCAGCAATCATGTTAATTAGAATTTAATTAAGCCTTTGCTTTGTAAAATTTGCTTTGCACCTTTTCACAGTGGATATGTCTGTCTGTCAAGTGTTCATTTGAATGATCTGCTCTGTTGGACTGTGCATTGCTCGCACTTGTCACCATGACCAAGCCGGCGGCGACAACAAGCAGCTCAGACAGACACCAGGGACATTAAAGGTTTAATGTTTTACTATGGAGCTCATCTATTAGCATGTAGTGTGAGCTGCCATGGCAGGGAAAATGCTGTTTATGCATGTGTGTGTGTGTGTGTTACTGTGCAACTGCACGTGCACTGAGCTGCCTGTCAGAAAGCTGCAGTGCAACGTCCATCCAGCTCTACTACTGCACTGCACAGGTCTCACGCTGCAAAATAATCACATCTTAACAAGCCATTTAGTCTCATGCTCTTTGTTAAAATCTAGATTGTTTTTCCCTTAAAACACATCTGCCTGTGGGATGAGATAATCCCACTTGTTTCCAGGGCTGTTCCACTTGTTTCAGGAGTTTTTCTGGCAGGATGTTATTATGTTAAATATGTTGGAACAAGGCAAAATAAAGCAGATAAGCCGACTAGGATCAAGAAAATGACATCTGATTAAGCCGGTCGAGCAGCTCATTGCACATTATAAACAAGTGGGATTATCTCATCCCATTTTTTTTTTACCTCATTTGAAGAAGAACAAGATTTTAACACTGAAGACGACACTGAATTACTTAAAATGGAGATTTTTTTTTTTGCAGTGCACCTGGCTCCAGCTTGTTTACTGACAATCGCTTTGAATGTAAACCTGACTGGCCCGTCACAGCGCCACCAACAGGCCAACGGGGCTTTAAGCTTCATGCTCAGGATCTCAGACACTGTTGGGTCACGTTTGGTGAACATTTGGAGAATGGTGTGTTATTTCGCTGATATCCAGACTCTATTACAGGAAATGAAGACAGACTAACACAACCCACATATCACAAATACATCTATCATACAAAAATACATATATCATAAAAAAAAGGCTTGATGCCATGCATAAACAAATTAAGAGAATATTCCCGCCCACCAAATGTGGAGCACTGCACGGTCGAAAACACAAGATTTATGCACCACTCACATTAAACAAGTTTTCATCGCTGTTCCTTGTCGCGTCAACATAATGCTGTGTTGAGTTAAAGATGTGGCCCAGACAAATGTGTGTGTATGTGTGTGTGTGTGGGGTCAGACACATTAAAAAATTCCTCACTTGGATTTAGTCATGCAGGATCGCGATACTCCACACACTCTTCCCAGAACAAACACAAAACATGACTGTGTTTGTCTCCAGAAAGACCGAGCGGCTCCCAGCACTTCACTGTGTTTACACTCACTCGAGCTGTAAACGGAGAAGACAGAGGAGGAATGCACGCTGAATTACAAGACAATGGTTTGGCAGATGCGGGCGGCTTGGATTGTCTGTTTTGCAGAGAGAGCTGGAGGTGTTATAAAGCCATGATGATGATGATGTGTTGCTTTGTAGTTTCCATCTTTTCCAAATGGATTCCTCACAAGCACACGCTGGCTGTTCATTTTTCCTCAAAGTTTTCCTTACATATCTCCCCCCACCAGAGCATAGTAGTTCAAAAAAAAAAAAAATAACCTCCGGACATCTGAGAGGCTCAAAGCCCGGCTCAGGCTGCCTCTCCGGCCGGCTAACGAGCTTAACGAGCTGCTACCGAATCGCCCGTGGCGTGGGGGATTCTGCCTCAGATGTGGGACACTTCAGGACAAGAGCTCAACAGGACCTCCAGTCTTGTGCCCAGCTGAAGCCCAATGCAAAAACGCGAAATCTTACCAAGATTATTTCTTATTTCTGGTCAAAAATGTCTTATTTCTAGTCAAAATATCTCATTACACTTAAAATAAGACATGATCACCTCAGAAGTAACTTGTTTTTAGACAATTTTCACTTGTTTCAAGTGAAAATTCACTTGAAACAGGTGAAAATTTGCTTGTTTCATTGGCAAAATTTGCCAGTGGAAAAAGTGAAAATTCACTTGAAATAAGTGAAAATTAGCTAGAAACAAGAAACAAATTTTGCCAATGAAACAAGCAAATTTTCACTTGAAACAAGAGACAATTGTCTAAAAACAAGTTACTTCTGAGGTGTTCATGTCTTATTTTAAGTGTAATGAGATATTTTGACTAAGAATAAGACATTTTTGACTTGAAATAAGACAAATAATCTTGGTAAGATTTTGACTTTTTGCAGTGATAGAGCTGGGAATCTCTGGCCACCTAACGATTGGATTACGATTACGATTATGAGGCCAACGATGTGATTATAAAGCGATTATCGATGCATGTTGATGCATATTTTTGTGATTGTCATTGAATCATTTTTTAAATCATTTTTCAGACAATTTGGGTTTTTTTTACTGTGTGACAACTAAAACAAGGTGTATTTGTAGTGAACTACTATTAACAAGAACACTAAATTTAATCTACTGTTATTTACTGTAATTTCGTGTTGACAAAATATTTGTGTTGTGTGACATAACTTACACACAAAATCCGAAATGTTTCCAAACATTTTAATGCAGAGGGTGCCGCTTTGATGTTTCTTTCAGCTCGTTCAGCTTCACTTCTTCACGTGATTGTTTTCTGTTGTGTGCGTCCTGTAACTGCCCGGCTAGACGCTGCTCATACACTTCAGTTCCGTGTTTTTTAATCATTTTATAAGCATCGATTATTGTCATTAATGCATCGATGCCGGCTTGCCCCACGTCCGCATCGCGATGCATCTAAAAATCGATTTTTTTCTCCTACCTCTAGCCACGACAGCCATAAACACCCCTTTTCCACCGACAAAGCCCCGGTTCCATTCTGGTTCACGCACCAAAATTTGAGCTTTGCCTTCCCACAGCGCATACTGCCAGCAGCGAGTTGTGAACAACCTGTGGCCCGCTGGTTGGCGAGTTTTCTTTCTTTCTCTGGACAGAAATAAAGTCACATGGACGTAATTCAATATTGTCATGTTGTTCTGTCAGAGCACAGCAAGTTTGAAATATCAGCTAAATGCCAAACTTTTTTCATGACTTTTTTTTTTTTTTTCTTGTGCTTCACATAGTAATGTTAGAAGGCCTATTTCTAGCAGCAGTGCTCACAATGTGTGAGGGACGAAGTGTGTAAGGGCCAACTCTGTCGCTGCATGGACATCCATGGACCATCGATCCATCAAGACATCAAGACAAACCAGCTGAAAAACACACAGATTGAATCGGCGAATCCATCATACACCAACCCCCTTGAGGAACAACAGGCACGCAAGTAATTTAATACATTTTAAAAGCAATTAATCATGATTGATCCATGACTACCTTGTGATTAACAAGATTAAAAAAAAAATTAATCACTTGAAAGCCCTGGTGCGTACACAGTTTGAGCTGCACAGCGGGCCATTTGCACTGCAATCGTTCAGTCTGGAAATAACAGACATGGTAGATTTGCATGTGATTAATACGGACAAGCTGCACAGTTATCACAAATCGCGGGATGTCCCCAGGTGTTGTGATGTTAGTTGCATAAGAACAAAAGCTTATGAGGGAGGGTGTTTGAACCCCCAAGTGATTGGAGTCTTTAAGATCTGACTTTTGTTCAAAAAATGCACACGCGCACATGCAAAATGTAGGAGAGAGCGCCGCGATCGTGACAGTCGGGGGGGCCCTGAGCAGCGAGCCGCAGATTGCTCACACAGTTGACTTTTGTGTCGGCGGAGCGCTGAATGTATGTTGATCGCCAGAGAGCAGAACAGAGCGCAGATCACGAGAGATACTGGAGGAAACCGGAGTCCTCGGCACCATTTACAAAAGCTGCATACAAATTCAAATGAAATCTTGATAAAGCAGCGGTGGTGACAGCTAGAGGTTATGAAAACATGAATGGATATACTGTAGCGCTGGGGAAGAATATATTAGGTCACATCCCATATTCAGACCCGGTGGTTTCTAGCACATGTCCTTATCAGCAGAGATCAGCATCTTCTGCAGAGTGCTTTGGTCACGGCTGAACTTCTCCAAACTTTCAGCTTGGCATGAAACGCGAGGGGAAATCAGGACAGGGAGGTGACTGACGAACACAAAACTCCCATCAGCAACCACCACTGAAGGGAAGAAAGACTTTTAAAAGACATTGTGCTGTTTAATAGGACGAGATCGATGCCTTCATCAGCCAAGCTGTGCACTGCAAAAAGTCCAAATCTTACCAAGATTATTTGTCTTATTTCAAGCAAAAAATGTCTTATTTCTAGTCAAAATATCTCATTACACTTAAAATAAGACATGATCACCTCAGAAATAACTTGTTTTTAGACAATTTTCACTTGTTTCAAGCTAATTTTCACCTAAAACAAGTGAAAATTAGCTTGAAACAAAAAACAACTTTTGCCAATGAAACAAGCAAATTTTCACTTGTGACACAAGTGAACAAGTGAAAATTTGCTTGTTTCCTAACCCTAACCCTAACCCTAACCCTAACCCTTGACTAGAAATAAGACATTTTTGACTTGAAATAAGACAAATAATCTTGGTAAGATTTGGACTTTTTGCAGTGTGAGTCTCTCCTCAAATTTGAAGAATGCACCATGCAGCTGTCAAAAAAAGCTCTTGTTTGGGTGTTGGGAGTGTGCAACATAAAGGCTGGAAAAAAAGTTCATGTTTCCACACATTTACATGATCCACGTTTGTTAACTTAAGCTTCTTTGCGGCACGGATTTCCTCCCCCGCTATTTGTTGGCATTTATCTTACACCAGCAGGAATCCCAGATTGTATATGTTGTGTGTGTCAGCGCTGACTCTCTCGCTGCTGTGCAATTTCGCCCAGCAACCTGCCACCTACAAAATACGCACAGGTAATAGCAATTCAAAGACAAGGTCAGTGGATTATCCAGCCTGAAATTTTGCTGGCATGAGACCCCGACCACAGCTTGTCACATTTGCAGTTATTTTTCATTTCCTCCGGGCTCATCTTCCTCGTTAATCAACCGCTCGGCTTGCGGCCAAACAAATCCACCTCAGACCGGCACGCTGACAGCGACGGAGCACTCGGGGCGACTCCCGCAAGTGAAACATATTTTACATAAAACTGGACTGAATTTAAATTTGTTGGTGCAGGACTCACACATGGGCGAAAGCAGAAAGTTTAGCATTTCAGAAGCTAATTGGATCACAAGCAGTGCAGACAAACTCTGCAAAAAAAAAAAAAAAGTTGCCTCAGGGACAAAATCAGTGTCCACGGTCCAGCAGTGTAATAATTGATCCGTGCCTTCAGCAGACTCGGTGTTTATCTAGCTTCCATTTAGGAAAGCCACAACTTCTGTATCTCATCAAGTGCAGAATGAATGCAGAAGTGAGTCTTGATCTGTCCAGTCACTCTACGATGTGGCCACGACACCCTGATGAAAAGTCCAGCATGTCAGATTTTTTTTGTATTTTTCTCCCTAGTTTGACAATCCCTACGATGTGTTCCCTGACCAATAGGACAACAGAGCGCTCTGTGGGTCGCATGCACATGGCGAAGAGACAGAGGCACTCTGCTGTGGCTGCCGTCAGGTGGAACAACGAAACAGAGGAAAGCTTTGTTGGGCAGCGGCAACATTACCCCTGCCTTTTCGATATTTCCTCGAGGTACAGTGGTCCCTCGTTAATCGCGGGAGTTACGTTCTAAAAATAACCCGCAATAGGCGAAATCCGCGAAGTAGTCAGCTTTATTTTTTACAATTATTATAGATGTTTTAAGGCTGTAAAACCCCTCACTACACACTTTAGGCAAGCTGAACACATTCTGTACTGTACAGGAGAAACGGCACGGAGGAGATTGATTGACAATGGTCTACAGTCCCTTAGCCAATCAGGATGCAGAACACAATGCGCTGTAAAAAAAAAAAAAAAAAAAAAAAAAAAAGCATGCAAAATGGTACTAAAAATATCCGCGAAACTGCGAGGCCGTGAAAGGTGAACCGCGTTATAGCGAGGGACAACTGTACACATGAATGTTGGAGAGGAACAGTGCAGCCACTTCAGCAGCCCAGTGGGTAGCTGGTAAAGCTGTGCTAGCTTATCAATCCTCAGTAGCCTGTGATTGGCTAATCTGACGTGGTGACCATGGAGAAAGACAAAAATCTCATGTAGTCTGATCCCGGCTTAACATATACAAAGTTAAGTCAAATGGTAGCGGACTGAGTTAAACACAGAATTAGTAGGATTTTCCAAAGCAAACAAACAAAAAAAGAAATATAGACTCATACTCATAATCCATCTCAATCATCACTAGTCACTAGAAGTGTGTGTTGGTGTGTGTGTCTGCAGAGACACTGCTCTCCGCCTGGAATTTCTTGTTTTTCTGAGCTCGGGACACTTCTGGGCGTCGGCCTTTGGGCAGCGGGTGCGCAGCTCCCAGCCAATCACAGCGCAGCACGGTGCCAGATCAATAGCACGTCATCCAATAGGAAGCTATGAAAACCGCGGACGTGGATCACGGAAAATTATAGGAAATTATAGCGAGGTGAAACGTCAAGCGGACGAAGCTCATTCCACAATGAGAGTGAATGCCAGAGGGACTTTTTTCCCCCCCTAGCACCACGACGGCACATTTTACATTTTGGGCAGTCACTTCATTCTGTATTCTGCAAACCAAACACATTCGATTTTATTATTAAAAATCATGGTAATATATTGATGTTTGAATGCAGCATCTCCTCTGGAAGGAGTGGATCAATACACTGTTGACTCCAAGAGCCTTAACAAGTGCAGAGCAACATCTTCCACATGTGTTTGATGGGGAAAACAAAAACAGGGTAACTGCCATCATCAACATATTAAAGTGTGGCTCTGGCTTTATTGTGTCCATGCTCAACTGATTTCCATGATTTCTATTTGCACTTGTAAAAGTTTTTTTTTTTTTTTTTTTTTCACCAATACTGTACATATAACTTTTGCAAGTATCTTTCCAGCCGTGTCCTCTCCCACACCCCGTTCAGTGTGAAACCAAATCAGACCAAACAGAAAACGATCGAGTATTAATGTCACTCTGATTTGGACCAGGTAAACGGACTGAAAGATGAGAAAGCCCCACTGGCAGATATGGATAAAAGCACATACATACAAGAATCCCTTTCATGCCGTCTACAGTTTTGGCCACCTTATAAAAGGGAATTAAAGATGCCGCCTTCTTGTTTGGGAGCCGGCGAAGCCAAACCAGCGAGAGGTGCAGGTTCTACTTCATGACCCGGAATGAACGTAACACCGACTGAGAGCTGGCATCTGAATATTAATCGAAGTGCTCTGCGACATCTCGCGCAGCTGGAGATTATTTGCACAACATAAAAGATCTTCCTGTATATGAAAGATTTTGATCAACTTGGGATTATTGTGCTACACACAAGTTGCACTTTCACTCGGTGGTGGTGTGTTCTTAAGATGATAATTTTATGAACTCCTGGGGATGAGAAAGTAACCGAGCCGGCGCAGCGCAGCTCTACAGTCTGATTTTGTTCATAGCGTGAGGGCATCTTCTCTAAGCTTATTAAAAAAGAATAAGAAAAAACAACAACTTATTAAATCCCCTTGCTTTCCATAAACCTTTGAAAAACAGATATATGTGTAATTCATCTGGTGTCCATATATAATCTCACTCTAAAAATGCTCCCCTCGCCGGCTGAGGCGTTGCAATAATCTGTTTTGACCAAAAGAAATGCTGAGCTCTCACAAATCTGAATGAACGTAAAAACAGTTGGATGCAGCTCTCCTGAAAATAATTTGTCATCCGTCTTTAAGGCGCAGACATAACAGAAAAAGCCATTACCCCTTTCCTTGTATTTTCTGATTAAAGGGTTTTTTTTTTTTGGAGGATGTTTTTCAGCGCGTTACAAATGTTTTCTTTTTCTCCTTTCTGGGCCAGAAGGAGCTGAAACGGTTTACACAACCAGGTGAGGCAAAGAGGAGAACCTGCACCCTGGATGTGTCCGAAGCTGAGGGTGCATCATCATTTTCAAGCGTCATTATGAATGAGTGAATTAATTACCGAGTGCAAAGCTGTAAAGGTGCACTGTTTCAAAACTGAGGGTCAATTCAGGTTGGAGGAGTTTAGACTCAACTCACAAAAACACAGAATGAGCACTTTTTTCAGGATTTCGCTCCTTGGAGAAATCACAATCAGAAGCAGAAATACTTTATTGATCCCCAGAGGGAATCCCACGACTTTAAGGCTTTAATTATGGATCTGCTCAAGCCTGTCTGTGATTAGTCCTCGTGTTTTCAAGTGTCTTATACCACTTGTGATCTATTTTTTATTTCATTTATTTATTTATTTATTTTTTAGCTGTGTACTGATTCATTTGATGTGTACACAGGGAAAAAAAGAAAAAAGAGAGCTTGCTCACAGTAGATATTCCCTTTATAACTAAGTGTTTAAACTAAACTAAGCCATTCCACTCCCATGACTCTCACTGAACAGAGGAGCGTGGACCATTAGTTTGGGTTCATGGTCAGAGTAATAGATATAAAAGCCTTATTTTTTTTTCTACCATCACCTAAGAAATTCAGGCCTTTTTCAAAAATATAGAAAATCATCACGGTTTTTATTTACCTCTGACTCGTAACTCTATACTTTTGGGACCAAATATTAGTCAGTAAATCAATCCGTTTTAATCTAGGAGGTATTGGTGCATCCCTCGAGTGTTGATAATAGCTCCACATGCTGTCCTATGCATGTGTTAAGTATACGTGTTTTCAAATTAAGAGTCAGTCAGTCAGCCTGTCAATCAAATTAAAGAAACAGGTGCTGAGGAGGTTTATCTTCCAATTCACAGCAAAACTACACATTAACAGCCAAGCTGTGTGCTCGTGCCTTAATCCACTTTAATCCACTTGAGGATTGGGGAACTTTAAGAGAAGGAGTTCATTTTATTTATTTATTTTTAATCTGATACTGTAGGCGATAGCTGCATAATCTGACCCACAAAGCGGTCAATAATCTTAGATATTGCCATTTAGTTTGAGAAACAGAGCGTTTTGAGAGCTTATCATGCAGACGACTCCATCACATTTTAAATAAAGCTCGGTAAAATGATGAAACTGGTAGCCAAAATCCCTCACAGAGACTTGGTAACAAAATATGGTTGGGTTAAAGTATGTTTTAGTCAGATTTTAGATCAAATGCACCTTTAACTCCTTCGTGTAAATGGGCCAGGATTGTGGGGTTCAACGCTCTGATCAATACAAGCTCTCCAGAAAGCGCCGGCAGCACATTCGAAATGCGGTGGTTAAAGTAAACGGACACAGAGCTCATGTTCTCATATTTCATATATTTATCTGGGCGAAACACTCGGATGGGAGCTTGTCTTGCCAAAATGCATTATTGTTTCATGGCGTGTGTGTCTCCATGTATAAATAAATGAAATGTGAGCACTGTATCCACTCCAGCTGCTACCTACTTTTTTATTTATTTATACATGTATTTATTTATTTATTTGAGTAGCTCTATTACATTTGATATTTTACTTCTTGGGGTGCAGCTCTGTCTCTTAAAGTACACTGGGACCCTTGGTGACAAAATAAAAGCATACATACACAGAATTTTGTACATGCATGTTTACACCCCTGTGCTTCTTTGTTTGGTGTAATGGTGCCATTTTATAACCATATACTCCAGCTGGATTTAGCTACTCCACCACTGATCATATGTTTCTGACTGAAACATGTTGTTTATTTGTATTTTTTTATTATTATTATTATTATTATTATTTATTTTAACAGCCTATTTTGTTCCTTCATTGATTCCAACGAGACGTTTGATGCACTCACAAAAGTTACAAATGGTAAAAAGCAGGTGTTAATGGTGAAGTCTTGGATTTTGTGATAAAAATGTACAAAAGCATCAAATCACCAGTATTTGATCAGGGTGAAAATCTATCGCCACTGTTCTTTGCGGTATTTATCAGTGACCTAGAGGACTACCTATTTATTTTGAGTTCACCATGATCGATAGTTGCATCGAGTTTATAGTACTAATGGACGCGGATGATATACAACAAAAGAGCTACAGAAAGCGAAAGATCATATGTGTGATTTCTGTGAGAAATGGAAATGAAGGGTTAAAAGTGATAAGACTAAAGTTATAGATTTTGGCTGCATAAAAGTTGATATCAACAAACTGAAGTTTGAAGTCCAAGGAGGAAACCTAGAGATTGTCTGTTGCTTGAAATATCTCAGTGTCATTAGGGATTATAATGATTCATTTAAGGCCGCCACTGAGGAGCTGCATCAGAAAGCCTCCTGCGCGAATGTTTGCCATTTTCTCTAAATGTAGAAACTTTGATTTATCTGTAGATATCACACTAGATCAGGGCTTCTCAAACTTTTTACTCAAAGGTCAGCATCTGATTTTTATTGAAGGTCAGAGGTCAGGAATGATTGACGAAAAAAAAAAAAAAAAAGTAACATAATGACTGCAGCCTGCCGGGGCATTTCGTTCAACTTTGTATTTAATACCAGATTTATTTTTTTAGTTTCTCTAAAATGGTGTAAGATTACAATAGGATTCTTTCTCACAAGATAAAACGGAGATTCAGTGTCTGTTGTCTGAAAACCAAAAGTACAGACAGGCTGTTTGTAACACCACAAGAGTTCCTAAAGTCACTGTAATATATATAAAAGGCTGGATAGAAAGGACCTTTGTAATGACAATCATCTAGTCTAATATTTTGTTTGTGTCTAAGAATATAAGCATAATGAATTATAGAGAAAGATATCTGCCAAAATGTCATTTAAACTGCTAATATATGTTTAAATGAATTTTGTTATTACAACAAGATAAGCCAACAATTGTTTGTAAATTGGGTGCCTTCCTGTTCCTTGTGCTCCACCCCATGTGATCATGGTCTTGAGTAAATAAATAAATGAATCAATGAAATGAAAAAAAAAAAAAAAAACACTAAACAGAGGTTAAACTTTCGCCTGAGGCTTCATCTTGTTACGGCCGATCTCGGTGAGGTGATCACAAAAGGTCACAGCAGACGATTAAAGCAACCTCCTCTCCATTATTTGCTTATTATTGAGCGATCGATATTTTTTCTCCTGGCTGACTGTGACATTTAGGAGAGCACACACTGTATCAGAAAAAAGGTACAACAAGATTTGGTGTCGATATGTACAGACTAATTTTTTTTTTCTCAAAATGAATCTCAGTCTGTGTGATAAATACACCGTCGCAGAAGAGGTACAGGGTATCCACAAAGTCTCTAAAAATCTATTACAAAAGCAACTGATGAGATATGTTAATCAGATTTGTTCCATGTACTCAGTGGTTAACAAAGTTTTTAATCACATTGCATTTGTGTTTTTCAAGTACCCTGTTGATGAAATGGGTTCTGTTAAATAAGCCCCTAAAAAATGGCTACTCCTCAAGAAAAGGCATAATGTGTATTGTGGTTTATTGAAACAAAATCGGATACGCAGACTCCGCTAATCCACAGGATTAAGTACGGAAGACATCCACCGTCGTGTCCGTCAATTCATGCATGGCACAAGAAATTTATGGAGACAGGGACAGTGTTGGACTGATGAGGCTCTGCTACAGTGAACATGGCAAGAAATCGAGCACCGTCTTGATGTGCTTCGTGCAACTAATGCTGCCCATATAGAGGAGTATTAAATGAAGCAAAAAAAAAACCCCAAAAAACTTCAGTATCTACTCCTCATTTTGTAATAATTTCCACATATTTGTCTATTCATTTGCATTTGTAATAAATTTGTTAAATTGTACAGAGACTTTATGGACACCCTGTATATTAAGGTCCATGGAAAGGCCATTCGTTCATTTCCCTCTCCAGTACGTCGTTTGAGGTCTTGTATGCATATTAAATTTGCATAAAAATGTGAAACTTTGAATTAACTATTCTGATCTTTGAATAAATCATTTTAGCCACTTCAGTCTATTGTGACACTTGCGTTAAGAAATAGAAAGATGGAGGTTTCAAAGGAGAAAGCTGTCAGTCACAATCTCCAAACGAGCTGCTGTCATTAACATATTCTAGTAAAATAATTAACAGAACGCGAGACTGTGCGCCCATGAGACTTGAACCTGCGGCCGATATCTAACATGACGCCTCAAGAGGGAAAGTCATGTCAAGTGGGGAGCCAGATGTCAATCAGTTTTTGTTATAGTAGCTGGATGAATGAATAAAGGGCACACTTCGGCGGTTAATAGTATTTTATCCCAAGATAATACTATGCAATTATCTGCCAATTAGTGAGAGTGCATTGTGACTTAACTAAATCACAGGTAATAAAAACTGACAGAGGAAATGACAGGTGTCAGAAAAAAGCCACCGTGCACCCAGGGGGTCTTGTATGATCAAAGTAAGCACCATCCCTCTTTTCTAAATGAAACAATGAATGGGTTGAGACCGAATGAAATGCCAACGACTTCAAAGTAAATGCGTGCATCGATTGTTTAAAGCTGCATGAGGAAAGATGTAGGGTTAGGATTAAAGTGAGGGTGAGGACATCCCGTGCACAGTAATTAAGATGCTGCAGCTCTGCTCTTTGGCCGAAATGATATTCTGGCTTTGAGTGTGGGGCACGGGGAGGAAATCTTCTCAGCACCACAGGAAGTGAAGAATCAAACAAGCCAAAAAATGGCATCGGCACATTCATGCTCCCCAGAGGATGAACCTCGTCCATTTTGGTGACCTGTCGTCTTGCACAAGCGTTTTTAAAGTCTGAGATAGTGGCCCTCATTCTGCATAAAGATGAGAAAAAGCCCCACACAAAATATCACAAAACATAATTTGTGGATTTATATGTGCAATAATACTCCCTGAAGGATGGTTCCTCTTTATTATGGTGACCTTTCCTCAAGCACCACGCTAAGGCCAAAACATTAGACCTGGCCAAAACACACCTGTAAATGTAATAGACAGATAGCCTAGCAATATGCTCCTCTGGGAATGAACCCCATCAACTCTGGTGTCGCAATCACCTTTCCTCTAGTGCCACCCTCAGGCCATAACATCACATTTGATATCTCAAAACCTACTGGATGGATTCCAATGAAATTTGGAAAGTACATCGATGCTCCCCAGAGGATGAAGCCTTTCATCTTTGGTGACCTCATGACCTTTCCTCTAGTGTCATCCTCATTTGTCGCTCTGGTACGAGCAGAAAGGTGAGTTTTGAAAACCCAAAACCTCAGCAACCTGGCAGTCACAGTCACTGTATTGATCGAGAACTCTATCAAAGATCCATAGATTCCTTGCAGCAGTTTTTTGTTTTGGGACAGTAAAATAGTACTTCAATTAAGACACATTTAATTAATCCTGAATGATATATTTTTGGTATTTTTTTTAAGCACAAAAGAAGTGAAAAATGCAGTCGGGCTTGTCTTAATCATCATCTAAACAATATGAACTTGAATCTTTTTCACGACCACAAACAAGTCATTTCAGATTAACTGAATTATTCTTGTGACTTCAGAAAATACATCTACAGCCAGGCAACTAAACCTCATTTCAACCAAGTCTGAACGTCAAACTGCCTGAAAGTTGCACCATATTTGATAACAATTGCATAATTAGTGTGATTAAACTAATGAAAACCTTATTGCAACAACTTTCAAACGCAATGCAGTGAAATTCCCCAGAACTGCGACACTGCAAGAGAGCTCTGCAAGCTCAAGGCCGGATCTGAGGAAGAAGTTTGGGAGGGCACGACTTTGCCACCCAGAGTTCAGTGCCGTCCAACAGCGGAACAGACAATGGCAGGTGTCTGATGGAGGCCGAGCCGGTTGGTACCTAAACACAACGCTCAGAAAAAGGGATCAAGAGTCCTGTGTTCCATCAGTTTAATATCCCCAACATCAGCCCCAGCCAAGCAGACAGCACTCGTCTGCCAAAAAAAACATATGGGATTCAGCTGAAGGGCTCCAGGTTTTCAAAAACAGTCTCTTTCAGTCTAAACTTCTTAAGGAGGTCGGTATGAACGTGCTTTCGTGAAAAAAAAAAAAAAAAAAAAAAAAAAGTTAGAAAAAAAAAAAAAAAGTCGAGGAACTGCAACTTTGAAAAAAGGCCTGGATTCAGCCAGGACACTGCCACCTTTCACCCTCTGTGTTGTTCAAAGGTGTGTTTGCTTTCAAAAATGTGTGCAAACCTTCGTCATCATTACCTGCCATTTTCATCCCCAGCCTTTAAAGGAACTTTAAGGGGGAAAAAAACACAAGTTAATTTCTTGCGATTTTGTAGAGAGGAGGGGAAAGAGAGAGAGAAAGAACTGAAAGTCTCCCATCCAACTGGAGGAAAAGTAGCAACTCTGTGTTTTTGAGGATGCCACAAAATAATAAACACGGATGTGCAAAAATATTTCAGGAGCATACTCTGGAAAAAATTAACATAAAAATGAACCCCCTCATCTACATTCTCGCTACCTTTCACTTTCCTTGCATGTTTGTATTTCACATTCAGGCTGAGCGGGCTTGGTAATGACAGATGCTATATGTCTGCAGACAAACACACACACACACACACACACACACACACACACACACACAGAAATGTTTTAAAAAATGTGCCTTTATGCGGGCATGTCCTCAAAAACTTCTTTTATGAAAAATAATCCTTTCCGAAAGAGACAGTTTGCAGACAATAAATGTTTGGCTGGTGTGATTATGAATTGAACTCTGCAGGAGAGTTTGCAGTGTGGGGGGGCATCAAAGGGGGTGCACAAAGTATTTTATTTGAGCTGGAAACACAATATGAGAATTTAGTCTGGTTCCATCGGGCCTTTTTGTGTGCCGCTCCTCCAAACATTTACCTAATGCTTTGAGAAGGCGGTGAAGAGTCCACACTTGCCTTTAAATAAAAAAAAAAAAAAAAAAAAAAAAAACCTCATGCCGGTGAATGGCTCTCAATGTCTGTCTGAAACGACAACAGAAAATGTGGGCTCCTCTTAAGTTTATATAGGTCATGATTAAAAATGTTTAAACACATAAATATCAATAAAAGCAGCCAACGGTGCACACTGAGCTGGCCCTCACTGCTGAGGAGAAAAACTTGGAAGAAATAGCTTGGCTTTGCATATCCTGGTGTGCCTCCCCTCCTGTACCTCAAACCATATACCCAAACAGCTCTGGGGTCAAGCCTCTGCAACAGGCAAAGCGAGGCGAGCCTTGGCTAAGTCAACAAGGAACATTAAGAACTATTAGTGAATACAACTCTTGTGCCCGACTACAGTTTGCTGCAAAGAGGAACTGGCTCGCTTTCTTTTCCTAATCAAACGGGATATTTTCTTTTGCTTTTTTTTTTTTTTTTTTTTGCTTTTTTTTTTTTTTTCACAGTAGCTCCAGATATGTCAGGAGCTGTATGTGTCCAGAATGCTCTTTTATGTCTCAGAGGCCAAAAGTTTAGGCCACTGAACACACGCTGCTCCTGGCCAAACATTAACATATCTAATTTGCTCACTTTGTCACTTTTCATGAATCTCAGCATTGTGAGCGTTTTCCTCCGAGGCGAGCCGTGAGGAGGAGCGCTCACCGCCCCGGCTGGATTGACAGGTAAATGTCAGGTTTTAGTTAAAATATCCTCCGAAATGATACTCTAATTTTACCCAACCTTGACCCATCAGGGTTAGTGAATGTTTACATTTGAGACGCAGCAGCGGCTCACCTCCTTGGCTGGCCGCACCGATTATGCAACACGACACATATGAAAAGACGGCCAAGTTTTACCAGGTCGCCAGCGAAGTAAAGGTTAATATCAACACTCAGACATCCAGTCGCTGCTGAATTTAGGTCAGCGCTTCCCGCCTGTCTGTATCTGTCAGTCGATCGGTCAGTCTGTGCCGTCTGTAAGGACTTCCAGCGCCTGCAGGAAAAATGCTCCTCAGCGCTGCACGGGATGAGGGGAGCGTTTGCTTCCAGCTGTCCCGCTTTGTGGAAACAAACGAGCGAGGCTGCTCCAGTGTTTCATGGTGGCTTTAGGGGCCCCTCCAGGCTGCTTACAGCATCTCCGCCGCGCCGAAATAACACCAGGTACTTCACTTACAACGCAAACTCAGGGTGCACGGGATGAATCAGATTATGGCTTTCATTCTATCGGGCTGTATTAGAGAGAACAGTCATGTAGGGGATGTCAGCGTGGGGTGGCTAAAATCTAAGCTTGCTCGCCTGGTATAGACTGCCATGAAGGTGATGGGGATTGGAGGGAACACCAGTCCCTCCAGTCAATATATGAGCAGTCTGATCTCAAGCGAGCACAGAGAATATTGTCTGCTCCATCTCATATGAGCTCTTCCCCTCCGGCAGACGACACACAGCACCCCCCCCCAAAAGCAAAATCAACCGTTTCAAAAAACTCATTTGTGCCTACCTCAATTGGAATTTAAAATAATGACGCTTGAGGCCGCGGGGGTTGTGTAATAGCTGCATGGTTCGGTGCGAGGGGTTGTGTAATACATTCATGATATGAAGCCAGAGGTTGTGTAAAAGAAAAAAAGTTTGATAGGATGCGAGCGAGTTGTGCAACATGTTGCTGGTTCTTATCGCTGTTTTTTTTTAATGGCTGCAATATGTGCAATTTGTGGTTGTGATGTGCACATGTGTTGCTTTGTTTATGTTACTTGTTTGTTTTTTTTGATAAGGCGATATGTCATGTGTCATTTGCGCAGCGTTTGAGTGCAAGATTTCCCCACAGGGACAATAAAGTATATCGTATCCTATCATATGGCGCTTAACAGCTGAACGAGTCCCAATTCTGACGTTTCCACCATATAAACGACTTAGATCTGATGTTTTCTGTTCAGTTTGAACGGGATAAAGCTACACGGATTCGATTCTGACGCAGCCTGAATGGATAACGTGCTATAAAATCAGATCCAGAGGCATGGAAGTTAAATATAACTCATACTTGAAGACTCAAATTTGTCAGAATGGCCATGACAGTAAGTGAATCTCAGTCTTATTCATCTGTGACCGCCAGGAATTTGCCGGTGCCCGCAGCGACTTGGCCGAGCGTTAGCATGGAAGACAACGAAAACGCGATGGGAAACACACACCGCAACCGAAACGTGTTCAAAACAAGAACAAGCAGAGAAAGGCACAGGTACAGAAATAAAATAAAAGACGTTTAGAGCAATATCCAGCTTGCTCATGACCAAATCTTTTGAAATCTGTCATGGACAAAATAGCTCATGTGGCCGGGGGGGTTCATTACCCAGCATGCCATTTATCACAGTGTAAGGATGCTCATGTAGAATCAGTTTTAGAAGCAGATCATTACTCCCTGGTCCTCAGCCAATATTCCTCGCTCTGCAAGGCCGGACAAAAAATAGATCCCGAGCTTACGGCCTCTTATGGTGTCTTTTTTTTTTTTTTTTTTACATTATGAAGGCCTAAAATAGCAGAAATGAGAAGCGCCCGACTTTTCCTATCTGGGAAATGATCCCTGCAGTAACATATCTGCAGTGTGTGAAGCATCAAGAAGCTGTGTGACAAGGGAACCCTATCTGTGCTCTTATATGAAGAGCAGGCTGGACACGGAGTGAAGAGTTATGCTGGCAATCAGAAGGGGAGGAGGGGGAGGGGCTGGGAGCGAGCGGAGGATGGGAACAAGAGAGATAGAGGGAGAAAGAGAGAGAAAGAGAGAGAGAGAGCTTTTGCAGTGTACAGCATACACCCACTTCTGACATCTCGGGGTCAATCGCATTCCTTCCTCGTTTCCTCTAATCGTTTTTGTCGAGGGCTGTGTGTCTTATCCATGTGAACAACTAAACCGCAACCGTTCACATGAAGTAACCGAGCCCCTCTTCTTCCCCTCCCCTTCTTCCTCGCTGTTTACGATGGACTTCTTGTACTTCTTGTAAATCCGCCACGAACGCTCCATGTAGACCAGGTGTGTTTCCGAGGATCAAACAACACTATCATTATAATCCCGTAAACGGAAGCGAATGCCTCCGTGGAGTCCATATTATTTACAAAGGCAGCGTAAAAAAAAAAAAAACACGTAAAGAAAATCCATGTTTTTCAGGTTTTCAGGTGGGGGAACAGCATGTATTTCTAAACGATGCTCTTTGTTCTGCTCTTTTAGTGGAGCCGAAGGTACGAGTTAAAGAGGGAAAAACACAGGATCTGGAGTTCAAGGACCCTCATCTGCCTCTGTTATTGTCAACTCAGGCAACAGGTTCATCTCAAAACGATCAAACGTATAATCCAAACAGTTTACGGCCGTTTCTACGCCAGACCGGGCGACGGTGCCTCGGTTTCAGAAAGCCTCCCAAACAAGACAGACTCCAGCTGGGTAATTCCCAAGTCTGAACATCCTCTAGCATCTTTCCATCCTCTATATTTTGCGCTGGAGGAAAACATCTCATGCAAAAAAAAAAAAAATGATGTGTCCGGTTGTTTTCAAAACTGCGCTATTCAGAACATCATTATTTTATCAACATTTGTGCTCCTGAAATCTCAAATCTGCCAGAGAAGTGAACATTAAGACGGTTTGTGGCAGGCAAAGCGAGCTCCTGGAATAGGCAGCGGTGTTGAAAACAGGGTGATTTCCTCTGTGCGGATCTGCTGGTGGTTTGCCAGTGGCCGCTCCTCTGAAGCAGCACAAGAAGAGCGCCTAAAGACATGATAAACATGGGCCATCACTTTTCAAACAGGCCCTAACCATCTCCACCATGTCAATCTGGTGTCCGCATGCCAACTAAATAAAGGGGAAAAAACAGATTATACCAGACAACACATTCAGTCAAACTATTTAGGGTGGGTTCATAGCTGTCATAGCTCTGTCTTAAAACCAGGAAATCCCCTTCTTGTACACAATAAGTGATACTTTCATCCTAATTCTGGTGATTTCTGTTTTGGACTGCAGCATAGGGCCTAATCATGAGGCATTTTAGGGAATATGAAAGTTGATTATTGGGCCAGTGGGAGGCTGGGAGTCCTGGCATTTGTGCCCTTTTGAATTGTTGTGACCCTGACAGATGCATTCTTTGTCCAAATATGATGCTGGAAAAAAGGCAGGAAATAGGGCTGAGTGAGTGGACTTGCATCCACTTATCAGGAAACCCCTACACTGATTTCTCAAGAGTTCCCACTGACATACATGTGATGTGAAGGCTGTCTCCGACACAGGTCGGGGGGGGTCGCCCTCACGTCACCCCCACACCGCTGCTGCCTGAGCCAGAGGAAGTATCTGCTCAGTAAGCATTAGCGGCCTGCCTGCCTGCCTGCCTGCCTGCTGCAGTAAAGAGTTCCAGACACCAGGCTGGCTATAATTAAGAAACAGTAAAACACACACCTAGCGAGGGCCAGGGCTACCACTTGAGATCAAAGACCACTGGCCCTCAACGACCGGCTTTTTCATCAGCGGCCCCACGTTTCTGCGGCCGTTTGATCTGAGGCTGTGCAGCGCTGCACGCTCTGCGTTTCGGCTATAATCACCAACGAAAGCAAAAATAACGATCGTTTTCTGCATTAGACCAAGCAGCAGACCAGCACCTATAATAAACCTGCAAAACAGGATTGCATGTATCGCACAGCACAGCATGGTATCATATAATAATGCTACAGAGTGTCATCTTATTATAGCTCAGTATTGCAATACCGAACTATAATACCATAGTTCGGTAAAGTAATATAGCATACTGTGATATTGTATAGTGGTATAGCACAGTATAGTATAGTATAATGCTCTAAAGTATTGTGTACTACACTATACCATACTGTACAATACTATGCTATGTAATACACTATATTATACTATGTTATACATTGCTATGCCTCAAGCTACCAGCAGATCTGAGGTCTGCTCCAACTCTCAGCTTTTTTTTTTTTTTTAAACTGAAGCTTAAAACTTTACTGTTTGCCACTGACTTTTATTGATTATGCACTGTAATACACTATACCTTTTTTCTTTCTTACATAATCAAATTTATTTCATTATGTTTTCCCCTTCTATTACATTGTGTCTTTTAAATCTTGTTCATATGTCTTTTAAATTGTATGTTAAGCATTCTGAATTGCCTTCTGTTTGAAAGGTGCTACACAAATAAACTTGTCTTGCCTTGCCTATGTTATACTACACCATAAATTACAACACAATACAACACTATGTTATGTTATGTCATGTTATGTTATCTGTCTATCATCTTATGTTATGTTATACAATGC
Source organism: Myripristis murdjan (assembly GCF_902150065.1). Lineage (NCBI taxonomy): Eukaryota > Metazoa > Chordata > Actinopteri > Holocentriformes > Holocentridae > Myripristis > Myripristis murdjan. The sequence continues at coordinate 31,298,129 of NC_043988.1, forward strand.
ATAGTGTAACGTGTGAATTTCCCAGTCTGGGATCAATAAAGTATACCTATCTATCTATCTATCTATCTATCTATCTATAGCAACACATCTAGCACAGCAGCAGCTTTTAGCCTCCACACCACAATCCTCACTCTTCCCATTCAGCGGCCTCCCACTGTAGCATCTTTAAAAGTGAGTTACAGCCACAAAGCAAAACCCCGCACATCCTGTGTGACACCTCAGAGGCTCGAGTCTCCGGTGAGGCTCGGCTGTAAACGTCTGTGAGAAGACAGACAGAGAGGAACAGGCCCTCGCCTCCTCCTGCTCCGGTCAGTGGAAACCAGCGCCTGTTGCTCGGGGCGCGGACTTTACGGTCAGACTGACATCATCTGGGTCTTGTGCACGACTCTGTGTGCACCCGAGCCAGTCTGAACATTTTTAAGGTCACACACCGAGCGCCTGAGTTAGTTAGGACGTGTTTTCGCCTGTGATTTTACACAGTATATCACGTTTTCTGACTCTTAACAGCTTCGACATTCAGATATTGCTGCAACACGTCACATGCTTGACATGAGAAGATGGATATTGCACACATGCAGCCGCACATGTGACAAAAAAGAAACAGTTGTTGGGTTTCCCACAATGGAAAATTTTCCCATTAGGGGCTCTCACATATTGTCACACCACTGACGCAAATATGTGTTTAAGTATGTTGAATTTATGGTGAAACATAACCACACATGTAACATAACAGCCACATATGCATTTGGCTAAACCACTTGTGTACGCGCTATCCATCATCCACTTCCACAGATTTTTGAATCTCTCACGTTTCAGTGGATCGTGATGAGCTTTCTGCTGGCGCTTTTTGTTCCTTAAGCTGGAAAACATGCACAATTTAATAATCTTTGAAGACCTGGATGTTTCAAGGACATTAAGCTTTTAAAAAAAAAAAAAAAAAAAAAAAAAAAAAAAACATCAATCCATGGATTTCTTCAGGCTTGGAGATCAAAGACAACATTAGTATGCTGTGGTCATCCCCATAGTCATATCAAAAGCAAGGCTCCCGCACTTATTTACAATTAAATTGAATTCCACAACTTCATACCATCAGTTTGCATGGCTGCGCTACTGCAGTGTAATGTAAAGCAGCCTTTTTTTTTTTTTTTTTTTTTTTTTTTTACAAACGCTCCAGCAGCGCAAACTGGTTTTGATTGGGACTCACGACAGCTGCATCGCAGAGCACTTACATTTTAGCGAGGCAAAGCCAAAGAAACACAGCTTTTCTGGATAAATTACATCAGACTGAAGTGCAGCTGAAACAGGAACGGGGTAAGAGAGGGGGAAGCCAATACAGAAAAAAAAGTAAGGCTAGTAACTGAAAACATGCAAATATGAAATCTGCACTATATTATTCACGTTGGCGAGTTGACCTGTGGCGGTCGAGCTGAGTAACTTAGTAAAGTCATGAACAAGGAGGAGCAAAAACGAGTTATTTCCAGTGGTAGTTTCTCTTTCACAGCCGCCATGTTTTTGTCGTTCAGGTTTTTGCCGGTTATCTGACTTGTGCTGTGACGAACCGCGGCTCTTTTCGCTCCGCCCACTGAGATTTAACTCGAACTAATGAGATTATTTCGGCCTCCAGATCAGCTCTGCCTCTGAGAAATGCTTGTTAAAACCGAAACTGCAATTTGCTGTGGCCACTGGGGCTATCACTGGAACGGCCGCACTAACACAATCTCTCCTTTATACTTCATAAAAAAAAAAAAAAAAAAAAAAAAGTACAGATTGACAGTGGAAGAAACATTTTAAGTCTGCAGCGCCTGGAGGGCTACTCGCGGCACTTTGGTGGGTTGTACTCATGTGCAAAGGTGTATGATTTGACTCGGTTATTTGTTTATTTATTTATTTTCTGATTCAGTTCAATCCCCTGACGTTGAGATCTTAATCTAAATGTGGGAAAGAAAAAAAAAAAAAAAGCCTGTTGTCTCTCTGACATCATCTCTGCGACGGTTGGCTCAGGTTTCATGCCATGCCAAAACAACAGGTTTTTTGGTTGCCCTCTTGTAAAGCAACCGCGTCAAATTTCCTGGGAAGTCGGCCCACTTATTTCATGAGTGCCTACTCCCTCCACCTTTAAAAACACAGGTCAAAAGAACACACTTGCCCGAGTGTGTGTGTGTGTGTGTGTGTGTGTGTGCGCTTGCTGGCAAGAGTGTCAAAACCCCAGCCTCCTTCACGCCTGTCTCTTGGAATTTCTCTACATGTGCTGCCTTGTTATGGAGGTTTTAATGTGGAAAGAATAAAGTCAACCCCTGCAGAGAACCTCTTGGTCACCCTCTAAGAATCATCCCTAGAAGACACACACACACACACACACATATATATATATATGCCTAATGAAATGCCGGGCGCTGGGCTTTGCATTCATGTTTCACAAAGCTTTAAGAGGAGGTGGAAGAAAGCCCCCTGAGGATCTCTCCCTCGCTATCATCACCGCCATCCGTGCATCGCTCCTCCGAGTGGCCTTAAAGACGCGGCTCTCTCTGCTATTGTCTCCTGGTATGCTGCAGTGACATTTACCACTGCGAGCGCTGCACTTAACATTTGTGAATTTCACGTCGCTGCTGGGTTTTGATGCATCTATCGGCGCTATTTCACAATTGCAGCGATTGCACAATCTTAAACAAACTATGATAGTCACGGCCTGCTCACGGCTGAATGTATCCTGGTACGCCGAGATACAATGGAGTCATAAGACCGCCACTGAGGTCAGCTTATTATGTGTGTGTTGATTCTGAACTCCCTATCAGAAATCATCCTTTCAAAACTTTACAAGGGATTTTCTGCAAACAAACTTTTTCAGGGTCTTTGGGTGCGGTTAAGCTGCTGCAACAGTCCAGACTCCTTCCTCCTGGCTGCTGTTGAATGCGGAGATGTTTAGCGGGCCAAAGCAAGGAGCTTTTGGCCCGGATCATCCCCCAATTACTGTTCAAGTGTTTTATGAGGGGTGATGGGGAGGATAGGACTGCAGACTTTTGTGCAGCACAAAGGGAGCTGGTGTTTTATGCTGGGAAGTGGTCGGGGGGAAAAAATCCGTTTGGGTTTGTGGATGCAATGGGTGGCCACTCACCCGTGACAAACTTCCGCACAAAAGCCATTCCCTCCGCCAGCTTGAGGAATATCTCAAGAACAATGTGCTGTAAAAATGCCTTGTGCTGACGTAAAGAAAGGCGAAACTCAGGAGTTATGGACGGCTAAAGTCCCTTACCATCAGTTGATAAGGTCATGCCACTTTTGTGACGGACAGACGGGGTTTGAGGGGGGCGGGGGACTTTACGGCTGAGAAGGACTTACCAGTCCGTCACAGTTGTTAATGGCAACCGAGGCCCCGGGAACGTCTGTGATGTCACCGATGAAGGTGCAGTCCGTCTTCAGCAGCTCACGGCTCAGTATCCTCTCCATCCCGCCGGAGGGTTCGGTCTCGTTGGCGCCCGCGTTGCCGTCGTCGCCCATGGTTTCGGTGACGTTCCCGAATCCCTGGACCTCGTCGTGCCACTCCACCATGGCGCCCGGAGCCACCAGCCTGTCGTTGGGCCGCAGGCGGAGGTGGAACTCCTTCCCGAAGGCGGTGATGTTGAAGAAGAGCCTCTGCTCGGCTTCCCCGGAGGCAAACACCTCCCTCTTGACGCGCTGCTTGTGATTGGCCGAGAGCAGGTGCGACAGGTAATGTCCCTGAGAGTCGGTGCTGAACGGCGTGACGAGGCCATACTCCTTCAGCCGGCTCTTCAGTTGTTCTGTCAGTGAACACAGAGAGGAACACAGCGGATGAAACAACATTCTCCTCAATTCAATTTTCAGTCCAATCATTCCGGTCATGTGCTCGGCAGTCACACCCCTGAGGCTTCATTCACCACTGCAAAGTCAATCTCACCAAGACGGACACCCAATCTGCCTCTTTTCAGCCCTTTTGCATTCTTAAAATTAATTCCAAGATTTACAGATCTGCTAATCAAACTGCAGCCTTTAACTATTCCTTTACAGAGGCCAACAAAAAACCCCCTCACTGTGGCTCCGTCACCGCCTCATTTAAGAGCTACAAACAAAAACAGCCAGCGCAAAACTATTGATTTCTGCCTCCTACAGGGTGGCGTTGAATATAACCTTGGCGTGGCGTTTCATGAGGGGGAAAGTAACACCTGCACACGCTGCTCCAAGCCACAAATTTTATTCGAGACAACCTGATGAAGACTGAGACATTGTGAGAGTGTGCAGGCTTTACTTTTTCCTTCACTGACACAGTTTTTTTTTTGGTTTTTTTTGCAGCCACTGAACATGACGTGTGTATAATTGCCCTCCCTCTCCACACGGTGCTTGATGAACCCTGCGATCCTTGTTCACCGGCTCATTTGTGGTCACCTTTATTGTAAAAGGAAGTTCAGGGGCCTTAGAGACGGGCTCTCGGTCCAAGGGAAGTTTCCATCCAGGTTTTGCTTTGACGTCCAAATGTGGACAATGGCAGAACATTTTTTTAAAATAAGTGGGGAAAAAATGTAACGCGGATATCTCAACCTTGTAATTATGTCCAAGGTTTTTGGCTGTTAAGACATTCAAACAGGTGTTATTGGCAAAACTGAAATTACACAGCTGAAGAAATTACATGCTTTACAAATCACAGTGTGTGCACTCTGGACACACTGAAACGGGCTTTTAAAGAAAAACTAGATACTGCAGAACAGTTTTAATTACTGATAAAGAAACAATACGGCGTTGAATTGTGGAGGATGTAGGCCGCCCAATCGCGATGACCTTGCTGTAAGGTTAAACAGAGATAAGGAAACTCATACCCGCCCGTTGTACGGCTCACAGCTGAGCCAAACCGCACGCACGTGTCTGCTTTTGAACAAGCACAAACATCAAAGGCCTGCTTCTTAGTAAATGGGCTCATTTTTACTCTTTGGGCAAATATCCAGTAATTACAACACGTCAAAGCGGCCGCGTGCACAAAATTTTGTCATGTGAACAAAGACGCTGTTGGCTACTTGGCAGTGATCCCCGATCAGGTTTTGCAACAGTGTAAATGCTGAGGTGCAACATCTAGGGCTGGTGTGATTTTACGATTTTACCCACTACATATGTCTCAAAATGATGCCTTTTTTTTTTTTTTTTTTTTGCTAGAGAGCTAGTGTGACAAATCTCTGCTTCGGGGGATAAAAACGTTATTGAGTCATGGGTCAGAGAGAAGTCAAGAATTAGCTCAGTTCATTAGTGTGTATTTGGAAGAGAGGAGCTTCACCGCTTAATCCTCTGGAGGCCCGGCTCTAATCATGAAAGCCATTCCTTCTACTTACAGCAAGGTAAGGAACTGAGCTGCGAACGCTGCCCTCACAGCTTCAACGCCAACGTTAAAACTCATTTTTCTCTCAGTAGATATCAGAAAAACGGGTATAATGTGACGTGCACAGGTCCAGCAGCTGCTTTCATTCAACAAACTGCAATGAAATATTTAAAATCTGCTGCACAAAAGCAGACTTGAAGACATTTTTATTTCTTTTTTCAATAAACCTTCAAGTTCTCTGCTGCTTTTGCATCATGGGACATTTGCCCTGAGACAACAAGGGAAGATACTTAAGTTGAATCACAAATATTGCTAAAACACGAACTGGAAATTGTGTTGTTTTGTTTTTGTCATACATATGTATAATCTTATTTTTCCCTCAGTGAGTCTGAGCATTTCTGGCGATGCAGGCGACATGGACCAACTGAGAAACCCGAAATTGTAGCTCTGAAAGGTCACGGCTTGACGGGCGACTGGAGCGTTTTTTTTTTGTTTTTTTTTTTAAAGAAGAGGCACAAGTGGCCACGACTGTGAGCGAAGGTTGAAATGGCAGCACCAGAGAGCGGCACTTCCATTCTACCTGAGAGGTCATCCAGTCCAAGGCCTGCCGGCATCCATCTATCATCCAGTCACTCACAAATGACTCACTGCCTCAAAACTGCAAACTCATTTCAAACTGAATATATTTGTCATTTTTGCCTGAGCGCTATTCAAATTCCTGAGCTCGGACAAAATGGAAAGTGGGCCGCCGGAGAGCCGACGTGAAAAGAAAAATATTCAAAAGCTAATTTGTTTGTTTCATTCCCCTCAGACTTGGTCCTTTTATTGTATTTGGTGGCGGACGTGAACGGTGTTTTCACTTCACGGCTGTTACAATCTCAATAAATCTGCGTTCAGTGTCTCCTAATGAGACTTCTGTGTGTGCGGTGGCCTCGGCTTCACAATGCCCGGGCACTTCCTGAGGCCTCAAGGAAAAAAATAAATCATCACTCATTGGGAAAATAGACAAGGTGTACTTTTTTTCGGGGAGTTTTTTCTTCTTTTCTGTCCTGTCTAATTTAGCCACTGATTTTCAAAGACAAACTCAACAGGATAAGTGGAATAAAAGAGCATCCAACATAAACCCGACGTAGTGCTCAGACGTGATGATTTATATGTTTTCATCAGGGGTTTTTGATCGTTTGAAAACAGCAGAAAGTAGACACTCCGCTATGGGATTTCATTTCATACCATTTAATACCAGCACCATCCAGTTAAGAAGCACGGAGGCGACCTTGCCTGAACTGTGTTAGCAAGCAGGACTTGATAAAAAAAAAAAAAAATCTGAGGAAAATATTGTTCAAAGAAGCTTATTACAACAGAAATCTGAAATCCGAGCAATTTTTCAAAACGTTGAGCAAGTATTTGCCCTGATGCAACCCGGCCCTGATGAAAGAACAGATTGAACACTGAACACAACTACTTTTTCCCTCTTCTTCTTTTTTTTTTTTTTTTATCAAACGCCCATTTTTTTTTTTTTTTTTTTTGCATGAGTGTGTCTTTGATCCTCATCCATCAGAACTGAAAACAATTTTCAGATGAGGAATTGCATGTCTAGTTTTAAGGGCTGGGCTGAGATAACACAGGCAAAAACGGCTGAAATGGTAGCTGATGTTTACCCCGTTTCCCATGAAGCTTGCGTGACCTGCGCTCATGTGGCACCCAGATCGCTGCTCCAGCACCCACAGGAGAGAAATCCATCTCAAAATACTCTCACACTGTCCCGTATCATCAATCTGTGATAATCAGTGCATTATTTTACATGAGGTGGTAATTTACCTTTTTGGTTGCCTCCAACCTGCCTCAATCATGCACCTCTGTCTCAGTCAGTCATTTCCTACATTTCCCAGAATGCCTTTCGACCACTCTCATGGAGAACAAGTATGAACTTGTTGCTTTCAGCTGTGTGTCAGTGGAGAGAGCGATGTTGGTAGCAATTAGGAGCGAGTTTTTCTAGTTAGGAAAAAATGAAAGTCGCCCCTTGCTCAAAAGAGAACGTGTGCTGCAGCTGCATTGCATTCTGGTCTATTGAGTCTCACGTAGGTGCAACTTAATCCCAAAACAGCAGCAGAAGAAAAGCTATTGATCCCTGATGGTGAAATTGGCTTTGCACCTTCAACATGAAAGACAAAAAATATGTGTCAGGTCGGTTCTGGGTGAGATTCGCCCACATGGTTACGGTTAGGGGGTTTTATTGGGTGACGGCTTTTGCAGCTGTCAAAGCGAGGCTGTTATTGCAAATACGCAATAAATGCAACTTATTTTCCGACCAATCACAGCTCTTGTCTCCTGCCCAAAACTGTACTGGGATTCATAACAACGGATAAGTGGAGAAACCAGCTTCTGTGCCTCTTCTATGATGGATTTCTCCCTGATTTCTGAACTGACATCAACACCTGAGGTTTACCCCTGATGTCTTAGATTACTGAAACTTTTTTTTCCTGCTCTCAAACTCCTACTGCAGCTGCCCTGGAATCATCTCTCCATGATATTATCTGCCAGTGATCTGCAGGAATAGAAAAATTACACTGCCAAATGACAAAATGGGCCCAGAAAGGCAAGGTACATGCATAAACAATGTCTTAAAGTGGATTTTTCCTTTAAAAGCTGTTAATTTGCTGTAACCCCAGTGACAGCAACAGCCCCCACGCCCCCTAAAGCATCCAGATCCCCGCTCCTGCTGCACAGTAGCGCAGACATATGACATTAGGCTGAAGCATACCCTTGCAGATAGGGCAGATTGTGCGTCTTAAGGCGCTCAGGACGTAAGGCGGGGTGTAAATGGGATCGTGCATCGCCGCTGTTGCAGCTCACTTGTTTCTTAACCTCAGAAATGGATAACAGATGTGCAGGATTTAGAAACGGACTTTTCTTTCCTGTACAACAAAGCACTTGAAGCGGTTTACTCATGTAATATAACTGTGAGTGTGTGCGTGTGTGTATGTGTGTGTGTTGGTGTGGTGGAGGGGATGGAGGGGAGGGTGTTACAGAGCCTCTCACACAAATTCTCCTCCCACTTTGATCTAAGTGCACCCAAGTTGTCCTGGGCTGCTTCACTGGCTGTGGGAAAGAAAGAAAGAAAGAAAGAAAAAAAAAAAAAAGAAGCTCCTACTTTCAAATAATTCAAAGTGAAGCAAAAGGAAATGAGACTTACCCTCTCTATCTACTGCACCAGCCTGCAATGAAATGACAAAACAAACCTTCATTAAACACAGTCCAAGCCAAGGAAACAGTCATAATGATAATGTGAGAGTGAAACGTCCCACCGCAGCAGCAGCAGTTTAAAGCCGTGGGCTCTTGTGCGGCTTGTAAAAATTCAACAGAAATGCTTCTCTTTTACATCTCTTATGTAACTGAGTAAACTCAAGCTGCGTGGATCTCACAGAGGAACCAGTGTGGAGTCCAATGCGGAGGTTTTGAACGTGTCGGGACTAAAACCTGTTGCTGTCCTGATCGCTGACAGGCGCACTTTACTCTTACGACCGCGTTTAATAGCAACAGCGTCGCGTTTCTGCGGCGGATTCGCACATCGGACGCGAAACGAGGCAGGAGAGAAGCGATACGGCCACTTACCTTGTCAGCTGAAGTCAGATTCACTACAAATCCTACAAGTAACGTGAGTGATAGGGCAACCATCACGAGTCTATTAACTGAGACGACCAGATGAAGAGGACAAAAAAACACAAAACTTATCCAAATGTAAAAGAAACCAAAAATGAAAAATGAAAAATAAAAAATAAAAAAAATCAGGATGCCAAAGTCGAAAAAAAGTCACCACGCAAGTATGACCCCGCTCATTCAAAACTTATCAACTTCAAAGTGGATGTGCAAACTTGTGCCCCTTGTTGTCTTTTTAAAAAATGGAAAAAGTTGTTAAAGTTTCATGAAGACAGGAGTTAGTTGCGACACTTTGGGTCAGTGTGTTTCTGTTGACTGAGTGTCTAGAAAGTTTGTTAGTAGGACATCCCTCTGCCGCTGGCCGGACAGAGCTGCAGAGTGGGTGAGCTGCTGCGACCTGGCACTTGGCTCTCTGGCTAATAAACTGCAGTCCAGCCCTGCGTGACGTCACTCTGCCCATCTGAACACATGGTGGGACAGGGGAGAGGGGCAGGGGGAGCACCCGTCCCGTGGCAGGATAGAAAAAAAAAAAAAAAAATCAATAAGGCAAATTAGCGATAGAAGAAGTATTTTCTCGTCATTTCAACGAGGTAAAAAAAATGAAATGAAATGAAAAACGCACACCAAAAAATAAATATTATAAATAATGTTAACCCCAGCCCTGCCTTGCTCACACGTCACTCTACCATCCAGCCCATCTGAGCACATGGTTGGGACAGAGGAGCTGGGGGAGGAAACCAGCCCATAGTAACTAACCAACTAAATGAATGAATCCATAAGGAAATAGGCAAGTAACCAACAAATGAACTAACTAAGTAGGGAACCAACTAACTAATCAAATCCAGTTTTTTTAAGTAATCTCTTTATTTAATTAATACTTTGTTCCCCTTTTTTCTTGCCTTTTTTGTTGTTTATGTGTGATTTACAGTAGCCTATACCTATGTAAGTACTAGAAGCCAAAGTCAAATTCTTTGCATGCATAAGCACACATGGTCAATAAAGCTGATTCTGACTCTGAATAAATGAATAAATGAATGAATAAGTAAACAAATACATAAATAAATATATTAATAATAACTCTAGCTCTGCCCTGCCATGCCCCATCCCATAACATATACAGCAGATAGATAGATAGATAGATAGATAGATAGATAGATAGATAGATAGATAGATCATGTTATATTACAGTAGTGCTGATAATGATAGAAGGAAGGAGGAGGTAGAGGAAGATGAATCCCTGCTCTGGCCTGCACGATGTCGCTGTCCACCTTTCTTCATCCCAACACAGGGCGGGACGGGGCAGCAGAGCGAGGGGGAGCGCCCATCTCATACAACCAAAAAATACTACACACACACACACACACACACACACACACACACACAAAGAATAATACATCTAAAATATCTATGAGATTAATAAAACAATAATATAGTATTTTTGACACTAACTGCAATAATAACTTTTATTTATAACTGGTATAGCAATTGTAGAAGTATTATGCATCACATTTTCTCTTTGGAGTTGTTTCAGCATACAGAAATCATCCTAAGAAATGTGTTTGTACATGTCGCTGTGACTCAGGCAAAGTTTATTTAGGCCGATGGAGATTCATTTTGTCCGTGTGAGCTGATGGCAGCCTTTTCGAACAAGAGCTGGAGAGCTTTTTAAGAGAAATACTGCACAGGAAACATGATAGGAGTATTATAATATATCACAAAAGTTCATAAAATGCTATAAACTGAGAAAAAAAATCATAAATCTGACTGGATACCACATTGACGGATAGATTATTACTGGAATATAACTGTTTTGTTTTTGATATAAATGTATTTTTGTGATGTATTTTCTGCTATGTGAGATGAAGATAGGCTGATTTTAGGATGGTGAAGGATGGAGGATGGGGTGAAACTACAAAAGACCCACTCTACTCACACATGCTCAAAGTTAACCAACAGAGTATGATGAGATTTTAAAAATGCTCTTCCTTTACATTCAAGGTGGGTTTTTTTTTTTGTTTTTTTTTTAATGTTTCCAAAGCCGAGACAGAGGCACAGTGTGTCTCAGCGGGAGGAAACTCACTGACAGCCCACAGGAAGCGCAGCTCTTATGACTAAGAGATTGCAGCCCAACCAAAAATACTCCAACTGCAAAACGAATTTCGCATGAATCATTTCTGTGAGCGTCACAGTTCCTCTCTCCGCTGACAGAGACGCTCAAAATCATAGGGAAACCCTTCACCAAATGTCAGGCCATGCAGGGGGGAGGGGGGGCGTGACGTGAATTTGCAATAATCATATGAGCGGTAGCCTGCCTCATTCTCTCTGTGCATCTGTTTCCGCTGCAGCTACACGGCCGTGGATTCGTTATCGTGGAAACTCAGTAGGTGCAAGTTGGTGGAGCCTCCAGTCAGGGCAGCGGGGAGCGGTGTGAAACTTGAGGGAATACATTACGGTAAATGCCTCCGCTCGGTGACAGCTTAACAAGCAGGCTAATGGCTCGGGCCCAAACCCTTCCGAATAGCAATGACATGAATAAATATTGATGACTGCGCTGGACGTGTTGCTGTTTTGACACTTGCAAACTGCGAACTGGAACATGAATGGCAGCGGGACGGCACACGCAGGCGCTCGGGTTTGCCCCCCGCCCCCCATCTTGCCGCCTCACCAGCCGGGGTGTCCTCGAACTGTGAGATATTCAATCCATACCTGCTGCAGGGGTGAAGCACCGGCTCGCTGACCCTTTTGCCCCGGCCACAGGGTGAAAAGAGAGTTTGCCTCTTGGGGTTATGAGTGACGTGAATCAAATCAAAAATACTGCCAAGGCTTTGTGTAGAGTAGTGTTGTCAAGCGGCTGGGATGCCGACCTTTGCCCCCTCCCCGACTCCTCGCTGTGGGTTGCTTGGTCGTAACCTTGGTCCTCTAAAATCCTGTAAAACCCAACCGATGACTAAAAAATAAATGGTGGTCATCATCATATTAATGCTGAAACATATCTTTAATATTTAGTGTTTCATGAGAGTATAACCTCCACTGAGACACACTTATGTTATCTTGTTATTTTGTAAATGTAAAGAAATATACGCAAAACCATGAACTGAATTGAGCCAGCAGATGATTTTTCTTTTCTTTTTTTTTTTTTTTTTTTTTGACGTCTCACCGTTTCTTGGATAAGAACCACCGAATATATAAATGATCAGAATGTGCCTTTCTGAAACTTTGACACTTGATCTTTTGACTGGGTAAAATTGTCTTTGGGAGGGTGTCTTTGAAAGCGTGCTCGTAGCAGCAGGCTAAAAATGCATGCAAACACACAAAAATGCTCATATTCCCACAGCTTTTTCATCCTGGGATGTTTTCTTTTTTTTTTTCCAGGACACATGACCAAAAACCGGAACGATTCAGGAAATGTCTGAGCGGGTGACAACTCATCAACACTCATCAGCCCTTTTCACACTTGCATTTCTTAGCCCTAGGTGGCTGACTGAGTACCAGTGTTAATCGAGGCCAACCTGAGCCCTGAGCTAACTGTAGCTCAGGGCTCAGGTTGGCCTTGATTAACACTGGTACTCATTAGCCCAGGCCTTACAGTTTGCCCTGCGTAGATACACATGATAGACTGTGTAAATAAGACAGCTTTGGAGTTGCTGTAAGGTTTATTTTGTCACTTTGACGGAGCCAGGCTAACGACTCCTATAGACTTCAAGTCTTTATGCTAAGCTAATCCATAATGCTAACCACAGGAGCCGAACCACTGGACGCACAGAGGTGAAAATGGCATCGAACCTCTTGTCTCAGTCTGGGTGAGTTGGAAGAAGACTATTTTGCCCTAAAGGTTGGAGTATCCCTTTAACCCTGACTTTTTGCAGATATTGAGCAGTGAAAAGGGCTATTGTGTTGGGTTAGGACGTCAGCCAAAAGCCTAAAATATAAAATGTATGGCCTCATTTTAATGCAGTAACTGTAGCCTCTGGACATTGTGTGCTGCATGTCTCTCCCCTGAAGCCCCTCTCTTTAATTCAACACAAAGCAAAGAAGACTCATTTAATCTGTTCTCTGATTTTTGTCTTCTTGAGCTGAGCGAGTCTCCGGTTCTTTTTCTTCGTGACAAACTCTGCTGTCAACTCCGCTCTGATTTAAAGTTGAAATCTGTAACTTTATGCACGTTGTCGCTCCGTGGAGGCCGGCTACAGCTATACGACAGAGGAGCAACTCACATCCAGCAGAGTGAAAATGTCATCCAACTATCAGGTAATGTGAGAGTGAGTGTATTACTCACCGAGTGTTGAAATCTGAAAGTGAAGTGGCGGATGTAAATATGTTGATGTGACAGCGGGTCCACAGTAACCAGCACGGTGTGTTTCACTCGTGTTGTCCAGAGATTATTTTCTGTCCGTCTGTGTGATCAGAGCATCTGTGGTTGATTATATTGTTTTAGTGTTTTAATGTAACGTCTCTGTTTTGAAGAGACTTTATTGGCGCTGTCAACCGGGGGCAGAGGCGACCCAACAGAGCGTGGAGATGGCCTTTGTTTTAGTGTTTTATACTAGAAAGAGTTATATTCTGCACCACACACATGGATATGATAATAAACCACTGATTAAAAACATTAGAAATTTCAGTCTGAATAAATAGTGGAAAATCTTCACCATTTTCTCAAATATCCTTATCCGTCAGTCTTTGGAAAGCAGTTCTTTGAAGTAAACTGGAAGGAACAACTGCCTCTTAACAAGTCATTAACTCTGATGTTGAGTCTTAAAATCATGTTTTTCTTCAAACAAGGTACAAAAAAAAAAAATCTGCCAGTGGGATGAGATAATCCCTCTTGTTTCCAGAGTAGTTCCACTCATGTCAGGAATTTTCCTGGGAACAGGCATAAATATGTTGAAACAACGCAGATCAGCCCACAAGCATCAAGAAAACAAAACTGGGTTCAAGGAAATTCTTTGACGTTCATTAACATTGGAGGGAAGTGGCGTTATCACATCCCACTGGCAGAGTTTTTTTTTTTTCCACTTATTTGAAGTAAAAACAAGATTTTTAAGATTTTATTCAGATGAAGTTTGTGTGGTATTTCAGTGAGTTTTCAGATAAATTAGCAAAGGGCAAGGCAGACGGCGAATAGAGAAAACTTGAATTCACATTATGAGATATTTCGTCCGGGGCATTCGAGCCGGCTGGCCGTGCTGGTGGTCCTTCCTGTCTCCTTTGTCCTCGGCGTAACTTCACACCAGGGTTGCTCCGAGGAGCTTGTTCAAACTCGGAAGCGTTTCCTCATGGAGTTCACTTCATTTTGGGAAGGTGAGAACAATGCTATTAAAACTTGGGTGGCACCAAAAATCGCCGTAAAATGCGTGTCGCTCCCCGTCCTGGAGAGCCGTGGTGTCGCTCGTCGGGATGGAGAGTGTAATCTGAACCAGCTACAGGAAAAACAACCCCAAAATGCAAGGGTTTATGGGTGTGAGAGGATGGTAAGACGACGGATGTTGACATTTGATTGCAGTTCCTCACGCCTGGGACACTGAAAATAAAAGAATCAGCTGAGGGCAAATCAGCTGCTTCTTCATGTGCTCTTAGCTGGCACGAGAAGATAAACCGTCACGCTTATCCGACACTACAGAGACTGGAATTCGATTTATTTTGAGTCCCTTAATCAAAAATCTCTAACATGGCAGGATGACAGGTAACCAAAACTGTCCAACAAATGAGCTACTTGTGAGCCCATGTGATTTTCTCATTCGCTTGTAATCACGTGAACTCGAATGAACCAGATATGAAAAAAGAAAAAAAAAAAGAGCAAACAAGCTGCGACACAGCGAGCTTTTCCACCACGGTTTGGAGCAAAGAAAAGGGACTGGAGGGAGTGTTGGTTCCCTGACTCGCTGTGTGAGGCGGCGGCGGCGGCTGCGGCGTTCCGGATGCACCACACATGGAAGACACATGATCGTATATCACCGCTTTTATTGGGCACAGCTAAAGGCCCCGTGTCAAGACACTCTGTTCGCCGCTCCTCGCAGTCAAACCCACGCACAGCCGCCCTCTTATTCCGCCGCCGCCGCCTCAATAATTCAAAGAAATCAGCTGATAAGGAGGAAAAGGATTCTGTTGTTTGCTTGCGTTGTGAGGGCCGTCTGTGATCGAGTAGGTGAGCCGACCGCAGATAAGGAAACCCGGTTAAGTGGAACATCTGCACACCTCATGGCTTTCATCGCCACGGGAGAGGAACCCAAAGACAGACAGAGAGAGAGAGAGGAGAGAGAGAGAGAGAAAGTAGGTAATGTGGGAGGTCAGAGGCAAAAATAAAATACAGGGAAAAATGAGCGGTAGCAAGGAGGTGAAGGCCGGAGTTTAAGGGGCAGGGGAAGAAAAAGCGAGGGCGAAAAGTGAGCACGGAGAGACGTGAAGAGGTCAGGGTTTTTTTTTTTTTTTTTTTTAAGAGTCAAGGTTTGCTGGTTTGTTGGTTTATCAACATCCTGTTCATCCTTGACCCGTTGCAGAGAGAGAGAGAGACCCTCTGACTTCCTTCATCTGGCCTGGGAGTCCCAACATCTGGTCTGTCTTGCAACCACAGGATCCAGACAAATAAGTTGCTGTTATAATTGGCAATGAATCACTTGAAGCAAATTGAAAGCAGGCCTGTGCGGTGAAATCGGATTTCTGTGCAGATAGTGTGAAGAAATTAAACCCATGAGGTTAGGGGGAAGGATTTTTTTTTTCTGCCCCTCTTGTTTCTTTTGTTTGCAGCTGTTTGCTTTGCTATAGGAAGTTTTGGAGAATATCACCGGGGTAGAGCAGATGTCTGCAGCCTATGGAGGTGTGGCACCGGCTCCCCTTGTCAATTATTAGCCGTCGTTCACGTTAACATGCAGGCTTTTTTTTTTCTTCTCCCTCTGAGGTGGACAAATGAAATTCCTCCTGTATTGTTCGCCTGTAAAAAAGCAAAAGGGGGCTGTTTCAGGAGATCCCTAACGATTTTATATGGGAGTAAAACCCAGCGTCAGCAGCCTCTTTATTTCCTGTTTTTCACGCTGTTCCTTTAAAGCTCCACTCCAAGCCTCATTATCTTTCATTTGTCATTTATGTTTTAAATATCAGCCATATAATGAGCCCACAAAAGCGGCACGTGAAAGAATAAACCTTCATCGACTTTTTTTTTTTTTTTTAACCAAAAGAGCTGCGGTGGAAGGAGTAAAACAAACTGCTACCCAAATAGAAGTACTTTTACTTTGCTGGTATTTGACTGCAGTAGAAGTATAAGTACTGCAGTAAAAATCTACTGCAGTAAAAGTAAAAGTGACTGAGCTCCTTTTTTCCAAACAGTAACTGTGTTCGCTGTGATCTCTTCCATGCAGTTAGAAAAGGAGCAAAAGAACACGCTGCAGACTACATGCTTTTAAAGGGGCATTACGCACATTTGACAAGGGTTGATTGAAGCTTCCATCTGTACTTTTTTTTTTCCATTGTGAGCCTTTTATAGGAAATTGGGAAATGACAAAAAGTAGAACCAGCAGTAGAGTCGTAGAAGCAGATCCCTCTTCTCATCTTTGCTGACTGAGCTTTTATTGTGAAAGGTTCCAAAATCTGTCATCGATCATTTGTTCTCTGTAATGGATCTGCAGCAAAAACCTTTTAAAAAAAAAAAAAAAAAAAAAAAAAAATCTAAAAAGTACAAGTACACACAAAAGCTACGAGCACATGCAATTAGTTACTTCCACCTCTGCAAAAGGTCACACCTTTTTCTTCAGGGATTTCTTGAAGAGGACAATGTCAAGGTCTTCTTCTTCCCCCTCAGCAGTTTTGCTATAATACAAGTCAATGATTTCGCCAGACATTCATAAAAGAGAGAGAGAGAAAAAAATGCGTATTCATGGTGAAAACCCATTGTTTCAAAAGTCTTTAATCATAGTCTGTGCTGGCTCTGTGTTTGGGCAACTGGTGCTCAGCAAAGGGATAATGAATACATAGCTCTTAACATGTGATCTTAATTTGTATAATTTTGCAGAGTGAAAATAATCCCACTGGGAGGACACAGAGCCATCGGGGAGTCCAGACGGAGGGAACGGCTAACCTAATTACAAGACGTAGGTATGTGCTTTGAAAGTTGGTTTTCTCTAAAGCGACAACTATCGCCACACTCGAACAAAGCCTCACCCCCACTCGCATTATAAAAGGGGCAGGCGCGGCCGTTTCAAAGAAGGCATGTGGATTGTTTTCTTTTCTCTCCTTCATGCTTTGTCCCGGGACAAAAAAAACGCCCCGACACAATGACTTGTGACGTCTAACAGCCACGTTACGCCACAGTGACAATGCGCAGCTAGGTGGTGCGCCGGGCAGACGCCCCGCGGGGTCAGCGCCGGTTTTGTCCCCGGGTGTCACCGCAACAGAGGGAAGGTACGGCAATAAAATTCCTCGGCATTCCAGCGCAGGGAGGGAGCGCCTGGGATCTGACATAATTTAAAACATCGTTGTCATATTCTGAATGGGAGCCCCCGTCCCCCCCTCCTGAGCGGAGACGATTTTTTTTGCCCCGCTGTTTTGTTTTCTGCGGCTCTTACGTAAGCATGAGCGCCTCTGAACAGTCTTAAGGAGAAAGGCAATTAAGTGAAGGAGGACGGGGGGGCACAAAAGGGCGCTGGGGTGTGTTATAATATGCATATGAATGGATGGGAAGCGATTAGCTGCAAAGTCTACAGGGATAAGAAAAAAAAAATACTGTTCACCTATCAAGGATATCAACTTTGGGCCCGTGAGATGAAAGGAAGATTTTGACCTCAGAAACTGTCGGTCAGCGTCTTCGGTCAGCACTTTAAAACACAAAACGGACACAAAGACGTGGATATTTTACTTATTTTACATGGATATTTTATCTGTTCACTCCTTTATGTTACATATTAATTTTATCTAATCTTCATTTCACCTCGGCTCGACCTCTGCTCGGATGTGTTTGTCATTTCCGGCAGAAGCAGCAGGGGTTGGTTCGTATAAACAGACGAAGGACAGGGCCGTACAGACGAAGAAAAGAGCGCCACCTGCAGGAACGCAAACGCCGTCAACAGAAAATCCAGCTCCCGCCCCCACACTGTTTGATTGACAGGTGATCTCGAGGAAGCACAGCGCCGAAACATGACACCAAAGACGGGGACGAAATTTCAGAAAAGCATCTTGGCCTGTACTCTCTTTCTTTCTTTCTTTCTTCTGTCTTTTTCCTCACTTACATTTTGTTTTATAGTTTTCATGCGCTTATCTTTTTGCACCCGACCGACCAGTCACTTTATACTTTTAATATCGCGACTGTCCAACCAAAACCTTGTATCTCCGTAACATCAACTCAAGATTCAAGATTCAAGATTTATTCGTCACATGCATGAATGTACAGGTACAGCAGCAGTGAAATGTAATTGCAACAACTCCAGCACTGTGCAAGTAAAAGATAAAAATAAAAATAATAATAATAATAATAACGATAATAATAATTAAAAAAAAATAAAATAAAATAAAAATAAAGATAAAATAGAAAGAATATATGGCATTCCTATATACAATGAACAACCTGTATACAATATAAAACAATATACAAAAAGTACAAATAAGTAGGGGGTATGTACAAACTTTTCAAAAACTAAAGAAAACAGTCTTGTCGTTAGACTGATGAGTCATTTTTCGGTTTATATAACTGCTTATAAAGGTTTCGTAGATCTTTCTGAACCCAGGTAAATACTCCCATTCAGTAAAAACATGAAAATCGCCAAAGTTGGAAATTCACCAGACAAAGATGATGTATTTGTATATATATTTGTATATTTTATATCCCTTCTGATTGTTACTTTTTTGCTTTAGACTTTGCTTTTGAAGTGTTTTCTGTTTGTCCTAAAAGTGCTACAGCCCACAAATACAATTATTGTTATTATTCCACTTTGGCTTGCAAAACAGGCTGTGTGTGTGTGCGCATTTTGCTTTTGCTTTGCTATTTATATTTTTGGTTTGTGTGTTTTGGGGCCCCCGACACGACACCTGACAGCAGGTCCAACCCAATCATCTATGTGCACACGGGAATGTAACCACAGGCGTCCCGCACTCGCTAATTTCCAGCATCTTCCAGCTGTTTCGGAGGAAGAGGAGCCAGCAGAGCGCCTCACTCTCTCTGAATCTCAACCACCTTCAGCCCGGCGCTGCAGCCAGCACCTGCAAACACACACACGCTGACCAGGATTAATGTGTGTGTTTGTGTGTGTGTGTGTGTGTGTGTGTGTGCGCGCAGCCAAAAGTATGAGTCAAATCACGTCATGTTTGTTTGTATAGGCTGTAATCACAGTTACAGTGTCAAAGGACTTCACAACACTCGCATTACCAAAACAATAAAGCAAAACGGCACCTTCCAACCTCCGAGTCTCGATGGGAACGAGGAAAAACTCCCAGGAAAAATTCATAAGGATGAAAAATGGAAGAATCCTCCACCTGCCAGGATGTGCGGTGGCTGCCGAGAGCAGGCACGTAATATTAAGACACGTACGGTGATCTGTGGATCCAAGGAGAACCCCTGCGCCTTCTCCACCATCATCAGCACCTAAACATCACATCTTTATTGCATTAGTTTTCCTCTTTTGAATTCATTAAATCAGTTTTCGGGTGTGGTGTGCACCTTGCAGTCTGTTCGTATGTCTTAATGTGGGTCATTCACTCTCGGTTGTCTCATGTCATCATCTGGAAAGTATCCGGATTAAGTTTATCCACGTAAAATGTCAGTGTAGCTAAATGCACTCAAGAAACAAGAAACATATGAAACACATGTAAATCTGGCTGCTGAATCATCTCCAGATTTTTTTTTTTTTTTTTTTTTTTTTAAAGACGGATTTGAGGCAGATGTTGTAAATGCATCCATCGCTACGGCTTCTTGAAGCACAGAGGAGACAACAGTTTCTTACGTATTGTTTTTATGTATTTTTTTTTTATATGTATTGTTTTTTTTATGTATTTCTTTTATGAACTGTTTTTATGACTTAGTTGTAAAGCACTTTGGGTACCTTTTGGTTATTGTAAAGGGCTATAGAAATAAATTTGATTTGATTTGATTTGAAGTCATGGCCCTGTTTGCTCTAAGCCACGCCCCCCTTTTTTTGTTGCCATAGGCCACGCCCCTTTTCATGCAATCAGTGTGGAAAGTTGGTCAGTGATGCCGTGACCCATGAGCAACCTCCCAGCTGGATTTTGTGGCGTTAAGTGGTTGTGTTTGGAAACTAAAGAGCTTTTTGTGCCAAATCCAAAAAGTTAATCTGTCCGGTTCATTTTGGGCTGTCCCGCTGACGGACTGACAGGTACAAAAGCATAACCCCTTTACCTTGGCGGAGCGAGTTACCGATCCACTCCAGCTCATTGGCAGCTCTGAGCACGAGCCGCCCCCGCCGGTCTCGGTTGTGTTCTCGCATCCAAACAGACCTCGGGACAAGAGCTGCTGCCGAGGTCGACTTCCTCACCCCTGCTGCACACCGTCTGCCTGAAATCTGGTTTATACTGAAATTTGAACAAGATAATAAACGTCGCTCCAGCTCACTCGTTTAGAGCAGCAGAAAAACAGGTGACGTGAACAGGATTTCATTTCAGTACAGCTGAGTAGAGATGCAGCTCACTGTGAGCACACTCTAAAAAATAAAACATTGGGCCAACAAAAAAAATTAAGGCAACGTTTTGCATCAAGCTTTTTGAGTTATGACAACTTCTGGTAGAATTACATTGATCCAACACATTTATTTAAATATGATGAATTAGCTTTTCTGCCATAATCATAAGCATTTCTGAGTAACATGAACTTAATATCAGCCAACATGAACACAAGTTTTCAAGCTGACTTTATTTTAAAAATCAAGTTGTCCAAATAATTTTTTCAATATTTGAAAGCATTTTCAATACAACCATAGCCTAATATTTCTCTAGATTAAATTAATTTTTTTATGTTCACCAACTTCTAGCATTGTATTTTCCCAACAAAAAATATTTTTTCATCCCAACTCATCTTTCTTTTTTCTTTTCTTTTCTTTTCTTTTCTTGTCTTAGTAAAGCCTACCTTTCTGAATGAAGTCAAACAAAGCAAAGATTAGACAATTAGGCTGCCTTTATTTTGCACTGTGATTTCACATCATCAGCACATTACACTCAAAATTAAAATTTACACAAATATCTATAAATATAACCTGATAAAACCTCAACCTTTGATAACTGTAACAGTAACACCAGTATTATGGATTAACTCTAAACGTAATGTCCTCAGTCCAAACTTCCAACTCACTGAGAGTGCTGAGGTTTTAGAGCACAATCAGAAAATACTGCACTTAAGATTCATTACTTTTGAGCTGGCTTTTTGTCCATCAAGCACCAGGAATCACTTCTGAAATACCTCAAAAGGTCTCAAAAGTACAACATTTACAAGCCCATTGCATTGTGTTAGATACTGGAAAAAAATGTTTTTTACATATGTACTAACTTCACAAAATGCTTAACAAAAAATGTATTTGCAATGCAATTACAGTGAAGTGGTAGCTAATTAGCAACAGGTTTGTCACACAAAGTATGTAGCTTTATGCAACCTATCATGAACTGAAAAAAAAATGGTCAGAATGACACAGGAGTGGTGCTATTTTAAGACCATACTGTTTCAGGACATGCTGTCAAATTTAACCATTCAATGTTTACAATTTATTACTCAAATTAAAGATTCAGATACATCAGATGAAGGAACCTACTATGATATGGTTAAATTTATGGTTGTTTCATCCCCTCCATATTGCTCCCTAGTTAACATTATTTAGTTTAGCATTGGTGGATGTCTTGTTCTCATTTTGTTCTCTACTGGAACATTGCAAAGTACTCATGCAAGAACAACACATAAACAATAGAACTGCAGAACTGTTTTAAGCATAAAATTACCCCCTCAGTGTTAGATTAAGAGTGCCTGCTTGTTTGTCAGACAATAACAGTTTTACAAAAAGCTAATTGGCATACAGTGTCTAACTTACAGTGTCTAACAGCAAAAAACAGGAAGTGTGTGTTGATAATCATATCACCATTCAAAGTAAAAAATGCCCACAATGTTTGAGTAACAAAGAAAATATATAACTGTAATAACCGTTCACCTTGTTTGAGAAAGAACACGCATTGTGTTGCTTGTATTTTTCCTCAGTCTGCAGCCATTTGAACTTGTCCAGGCATGTATAGTGGGCGGGGAAATTCAAAGTGTAGAAAAATTAAGTTGTCAGCAAATGTAATTACGTTACCAGGACATTAATTTTGTTCCTTATTGTTGTGTAAAAGATTTTAAGTTTGGCTAAGTCATGATAGTGTGTTGAGACAGTAGGTGTAATTTTGGTGTCAATAGGACTCAATAAAATAACAGTTCAAAACAAAAAGTCTGATGATATCATAGAACTCATTTTTTTTTCTCACAACAATACAAGTATTTAAGCACTGGCTAAAGGTCCTCTGAATTACTTTTTAGAGTGCAGTGTGGTTAAATGAGGTTAAATGTATGAATATATTGCATCTTAATCCGGATACAGCGCAGATACAGGTTGCATTAAATGACCGGGTGCCACTCAGTGTGTTTACATGCATGCTAATTTTCCACTATTATCTTGAATATGACAATACTCTGGGTGTAATGTGGGTCATGTTAACAGCATATTCCACCTGGATATTTCTAATAAGGCCTTTTTCGAATGTAGCATTTTCTGATTAAGACATGTGGGATTTGCTGATGTTATTCAGGTTTTAGGAGGATTCTCTGGTCATGCAGTTTGTGACACACGGCTGCTCTGTGAGGGTCGTGTCTAGATGGTAACCCTAGATTTGAGAAACTCAAATCTCTTTTCAAACTCTGTTCAAACTGTCTAGATGGTAACCCTAGATTTGCGAAACTCAGATCTCTGTTCAAACTCTGTTCAAACTGTCTAGATGGTAACCCTAGATTTGCGAAACTCAGATCTCTGTTCAAACTCTGTTCAAACTGTCTAAATGGTAACCCTACATTTTAGAAACTCAAATCTCTGTTCAAACTCTGTTCAAACTGTCTAGATGGTAACCCTAGATTTGCGAAACTCAAATCTCTGTTCAAACTCTGTTCAGACTGTCTAGATGGTAACCCTAGATTTGCGAAACTCAAATCTCTGTTCAAACTGTCTAGATGGTAACCCTAGATTTGCGAAACTCAAATCTCTGTTCAAACTGTCGCGAGTGTGTTTAGGGGTTAAAGTAAAGCTTAGGGCAGAGTTAGTGCACATGAACGAGAGTGCACGAGAGTTTTGCAAATCCGGGGTTACCCTTTGGAAACGTAAACCAACCAACCAGCCAGCTAACAGTTTGCAAGGCTGGGGTAGAGATGCGTTCACAAAATAAAAGCCCACATTCCTGGTGGGAGGGAGAAACATGCCTGCTTTCAAACATTAGATTTGGATATCAGCTGGTTTTTGGAAAATGTGTGAATTCCTCTTCAATAAGGTGGTTGAATGAATGAAAGAGGAACAAGTTGGAGTTTGCACGGCTGCATGCATAAATGGGAATATTAGTGGCATATTCACCTTCATTAGCCGTGTACACAGCTAAGTAGGAATATTGTCTGTTTGGGAAAAAAATGTGCATGTAAATATTGTGAGTGAGACCTAAAACAGTGGTTAGAAGTGAGGCCAGAGGAAGCCAAAACGGTGGTTTAAAATGAAGAACGAGGCAGCACACCCTGTGATGCCTGCCTCTGTCTGTCTTCCTGGTTCGCTCCTCAGTCGCAGGACTCCAGTGGAAACAGCCATAAACCGGAGCAACGCAGCGAGGGAGGTGAGCCGGTGCCCCCCGTACACAGTTAGAAGTGGGTCACGTTTCCCCTGACGGATGGTTTTACACCGCGCCTTGTAAACACAAGATGAAAAAGACTGCCACCCAGGCATCAGTCAGCTGCCGTGTGGCTCCCAGTCTCACCTACTGCACAACACGTTTCCAGATGACCTTAACAAGGCAACTCCAACCCGCTTTTTGTGTCCGCCTCGTGAAAAAGAGCAGGGAGAATGCGTGTGTGTGTGTGTGTGTGTGGGTGATGGGGGAGGTAATGCTGTATTCTGTGCTAAATAAAATGCCACGACAATAGTTCTCCTGCTGACTGAGCTCTGCACACGTGGCTGCATTCAGCGCCGTGCCCGCACTGATCCCCTCAGAAACTTTCATGCTGTATTTACGCAAACAATCAATTTGTCACTTAGGCACAACCGAGCGCTAAGTAAACATATATGATTCAGTATTGCTTAGGCAAATAGAATGAATAGACAGAAATAAATAAAATATGTGCAGACACCAGTGCTCTTACTTGGGAATATAAAAATACCACCAGCTCTTTCACAGACGTTGTTTTTGTCTTTCTTAAAGCTGCGACAAATAAATAATTAAACAACAGATCATCACAAAACCATATATTTAAGCTGTAAACATGGAATTATGAATTCTAGCGTCCAAAATTAACACTGTACTTAATCCCAATATTTTCTAAAATTAATCCCTACCTCCACTTCTATGCTCCTTTTTTTTTTGTTTGTTTGTTTTTAATTATTAATATTCATGTATATATAGCTTCTAGCACTAAATGTTGAAATTTGATCTTTGTGGCAACCCCTTCAGTCCATTAGTGGTGATTTTTACAACGTGACATGACTGTATAGAGGTGAATGTAACTGATTATGTTATATTTTATTACCTTGGATCGCAGACAGTGGTGGATTTGCGGCAATGTTCGCTGCCTGTGCCGTCCAACTTTTGTATTTTGTGACACAAAGCGAGAGATCAAAGGCTTCCAAAAAAAAAAAAAAAGAATCTGAAGTTTTTCCCAGATGCCAGCTGTCGTACTTCCAGTAAATCTGACAGGACGCGAACAAGGCACGAGGCTGCTGTGTCAACTCCATAGTCATAAAAACAAAAGAAAACAACACATAGAATAAATCAGTACACGCTCTGCAGCCGTGACAGTGTGCTATCAGTATTGATTTGAGGATGATGTATTGAGGTTAAACTCAGTTGGTTTCTAATGCAAAGTTGTGTTGTTGAGTAAAACCAAATAAACTGTAAAAGTGGAGCAGGGTGACTCAGCACCTCATGCACAGTGTGTAATTCACGCATCGGTGGCTAAGAACAAAATTAATGCTGTTTGGTCCACGGAGATAGAACCATGTTTGCAGCTCAGTGTGATAAAGTGCTGATTCATGTTTCAATTAAGCCCCAGTGGGTTTTAATGCAAAGACGCGATTTTGCACGATCATTATTCTGAAAAGAAAAGAAACGGGAAAAGAGAGGAACGGAAACAGAGGACAGGAAACCCTTTGATTAACGAGGTCTAATGCGGAGTGTGAAGTTACTGCATAGGACATTAATTAAGAGCAGCGTTAAAGCTCTTTGATGGATATGCTGCATGACCACACTGACAGCTCCAAAACATGGTTTTTAATTCGCTCTTTAAACCAAACAACGGAAAAGAAAAGGAAAAAAAAAAAACGTAATTAACAAGGTCTTACATGCAGGGTGTGAAGATAATGAACAGCAGCTTCCAGGGTATATTATACATTCCTAACTGATACTGGAGTCTAATTAGCACAAATTGAATTAAGTACCGAATAAATGACATGTACGTTTGTGTACTGAACGCCTATAACCCTGTCAACAATTAAGATAAATGGTGGTGATTCACTCTTTAAACTCAGTGGGTTTCTAATGCAAATAATGGTGCCCGAGCGATCTGAAAAGAAAAGAAAAGAAAAGAAAAGAAAAGAAAAGAAAAGAAAAGAAAAGAAAAGAAAAGAAAAAAGAAAAGAAAATAAATGAAATGAAAAGAAAAGAACTAACAAGGCCCTCAGGGCGGTGTAAAGTTCACAGCTTCCACAGTGCATTATAGATGTGATACTGGCACTGAAACCACCCAAATGTTTCTGTTGAAATAAATTCTGTCATGGACTTCTGCAGTGGGATGGATGTGCTTCATGTGTTTCGTGTGTGTGTGCATGTGTGTGTTCAGTGGCGGTCTGCATGCGGCTCCATACGGTACAGTGCGTATCACCCAGGCGGGGTCTTCCTCACGCCGCCCACCCTGCTGCCTCACAAAGGCTTCCTGGGTTTATTTCCACAGAGCCGGGCGGCCTCCCACGCGGTTCACCTTTTAGAAACAAGCCGGTCTCGGAGGCCTGCCCGCTTCCCACCACAAACAGCCTGGAACACTTTTACATCTAACATACACAGCTCAGGGCGGTGTATCTGGACGTATGTTTGTGCATACATTAATAACGCCCGGGAAACAAGGGCATTATTCACTCCCAAAGTCGGGAGGCGTGCGAATTCAAAACGAGGTCCCAGTCGTGAAAGGCTCAAAGTGCGGGGCGCAGCTTCGTAAATACACTTCACAATAATGGACACCGTATAGGAAATGCATTGGGCAGGGTTGAAGGAAAGGGCAGGAAGCGCCGACACGGTTTGGGATTTTTCATTATTTTTTTATTACCTCTGCCAGTGGAGCCGGAGCTGGATGGCCCTCAGCCGGTTATCTCAAAAAGTTATAATTGGATTTGGATGAAACTTTGTGGAAAAGGTTGGTCGTGGGACAAAGAAGAACTGATTAGCTCTCTGTAGGTGAACCTCTTCAGGACTTCTGAAGAGGTTCACGTACACCTGCATCGATCTTCAAGACATAAGAAGAGACAAAACCTCCATTATTGGCCCGGGTTAAAGAACGCGGGGCCGCTGGAGGGCTCATTTTCAGTTTCGACGTAATTTGATCTGCTTATTTTTGCAAGACTTGGTGCAGCGGTGATGAGGCCCCAATAGTCACTTAATAAATTTAATGCTTATTGTTCACAAAGTATTGTATAATTAGGTGAATTACTTACCACTACCACATCTCTCATGTCATTTCAGGTGCATGAAAAAGTGATGGGGTGAAATAAGCTGGCAATAAGGCATGAAAGAAATTATTGCATTTGTACAAAGTTTTCAGTTTTTCAGTGGATGTGGATTTGGCTGTGTGTAATGTATTATTTATTGTAATGTAAAATGTTTAATTTTTTAATGTAGTTCCAGCTCCAGGTTTGATATTTTTTGGCAATGCTATAATGACAGAAGTTCAAAACAGGTTTGGACATTTTGTATGTTTGCAACAGATATTATGCAATAAAAACAAAAACTTAAAGAAAAAAAGAAAAAATATCTTTACTTTTTTCTTTAGTGATCAGATAAAATGTCATAACTTTTTGCCCTAAATTCCACTTTATTTTTCCCCCTTGCACATGAACAAAAAGAAGAAAAAAAGAAATTAAAAGCTCTTTTATTTAACTTCAAGTTAATTTTGCAAACAATGTCAGGCTGTTCACTTCATGTCAATGTTTTTTTTAGCTTCTACTCTTCATCTCAGCTGCAGTTTGTGATAATAACCTGGCCAGCAGCTCTGCAGACACAGGCGGCCATCTGCTCCAACCTTCCCCTCTGGTGCCAAAACCAGTAAAAACACCAAACCATCACATCCGGCCGTCACCTCAGCAGATTCTCGAGAGCCGTCTCCCTCCTTATCCAAGCCTCCAGAGGACTTGAGCTCCGGCGTCCTGCAGCGGGAGCCCGGCATCACGCTGTGGAGGGATGCTGCTCAACGAGACGGAGAGGCGGCGCGATGAAGATCAGAGTTTCACCGCAGTCTTCACCGAAACGCTGATTCATCCTCACCAAAGTGTAGGGAGGGAGCTCCACTGTGCTGACGTACTGAGAAACCTTGTAAGACCTTTGAGAGTTGATTTTTTTTTTTTTCTGTGCTGCGTATCGGATCATTAACAGATTCATCTTTATTCAAGAGATTCAAACAGTCACACACACACATGCAATCATGCATGTATGCACACACATGTTAGTACATACACATTTATGCACACACACATGCACACTTCCTAAACCGTGTCAAACCAGGCTCTTTGTGGCTGCGCTGAAAAAACTCAAATGTCAAATGTACTTCTGACAGAATTACTTTCCTAACATGACAGTTTGGATCGTCATATCTGCTGCTCCAAGAGAGTGTAATAAATCCAAGTTTGGTCCATTAACTCCCTTCCTGTTGTGAGAACAAGAGCTTCACCGCGAGTGTGCTGCTCCAAAATAAATGCAGTAGATACATGCCGGAAAACAACACCATTCTGAGCGGTGAAACAAAGCCGAAAATTTGTATTTAAGGATTAACAACAACACCCGTTTGTTTTGGTTTCACTTTCAACGCTCTTTCTCATTTTCTGGCTCCCGGAGTGGCAGAACTATTTTCAGCCGTGGCACTGCCACCGTGAATATGGGACACAGTGGAAGTGCTGTACCGCCGAAAATAGTTTCGCCACTTTGGAAGCTGCGATGGCTGTCTTTGCTCACACTAACAACCCAGTTCTTCTTCTGTTGTTTCTAAATGAAACGTAAATGTGACGTGCGCCACTTCCTGTGTCCTGGACGATTGTTCCTGGCAAACAGCTACTGGATATCGAATGTATAGTGAGTAAACCGCCACAAAAATAACCGCTTAGCACCAAACACCTCGCCAAAATGAGAAAAAAAAAATCACAAATCTTGCATATCACCACTTTAGTCATCTAGCCTTTAACTAGCTCCTATTTTATTCCACACTGTTGTTTTATTTGCATCTTTTGTTTTATTTCAAATTTTATTTCAATTTTTAGCCTTTTCTTTTTAATTCCACCCTGCGCTGTGTTTTATTCTTTTTAATGTTTTATTTAATGTTTTCAAATGTTCTTCTTTTTATTGTGAAGCACTTTGAGCTGCAATTCTTGTATGAAAGGTGCTATACAAATAAAGTTTTATTATTATTATTATTATTATTATTATTATTATTATTTACGCTGGTTAAAGGAATCTCAGATTGCCAGAGAAATGGATTAAAAGTGCTTTGAGACATCATTTATTTCGAGAAACCGAGATAAAAAATTGTGGCGGAGACTTAGAAGAAGTTCCATCAATGTTGTCGCAATTCCTACGGATCACCAGTAGAGGTCGATAAAGGTAATAGATTACATAATGCCCCT
Organism: Myripristis murdjan; assembly: GCF_902150065.1. Classification (NCBI taxonomy): domain Eukaryota; kingdom Metazoa; phylum Chordata; class Actinopteri; order Holocentriformes; family Holocentridae; genus Myripristis; species Myripristis murdjan. The sequence continues at coordinate 31,327,169 of NC_043988.1, forward strand.
TTAAAGAGTGACTAAGCCCTAAGCCGACAGCTCTGTGAAGCCTGATGGTGAAAATTAAGGCGCAGCACGTCGTTACTATGACGGCAGGTGATGTCACCACCTGTCGTTCTCCACAGGTGGTGACATCACCCGCCGCCAAAGACCAGGCAGCCTGATTTTCACCAGTAGATGCCAGGATTCAGAGATTTGGAACAGGGTTTAGTCACTCTTCAGACCTCGCCATTGATTAGTGGATCATGACCGACGTGTTGTTATATGTTCAAAACTAGTTTTCCAGTGGCGCGGTGAGAATAGACACGGATGAATGAGGTAACAACACACTGTGGCTGGGGCTTTCTCCCTGACTCCATGGCTCAGGCTGCTCACTGAACCACCGCAGCACCTCATTACTCACTTTTCCTGCCAAGTCGTATTCTCATGAACTAAAATAATGTGATAATAATGTCACACATTACTGATCCTCGCAGGGAAACTCTATTTTTTCTTTTTCCTCTCCTCCCGATGGTGGTCTCCCACTCACTCCTCCACCCCGCTGCTTAATATCCAATAAATAAATAAAAAGCTCTCATGCTCGGCAAAGTGGTAAATCATCATCAGATCTTGTGGGATGCGGGTAATGTCTCATTATTAAGAATATATGTGACATGGCTTACTCATTTCCACATTTTTTATCTTTGCGGATTATCACCATTTATAAAACCCAGAGTGGGAACAGAATCCCAGCACACACACACACAAAAAAAGGTTGCGGTCACTGAATGTGGGCTCAATAATTCAGATACAGACAAAGGTGATGTTGAAAAGGTAAAAGGTGTTTGTTGCAGAGGTGAGGATGGCTTTGGCCGGCAGGGGAGCGGAGTTGGGCGGTGCAGTGAGGTGGCCAGCAGGTGACTGAGGGTTTGATGAGCAGGCGGGTCGGGGCAGTGGGCAGCCGGGCGGGTCGGAGGAGTGTGATCCAGGAGCCACGGGGCGGGGGGGGGGGGGACAGGGTAAGCACAAAGCTAACACGCTGACACGAGGAAATAGCAGCTCTGAATACAGAGTGACCACCACTGAGGTTGAACGAAGATCTGGCGATGAGAGGATGGAGACCCGCAGTTTGTTTACAGCAGCAATAATGAGTTTGTTTGTTCCCTCTTATTGCCAGGTTCCCATATTCCTGTGTTCTTCTTCTTCTTCTTCTTCTTCTTCTTCTTCTTTCTTTCTTTCTTCAGAGGAAGTCCTACTTCCCATGCGCGAAAAATCACCAAATTTTGCACAAAGGTCCAGTCCCATGCCAGATCACCTCAGATGCAAACTCAAGCCAATAGTCCAGATGGTGGCGCTACAGCAAGCCTCTAAATTTCAAAACTTTGAAAATTCATAACAAATCAACTATATGTGCTACAGCTTTGCAACTTTCACCAAAATGTAGCCCCAATGCTGAAGAAACCTTTGTACCCTTTACACTTAAAGATCAGTGTTTCACTTATGGAGCAAGTCAATCATTGTTAAAAACAAATTACCAACATCTCCATGCTGTCTAGATGCAATATGTGTATTTTCAGATTTTTGTCTTGATGACTGATTTTTTTTTTTTTTTTTTTTTTTTTTACAGTGGTTTGAAATCTGCCTCTCCATGCACAGGCGGCTGCTATAATGTGACTGGCTGAGTCAATTTGTTAAGCCTCACATGAAGTGACACTTGCCACTTAGCTCAGTGAGATAGAGCCTTGTCCTTCATGCCAGAAATTGTGAGTTCAAACCTCGACTGATGAAAAATGCACATTAGAATGCCACCTTTCTTTTCATCTTCCTATTCTCCACTTGTTGCTCAGAATTGCCTTAATTTGCCTAAAATTGCCCGGCCCTGACCATTGCTGTGCAGCAGCTATAATTAAGATTAGCTTCTACAGAGCAGCAGCTATTCTTCCTGAGCAAGCCAGCCAGATAACCTTAAAATGTGTTTCTGAATATCTTCTGAATTTTTGTTTATTACAGCAACAACATTCAGGGATGACTGCAACATTCAGCTTTTGTTTTTCAGATTCAAATAAATTACCGCTGTGATATACAGCATGTCTTCTACAGTTATCTGGCTGACTTTCTAATCCTGCTTGGTGGCAAACCCTCCTGGGGCCAAAATAGTTTAAATAGTGACGATTTAAAATATCACAGTTACAACAACAATTAATGCAATATATTTTTGTGCGAAATTATTTTTATTGCTATTCAGATATTCCACAGTTATTAACATCATAGAACTAATAAACACGGCTGACAACACATTTTAAAAACTGACACAAATAAAAGAAAATAAACAAGCTCTGACTGAATCCGCCAGCATCTACAGTTATTGATCCACAGAAGATTTATTAATTACTAAAATTTCTTAAGTAATGTCCAATTAAGTATTTTCTATGATGTTTTCTTATGCTGTGTTGTCTGTGTTGTTTTTATGCTGTGTTTTTTTCTGTCGTTGCTGTATTCTGTATTTATTTTTACTGTAAGGTGACCTTGAGTGCCATGAAAGGCGCCATAACAAATAAAATGTATTATTATTATTATTATAATGAAGTAAGTGTTTTTCTTTTTAACTGTGTGGAGAGCAGGTGTGCAGGCTGAACAGGTGAAATGTGGAATAAGCGGTGATCAGGAAGGGAGCCGGAGAAACCCAGAAGAAAGCGCGCGCGCACACACACACACACACACAGGAAGCACATGGAAAAGGGGAAAACACAAGGGAAATGACAAGATCTCGGCCGTGACCATGGCGAGAAAAACGACAAACTTGCAGGAATAGCTCAGTGTCAGAAGTGAAGTGAAGATCTGCTGAAGTGAGAAATGAGTCACTTGACTGGATGACGCATGACGGCCAGTGACTCACAGGGTAGCTGCTGCTCTCCAGGGATTAACCGACTGGTGATTTTCCTGCAGATGCTGATAACTAACTAGGTTCTGGGTGAACATAGCGCTCTGGGCACCAAACACTCCCTCACACCACCGATTATCTTATTAACTCTGTGTCTGTAATGGCGACTTCTCCAGCGAAACCCTGCAATTCTCACATTTTCTTCAGTTTCTCAAGTTCTTCAGGACTTGCATTAGCCAGAGGGGGCATATATGTGTGAGTGTGTGTGTGAGTGTGTGTGGGTGGGTGTAAAGTGAAGATGATGATCCCAAGTGGAGGCACACTCCATAAACGATGGGTGGGAAAAAATCCTTTCGCTCCGTCTGTCATGTTGATTTGCATAAATGATGACCTTTATCTCTAATGTGTGATAATATATCCTAATATATTTTGTTTATTTTGAGTTGAGATTGTATCCAAAGCTGTCCCTCATTTTCTTTGAAAGGCAAACATGGAATTATGAATTAGTATCTGTTATATCATCGCCTTGCTTTTTTAAAAAAATATTTCCTTTGAGTGCCATAGCAACCACCTAGCAATGTCCCAGCAACCATCCCAAACACCATAGCAACCGTCTTGCAACCACCTGGAGCACCATAGCAACCCTCTAGCAGCAACCCCACACTTCTTTTCAACTCCCCCCCTAATTTTCTAATTTCCCTTTAAAGTGTTACTGAATCATTTCCATTAAGTGTTTTGTGTGTGAGTGTGTGTGTGTGTGTGTGTGTCTGAGTGTCCTGTGTGAGCATGAGTGTGTGGTTGTGTTCACCCTTTCCCAGGTGCCTTCCTCCCCTCTCTGGTCTTGGCTGTCGTTCCTACTTCATGCCTTTTCTGCCGGCCTGTTGTTTATTCTTTTGTAATTTTCATCCAATTATGATCTTAATCTGTTTTCTTTGTTTTGTTTTGATTCATTTATTTTGCTTAAATATTTGACTTACTACTGATTAGAGCTAATAACTCGGCCCACTCGGCCCCCGCTGCCCTGGTGGCCGGTGCTGGAAGAGCTTCCATCTCTCTGCGATCCTTCCCAAGATTTCTGTGATTTTTTTTTCCTCTCTTGCCTTTGGGTTTTTTTTTTTTTTAATTTTGGGAGGGAGGGGGGTGGGAGTTTTTTTCTTGCCTGCTATGAGGGTTTAGGTCAGCGTGTTCTCCATCAACTGCGGGCCTGCAGAGCCCTTTGAGACTGTAACTGTGATTACAGGCTCTAAATAAACATGAACTTGAACTTATGTGTCGCTACATCTCCAACACATGCCATTTGTGCAGCCCGCCGCGGTCTGGCTGAAACTGCTCCCTGCCACCATCCTTTTGTGCTGATGTTGGCACAGCGCTGTTGTCACAAAACCAGCTCCACAGGAAAGTCCAATATTTGAACGTTTCACCCTTACCTCAGTGTGCGTCGCCTGAGCGGAGCTGGACTCGAGGAGGGGCTGCCGACCAGACAAACAGAGACTACAGACAGAAGAATTACAGCCACCGGCCTGTCGCTCTTACACTAACACACACTGGACTGGTGAGGATGTATGTGTGCAGAATCATAAATAAGAAGCGTCACAGATTTTTTGCATAAACCTATGAGATCGTTTAATACCTTGAATGTTAATTTTAACTACCTATTATGGTTTCAAACGCCAAACTCCAAACTAGAAAACCTGGATTTCAAATCGGTATCAAAGCTGTGGACAACTTCCATCACAGACATTTTACAAACTGTGACAAATCCAGATTATTCAGTAGTAAATTCTGGAAAGATTGCACAAACAGAAGCAGAGCTATTCTGGAGGCAGAAATAATCTCACTTAAATCTCCTAAATCTCAGTGGCTGGAGCCAAACAACACAGTTTTTCAGATTAATAAAATAATATTAAACTGAAGCCCAATGGAAAGACAAAGGATAATGGAAGATGTATTGATTATTGGGATGCTGAACCCATGCCATGTATCAACAGGGTGTTTTCGAATTTGGCTTGTTAGTCGTGCTGACCTTCTGAGATCATGAATGAATGAAAAAACACAATTTTCGATCGTACTTACTTACATTTTGACCTCCTTAGCCCACTTAGCCGGGCTGTGTCACTTCAAAACTGTGGCTCTTCGGCTCCGCCCGCTGAGGTTTAACTCCATGACATGACATTATATTTATGCCAGCTCTGCCTTTGAGAAATGTTTTCACAGTGCCGGCGTCCCGGTGCCCCCGCCGTCCCGCAGCGGCTGTCAGCGCTGATCAGACACTGACAGACGCTGACCGCTGCTGCAGTTTGCCTCACCCCCAGCATCTCACCCGATCACGTCCCAGCTCACCTCGGCAGCCCTCTCCACAGTAACAGGGCTGATGATGTGGTGACTTTTTTTTTTAATCTCAAAAAAGTTAAGGAATCACCTGCCAAATTAGTCATTGAGTAATTAACAATCCTATCACTTCCTAACAGATTTACCATGAGGCCTTTTAACACTTCCTAAACCCCCACCACCCCCCACATCCACATCTGGACTGGACTTATGCTTTTATTATTGCTATGGTATGCTGCTCATATGTATTTTTATAGTTATCTATTTATTTATTATTATATGTTATATGTTTTGTTTTTGTTTTTTTTGAGCTGCTGGATACCTGAATTTCCCTGTGAGATGAATAAAGTATCTTCTATTCTATTCTATTCTATTCTATTCTATTCTATCCTCCTGAGACCCAGCCTATTCAATTATGTCCTCTGTAGTGGACATCAATTGATCGTCTATATCCTTTTACTCATTTGAGCTGCCCCATCAAGTCCTGGTGTACTGTACAGAGGACATCCAGGCCTTTCCAATGATATCTCATGTGATAAGGTGGGATGAGGGGAACACTCACTTTCTATTGAGCCAAAATGGCAGCGGCAGAAAAACACACGTCGTGAAAAAAGAAAGAGGAAGTCAAATATTGTTTAGCTATTGGTTTTTACTTATGAAAATTATATATTTTCTTGTTAATGGCATTGATTGTCTGTAATTGATTATCTGTGGTTATTTGATTGGTTTTTTTTTTATTATTTAAATTTAAAATTATCAGTTTTTTACAGTAAAATCCACTACAGTGGACGTACTGTAAAATCTAAAGTAAAAATATTTTTGTGAAATTCTAAATTGTGAGTTGTTGTTTTAACTCTAAATAGACAAGAAATCACAAAAAAAAGTTAAATTGGAAGACACTTTTTTTCCTCGGGTCTCAGGAGGCTATGATGATTTTGTGCTCTGGTGCGGTAAAAAAAAAAAAAATCTGCGTCTTTATATATGTATTTGAAGCAGGGATCCCCACTTCTGCTGCCATGGCTCTATCAACACTTTGGCACATTTAAGGTTCCTGTCTTACTCATTCGATTCCCCAATTTCGACTCCAACTGGTGCACTTCCTCCTCAGCCCGACCTCTTCAAAAATCATTATTTTAACTGAAAGGAGGAAAGCGGTACAATCATGTCGGTGTTGAAGCTATCAGAGTGTAGACATAACTCATTCCTACCTTGACTTTGACCCCTGCTTTTACATTCTGCCCCGGGCTCCTGCTGTCTCTCTGCCGTGTTTTTGTTTCGCCGTCATCCTGAGCATCTCTGACAGGCTTCTCCGATATTGCCTGAATATTGTTGGTCACGCAGAATTTTACATATTTTACATTTGAATGAATTATTCATTGAATTCCCTGATGTACGTACATGCTGCCTTCAACAACACAAATGGCTCTTGATTTGCATGGCTTTATCCTAATCATCCAGGCCTGGTTTAGATTATGATTCAGCTTGGAACGGAGCCTTTTCTTCTCTACGGCGCGGTGTTGAAATCATACTGTACTTGTCATATCATGTCATTATCAGGCAAATCCCTCCTTGGAGCCGTTCCCTGCACCCAACAGTCCATTTCGACTCCCTAATGATTATGTCCTGGGTGCCTGAAGCGGCTACGGCGCATTTACCATGCTGTGTTAAACGTCCACATTCTAAGGTAAGGTTTTTGAGAAAGCCTTTCAGCAGATTTTGGGGTTGTGTGTCCGAGTCTAAAGACGCCAAACACTTCTTGCCAAATGTGGAGTGGCACGTAACCGACAGCGACCTGCCGAGACACGAGCGGCCCAAAAGTCAAGTAGCTCTTTTGTGCAGAGATTAGAATAAGGAAGCCCTTCCACTTTTTGATTGGCGAATAATGAGGCTTTCTGTCTTTTGTGTTGCCAAACATTGCAGATCCTCAGGAGATATCATTAGGCGGATCATTTTGTCTCACGGTGACTTTTATCTAACACAGATGATAATTTCAAACAAACCGGTGAGTGTGTGCCCATCCGAGCACATCAAAGACACTTCACATCCCTTTATTTCAACAAAACCTGCACTCTGAATAAAGCCTTTTTTAATTTATTTTTTTTTCTAGTCAGAGACAATTAAATATAAATATATAACTGCGCCAGAGGGGCACAGAAATTTCTGAATTTATTTTGACTGTTGGAGCATGGCCATCTCCTTTCTAAAACACACTTTCACAGCTGCCAGAGGATACATTCACCGCTGTCTGTGTGCAGCACCTCAGGTTACGGCCATCACTATTCATCATGGAGTATTGAGTACGGGGACAGCTCAAAGCTTTCCCTTCATATTTTCATACTTCACACTTTTTATTTCCATTTTATTGTTTAGCCGACAGTGTTTTCCACATCGACTCGCAAAGCGTGGAAGAGGAGAGCAGCCTCGAGGCCTCTGCAGTGACCTCGCCTCAGTCATTTTCCACAGTAGGCCTATTCTTGAAAAAGTTGATCTCGCCCCGCATTTCAAACTGAAAAAAAAAAAAAAAAAGTCATGTCCCGATTTAAGTTTTCCATAAAACGCTTAGCTGGATCCTACATTAGCATTGCATTAACCAAACTGTCACAAAGTTGAATATTTACTGAGAACTCATTTTTAATCGAGTGTCTTTAGGACTTCTCTGTTTGTCCATGTTGGTGTTTCTTTATCTCAAACGGAAGAAGCCGTAAAGGACAGCCCAGGTGTTCGCAGTGGAGCTGTAATCACCGGCGGTAATGACAGCGGCTGGAAACTGTGGTATCTTAGCAACAACATGACTTGTGTGGAAACGCCGCCTGCCGAGGACACAGCCTCACGAGATGATGGATTATCGTCTCCGCCGGTGAATGGCACACGTGCAGCAGGTTAATCAGGGTCTGCGTTGGCTGAGCCGGCTGTCTGTAATAAGCTGTTACACACACTTTATCATTTGATGGTTTAGCAGCGAGGTGTGTTTGAAATTGCTGGGAGGGGTGTGGTCGAATCTGTGGCGCAGCTGAGACTCATTCTGACTGAGATTGCGGTTGGTGGCGGTAATCATACATCGATGAACTGTTTCAGGAGGAGTTTTGAAAATGGATCGAGTCATCAGATCACCAGAGGGCTGCTTTCGATTGCGCTCGGAAGTCAGACAAAAATGATCTCCTTATTGGAAACGTCTCAGATGCCATGTTTAAAACAACTCGGAAGTCGGAGCACCAACCTGGAGATTTACAGCTTCCGACATGATCGCATTGATGCTGCAGGTTGACATGGCAGGAAACATGGATTCCCACAGGAAGTTTGATGGAAACGGTCGGTAACGTTAAAAATCTACACAGGGTGGCGATACCAGCTACAATGACGCTCATAAAAAAAAACCAAGACGGTAAAAATAGCCACATTTCCACATGATGCTATAATCAGTACGTATTTCTCAGATTTCATAAGTACACATCAAATCATGTGTTAAAACATCAAGAAATACTTTTATAACAACTCCATTCTTAACATTAACGATGAAGGCCGTCATGCTTGATGTCGTGACTGACGTCGAGTCGGATAAAGCGAAGCCCTGAAATGACTCCTGAATTTCCAGCCTCTAATTTCGGAGTTTGATGCTGTTCAATTCATTTTTAACAACGTTAATCACTCATTTTTTTTCTTAATTGCAAGTTTTCTTGCATGCAGCAGCACAACAGCCGCTAAAACAAAAAATTCAAAGCCGGACACTTTAGATTTGGATTTAGATTAAATTATATTAGACATGTAGTTTATGAGCTGTGAAGATGTGCTGTAACAAGTTTTTAAGGGGTTATATTTGTAAATTAAAACAGGAAAAGGGTATTAAGACTTTAAATTCAGTGGCCACCAAAATCACTCGCAACTGGAACTGAGGAGGCATAGTGATGGTACTAATAATCTGTATTTATGAGGCACTTTTCAAACACAAAGCAAAGCACCTAAAAGCATAAAATCAACAGCAAAAAAATATAGAGTCAAGGCAGACAGAGAAAATGGAGGTCAAAAATAAATTTGTTGACCTAAAGCAAGTCCATTAAAGTGAGTTTTAAGAGGTGATTTAGAAGATGATGAGAGATTTAGTGGCTTGAGCTGCTCAGTCAGGGGTGAAAAGGCCTGTGAATGTGCCCAGTGCCAGACCCAGTGTTTGAATCAAACTCTTATTATATCCAGAGAAAAAAAAAAAAAAAAGAAAAAAAGAAAATTGAGATGATGTCAGTAATCGTCAGTAGCTGCTGTGTGAAAAGAGGACCAGAATATCTTTTTTAAATGAGTTCAAAACAGTAACCAAAGCTGTAAAAATCGAATTTCTACTGTGCCGTTGTTGCATAGTGTGAAAGTTTTGTGCCTGCTTGGTTCCTCAGGTACACTGTATGGACAAAAGTATCGGGACACACCTCTTAATCACTGAATTCAGGTGTTTGATTCAGTCCCATCGCCACAGGTGTATAAAATCAAGCACATAGCTATGCATTCTGCCTGTACAAACATTTATGAAATAACGAAAGAGCTCACTGAATCCCAGCGTGCTGCTGTTATAGTAATGTAACAGGATGCCACCGCTGCAACAAGTCAGCTGGTGTAGTTTCTTTCTTTTTAAGTGGTATTACTGCCAGGGCCGGCCCGTGGCATAGGCAGTATAGGCAAATGCTAAGGGCGCCATCTGCTGGAGGGGCGCCACTAGCGGCCAGAGGGGCACCAGCAGCGGTTGTTTACCGGCGGGTTGCTGATTACTGCAAAGTGGAAGTGTTTAGGAACCACAGAAACTCAGCCACCAGGGGGCAGCACCACACGTGCCGAGGGTTGGATGGAGCGGTGTAAAGCACGCCGCCACTGGACTCTGAAGCGGTGGAAACGTCTTCTGTGAAGCGACCAATCACACTTCTCCATCTGGCGGTCTGATGGACGAGTCTGGGTTTGGGGAACACCAGGAGAACGTTCCCTGCCTGACTGCATTGTGCCGCCCGTGCAGTTTGCTGGAGGAGGGATAATGCTATGGGCTGGTGTTTCTGGGCTCGGCCTCGGCCCCTCAGTTCCAGTGGAAAAGGAAATCTGAACGCTTCAGCTCACCGACACATTTTGGACAATTCTCTGCTTCCAGCTTTGTGGGGAAGGCCCTTTTCTGTCCCAGCATGACTGAGCCCCAGTGCACAGAGCAGCTCCATAAAGGCGTGGCCGGCTGAGTTTGGTGTGGAATAACTTGACAACCCCATCCAACACCTTTGGGATCAACTAGAACGGAGATTGCGAGCCAGGCCTTCTCGTCTAACATCAGTGTCTGAGCTCACAAATGCTCTTCTAGATGAACAGGCAAAAACTCCCACAGACACTCTCCAACATCTTGTAGAAAGCCTTCCCAGAAGAGTGGAAGCTGTTCTAGCTGCAAAGGGGGACCAACTCCATATTATTGCCTCTGGATTAAGAATGGGATGTCAGAAAAGCTCCTGTAGGTGTGATGTGTAGGTGGCTGAATACTTTTGTCCATACAGTGTACCTGCAGGTAGCTGTCAATCAGCTGCTTGCTGTGAGAAATGCCAGGAAAGGAAAGCCAGTAAGAGGTAAGGAGAGAAATAGAAGGTAGAAAGAGTAAAGAGAAGAGATGATATGATTCACAGGGGAGGAAGAGACTACTTTGAAAAATGAGTCTTCAGCAGAGGATAGAGAGACACTCTGCCACTCTGCTCTCTCTGGTGAAAACAACAGCTGTGCAAAAGCCAGATGACTGCAATTTTCTGTTTTTTTTTTTTTTTTTTTTTTTTTTTGTGTTCTTTTCTTACCTGAAGCAAAACTTAACAGTATTCACATGCTGAGACTTTTGCGACCTGTGAGCCCTCGAAAGCTGTTAAAAATCCATTGTGGGATTTCACGAGCTCATCAGTGTGAACGGGAAAGTAAGAATTCACGTCCTCAGCCCTCGGGAAATGAGTTAATGACAAACAAAGTGTGAGGAACATCTGCCAAATGAGAGCCACTTGATTTGGGATCAGATTTTCTGTTGTGCCTCATTATGCGCCGGGACGGATCGACACACGGCGGGACAGGATTAAGTGCAGAGTCACAATCGGATCTGTCAGAGCTTTCCGAAACCGGTCAAGCAAAAAGAGGAAGGACACGCTCTTCATTTTGTCAGATAACTGCATTGCTGTTATATAATGTGAGCTGCCAGACACTTTCTCAGGGGAAGCAGCAAACAACTGAACAAAGACGCTTCTCCCCTGTAATTTAACTGAGGGTGTTGTAATTCCCAACCATTACCATGATGGCAAGTTACTGTTTTGTGAGTTCAGGCTGTAATAATAATAACAATAATAATAATACTGATACCCCTTGTGTAAAGATTTATGTAAACATTTTTAATGAGCTTTCAGTCCAGTGAATACCCTTGCATTAAAAGTCAGAAGAAGAAAACTTTTTCCAATATTGGGAAGAGGAAGATAATAAAACATATCATTTAGTTGTTCTCCGAACTTCAGTTTGGTGGCTGTAAACACATCCGCCGTTTTACATTATTGTTGTCTTACCTTCAAAATATCAATAATGAGTGGCAAGTGGTGAGCTATTTGATGAAAGAAAGAAAGAAAGAAAGAAAGAATAAATGGAACATGTTACCAGTTATCATCGTACAAATTATTGTTAAAATGTAGTAGATTGCTTATAACGATGTGTGATGAAAATGCAATATTTTCCTGATCTATTAAAAGGAACAATTCACCCAAATAAAATAAAAAATAAAAATAAAAAAGCGGGATTTTCCCACTTTCTGCAGTCTTCCCTGGATGGGTATTTGTTTGTGGAACTGAACACATTTTAATGTGAAAAACTGTTACAATGTCTTTTTAATTCTAATTTGTAATTTTATTGTATTTTTTATATATCTCAAGGAAACTGAATCAGGTCAACTGGACTTAGTTAATCCTATAAAGCCATTCGTATCATATATGATACACATTTTCAATTCTGTTTTTTGTTTTCAGTTTAATCAATACTTGACCAAAATACTGTTGTATACCTTTGAACACTTCCCCTGTTCACCCTGGACCATACCATTGGCACTTCAAGTACATATCACATATCATACAACAGAAAGGTCGTGTAATAACATATTTTTTATTTACTTTTTTTATATATATATATTTTGTTATAGGACTAAATAAAGGGTTCAATTTTTAAAAAAAAAATGAATTTTCTGCCAATTCTTTCATAGTTCAGGCTTTATAGGGTTAAATGTCGTTTTGCCCCTTATCCAAGTGGCTTCATCAGTTGTGTTTTTATTTTGATGTATTCATTCAGTCATATTTTGAATGAACTGTTCCTTTAAGAGAAATTCTCTTAAAACTGAAGACAGTCTATTGAACCACAAGAGGTGGAAGAAAAAAAAATAAAAGCTCCATTGCAGATGACAATAATAATGTCAATGATGACAATAATGACAATAATGTCACTTTTCAGAATAAAGTTGATATATAGTCCCAGTCAAAAGTTTGAACACACCTTCTCATTGAGTGTTTTTTTCTTTATTATATTATTTTCTACATTCTACTGTTGATGAATGCTCAAGGCTATGAAAGAACACGTGGAATTATGTAAAGAACAGAAAAGTGTTAAACAAACTGGAATATGTTTTAAAAATAATAATAAAGAAAAAACACTGAATGAGAAGGTGTGTCCAGACTTTTGACTGGTGCTGTATATAGTATATGTTTACTTACTGTACAGTGCTGTGAAAAAGTATTTGCCCCCTTCCGGATTTCTTATTTTTTTGCATATTTGTCACGTAAATGTTTCAGATCATCAAACAAATTTTGATATTAGATAAAGATAACCAGAGTAAATATAAAATACAGTTTTTAAATGATGATTTCATTTTTTAAGGGAAAAAGGCTATCAAAACCTGACTTAACTGTGATTGACCACGTTTTTGGAAAGCTTAGTTCAATTTCACAAGCCACACCCAGGCCTGATTACTGCCAGACCTGTTGAATCAAGAAATCACTTAAATAGAACCTGTCCGACAAAGTGAAGTAGGAAAAAAGATCTCAAAAAGCAACACATCATGCTGCAATCTAAAGAAATTCAAGAACAGATGAGAAACAAAGTACCGTATTGATCTGAATATAAGACGATATTTTTTCCATTGAAAATGCCCTGAAAAAACGCCCTCGTCTAATATTGGGGGTCTAAGCAAATACACATGTATTGTACTTGCATATGTTCCGTGCTTGAATACAGCACACTTCCCCCGCTCTGGCACGGTTGCAAGGGGTGTGCTCCAGCACGGTACGGGCGTTCATGCACGAGCACATGAACGGTCACGCACGCAGCGCGAACGTGGATACAACGTAAATCATGCAACTTTCCTCCAGCCTCCGCAAAGTCGTTTAATGCGCGCAGCGCGATTACCGGCGAATGGCCGCGTTGCGCAATCAATAATCAATCATGTTGTCTGTGTCGCTGTCCATGGTGCTGGTGCAACCGCGTATAAACAAATGTTGATTTATGATGAAAGGTATATATGGCAGTCTGTGTGTGCCGCGCACCTGTCAGATCCGGCAGACCTGACTGGGTGGGCGCGGTGCTGGCCGAGGCACCGGCCGGTATCAGGTGGGCCGGCCAGTGTGCGCCGCCACCCAGTTGAATGTAGCAGCCAGCTGACATGCCGCTCCGGCTGTCAGTTGGACACTTTCTGAAGTTACCTCCGAAACTGTCAAGGTAATTAAACATCCCTTAACCCTGGCCATGAGTGCAATGTGAGACGGTGGCGGTCTCAGAAAGAAGAGCTAAAAAATGGCCACAGCCAGAGAAGGGCTTTTCGTGGTCCAAAAACTGGTCAATTCAACGAGACTGACAGGAGGGTGTGCGATTTTGTGAATGAGAAACGTAGTGAAGGACTGCCCGTTACGAGGGCTGTGATGCAGTAAAAAGCACTTGAAGTTGCCACAGAGCTCAACATACCCTCACACTGAGTTTAAAGCTTGCATGGGCTGGTGTCGCAGAATGTCCATATAAAAAGTATATTTCCAAAAAAGGGTCTTGAAAAAGATGGGTCGTCTTAAAATCGGGGTCGTCTTATATTCAGATCAATACGGTAACTGACATCTATCAGTCTGGAAAGGGTTACAAAGCCACTTCTAAGGCTTTTTGACTGCAGTGAACCACAGTGAGAGCCATTATCCACAAATGGAGAAAACTTGGAACAGTGGTGAACCTTCCCAGGAGTGGCCGGCCTACCAAAAATACTCCAGGAGTGCATCGACGACTCATCCAAAAGGTCACAAAAGAAGCCAGAACAACATCTAAAGAAGTGCAGGCCTCACTAGCCTCAGTGGAGGTCAGTGTCCATGATTCAACAATAAGAACAAGACTGGGCAAAAATGGCATCCATGGGAGAGTTCCAAGGCGAAAACCACTGCTGACCAAAAAGAACACAAAGGCTCGTCTCACATTTGCCAAAAAACATCTTGATGATCCCCAAGACTTTTGGGAAATATTCTGTGGACTGACGAGACAAAGGTTGAACTTTTTGGAAGGTGTGCATCCCGTTACATCTGGCATAAAACTAACACAGCATTTCATGAAAATAACATCATACCAACAGTCAAACATGGTGGTGGTAGTGTGAAGGTCTGGGGCTGCTTTGCTGCTTCAGGGCCTGGACGACTTTCCATAATTGATGGAACCATGAATTCGGCTCTCTACCAGAAAATCCTGAAGGACAATGTTCGGCCATCTGTTCATGACCTCAAACTCAGCAGCAGGACAATGATCGAAAACACACCAGCAAGTCCATCTCTGAATGGGTTAAAAAAAAAAAAAAAAAATTAAGGTTTTAGAGTGGCCTAGTAAAAGTCCAGACTTAAATCCAATTAAGATACTGTGGCATGACCTTAAACAGGCCTTTCATGCTCGAAAACCTTCCAGTTTGGCTGAATTTAAAACATTTCTGTAAAGAAGAATGGGCCAAAATTCCTCCACAGCGATGTAAAAGACTCACTGCCAGTTATCGCAAACGCTTGATTGCAGTTGTTGCCACCAAGGGTGGCACAACCAGTTATTAGGGTTAGGGGGGCAATTACTTTTTCACATAGGGCCAGGTAGGTTTGGATACCTTTTTTCCCTTAATAAATGAAATCATCATTTAAAAACTGTATTTTGTATTTACTCTGGTTATCTTTGTCTAATATTAAAATTAGTCTGATGATCTGAAACATTTAAGTGTGACAAATGTGCAAAAAAAATAAGAAATCAGGAAGGGGGAAAATACTTTTTCACAGCACTGTATATGTTTTATTGATTTGGGAGGCTAAAAAACGACCTGATGTAACTGAGACTAACCAGATTTTATTAACGAGAAACCCACTGGATCGCATTTTCAAACCGGGGCCGTCGCAGTAACAGAGTTTATTTGGAGAGGTAACCGCACGCATTACGTGGACAGCTGCAACACACGATACAAACAACAGCAAGCAGCACGAGCACACAAGCCACAAATTACGGACGTCACAGCATAGGAAGCGGGGAGGATCCTCACTCGGCCCGGGAGGAATGTAAATGTAAAAACATCCTTCGACCTCCCTCTCTCCTCAGCTCGCGCTCTCCCCCCCCAAGTCACTCCTGAACGTGAAGCTCGGACTCTCACATTCCTCACTCATGAATCTTTAACCTTTCTAACTTTTAATGAATTTAACTTTATTCTGTTCTCATTGGAAAGGCAGCTAAATGGCCAAAATGAGCCTGACCTTCCTGACAGCACTTAGCAAATGATCACTTTAAAAAAAATAACAAAATATTCCTCTGAAAATGTCATAAAACCTGTTAATATAATAAACTGCTGGATAATGAATTGTCCCATTATGACTTCACAAGGCTTGTAACATTTTTAACTGATGATGGAATAATAATATTAACTAATTATGTAATTGTCATGAATTAAAAATGTTATGCCACTTTTTCAGATGATGTATTAATGTGATGTCATTAATTGTATTGATATGTTCTTTTTTTATGACATGTTCAACCATTTTTCAGGACATTTCGACCTAATTATCCAGCAGCCAACCCGCTCGACGTCGAGAGAAGAAAACGAAGCTGAAGTGAGAGGTTATCAAACGCAGATCTGCACAATCAATACGCTAAGAAAACCAAAGTGGACGTCAGCTCACCCAAGGCAGTGCGAGCCAATGGGCCATGAAAACTGCCAGGCCAAGTCCAATCAATATCAAACTGTCACGTGTTGTGGCAGAGCAGCGATGACGGCACCCGGAGCAGACAGTCAAATGTGGTTATAAGGCAGCTTTAACAAAATCTTTTACAGAGCAACAATGACCTTACAGGTGGCTAAAAAACAATCATCATCGTTATAATCAGATCATAAAGGCCATGACCAAACGAGCGCTTCGAGAGAGCCAAGACTGCAAAACCCAACAATGTCAGGCTAGGAATTTCACCCAGAGAGTTCCCAAAAAATACCCAATGAATTCACAAGATCTTTGTCAAAGAGAAGGAGCAGAGACGCAAGTTTCAAAATTTATTGCAATCCAAAAAAAAAAATTGTTGTTGCTTCGTAGATAAAAGCTGCAAGAGAGGCCAGGTTCAAAAAATTTGCAAAAATATATTCTAAATTTTTAGAAATACCAAGAGTGGAAGTAACTAATTACATTGACTCAAATTACTGTAATAAAGGAGCTTTTTTGTGTATTTTTGTGTATTTTTTAAGTCAGGAATTTTACTTTTAATTAAGAACACGGTTGTTGAAGGGTTGTACCGAGCTAAATTTTAATCACATTATCAAGTCCAGATTCTACTCGCTCTGTGAAAGCATCAGGATCTAGACCTTCATAACATGAAAAATGATTGAGCCTTTCACAGTAAACGACCAGTCTGCTTAGATAAGCAGAGTAATTTGTCTTTACTTTTTGATGCAACTTTTTTTTTTAAAAAATTTCCAAATTTCCAATTAAAAGAATTTAGTCTGAACTTTGTGCTTTTGTCCTTTTCGTATTTCATTGGAAGAAATCTCATCTGACAAAATCATCGTTTCGAAAAAGTAACTTGGTCACTTTTACTCCGAGTACATTTCAAATGAGTTACTTTTTAGTGTTACTTCAGCAGATTTCTACAGCCGTGCTTCTACTTGAGTAAAATATCATCACAGTAACAGTACCTCTACTTGAGTAGCAATTTGTTGTACAGTTGTCCCTCGCTATAACGCGCTTCACCTTTCGCGGCCTCGCAGTTTCGCGGATTTTTTTTTTGTGCAATTTTGCATGCTTTTTTTTTTTACTGGACTTATTTTTCTACGAAGGTTTGAACTTTGAGAGTGTTTAAACAAGAGAGAAAAGTGAGAAAATGTTAATGCCTGTCTGAGAAAAGTGTATAAAGTGTGTAGTGAGGGCTTTTACAGCCTTAAAACATCTATAATAATGGTCCAGGTCCCAGAGCGCTTCACCTCCAGCAGGACTACAAGGTACACACATCCAGCTGCTCACACTGCAAGACAAAAAGTACACGACGGTTGGGAAGACATAGCAAAAGAAGATGTAAGAGGAAAGCCTCACCCAGTGATCAACCGCCTGCAAGGATCCAGCAGCCCAACCCAACCAAGAAATCCAGCTCCTTACCTTCACCTGGCTGGTTTTCAGGCCACGGCTTAAAACAAAAATAAGAATAGGAAGGCTAGAAAGGCAAGCGTTCCAGGTAGACAAATCAAAAATCTAATTCAGCAAACTCATGAATGAAGAGGTAGGGACATGAAGAGAAACTGCTTAACCACTGGACCAAAACCTTCACTGAGCACAGCAGAAAACCAGGGCATTCAGGAGGCCGTACCAGAGCAAACAGGGGTGAGCTGCTGCAACATCACTTCCAGTCCGATTTCAAACTGCACCTTAGTTTGACGTCCATCTCCTTCAAGAGGCGATAATCAGGTCAGGAGAGAGCGAGGCAACCTATCTGGCTGCACTATTTTAAAGACGCTGTTCGAGTGGGAAGTGTCAGAGGGATTACAACGTGGAGCAAAACCTGAAGGAGAGGGCTCGCCCACGACATTTCATGAAGCATTATTCTGGATTAACATTTTTCCCCAACTGTATTTTTTTATACCGGCAACATTCATCTCTTCTGACAGTGACGCAGCTGGTCATTTATAAATCATTTTAGCATGGATGGCATTATTTCCTGGGTCAATATCTGGTTTTAAATGACAGGAAGCCTCGAGCCACAAGCTTTCGTTCTTGTACAGCTGAGGGTTAAACATCTGGATGATGTTTGACAGAGGCCGAGGAGTTATTTAGTGTGCAATTCACCTTTAACAAAAACAACTAATGTGCTATAAAGGGCATCTCGGGCAGGCGGTTCACTCCACCGTCCGGTACCTGATGATGTACCTCAAAGAGACACATTTGATGATGGGGTTGTCTTTTTTTCTTTCGTTTTGCAGCAGCGGATTGGCTCTCAAGGCGAGTCTTTCCCCTCGCAGTCCTCATGTGAACTACATGCGACTCTTCTCCCTGCAGACCCCGGAGAATTGAAGGAATGTTGATAAATGGTTTGCCTACACGCCCGGCGAATGTGCAGCGTTTATATATTTGGTCAGGAGGGTATGTGTGGGCAGCCGGCAGAAATGAACCTCTGTCCTCCGCTTGGACTTGGTTCATCTCTCGTGAACTTCTCTTACGAAGCGCGTTTGGCAGTTTCTCCCGGCTGGCGTTTCATTTCTCACCTCGGTGTCGTCTGTGTAGATAAAATACATGTCTGACCAGGATGGCATGAAGACTTCAGGCCTTCTAGACTTCAGAGTTTTTCTCAGGCATCGTCGCTCAAAATTCAACATTCAAGATTCCTTTACTGTCACTGCACAAGATACAACGAAACTGAGTCTCAATCCTCCTGACGGTGCATTCACCCACTATTTAAAGTGCTAAATATGTAAGTAAAATATAACAAATCCATGTAAAAATAAGTGTTTTCTGTAACCTATGAAAACAAGATATATACAATACCCTATAATAAAAAAAAGGTACACGTTATTGGCAGTGATTGGGGAATTGCAGTAGCCCTATGTGCAATAGCGAGGTCCTAAGTACAGCAGTGCAGTCAGGAATATATAAATATAAATAATAAAAATACATTATGGAAAAAAAATACGATCTGGAACAGTTATGGTAGAAAATAGAGTTTTTAAGCAGCTGAGACAAGAAAATATTGCACTTCAGGTTGTTGCGCGGCGGTGAACTGTGTTTGTAATGCGATCAATCGGTAGTGCGATCGATCAGGCCCGAGGGTCAGCGCCTTCACACGTCCAGTCTGCAGCTCCTGTCTGTTTTAGAGAATTTTACTTTCTGCGACGACTTCCCTCGCGCTGAACTCTGCCTCGGCCTCGGTCAAAGAGCGGAAAATTGCCTCTTCTCTCCTCAGCGTTGGAATCAATATTAACAGAGGCAAAAAATGCACTTTGGTTTCCAGCGTCTGTGTGTGCATGTGTGTGTGCCTGTGTGCGTGTGTGTGTTGTACCTCATGATATACAGTAGCGTAGCTGACAGACTGAACGTTTTGTCTGGCTGACAGCCTCTTGGCTCAGCACAGACATGACAGAGCCAGGCTTTAAAATGGGAATTTTTGTCACAATTATTGTGCATTTTTCTAATCAGAGTCCAGATCCTGTCGTGTGTCAGTTCTGATAAACGTTCAGGAAACTGTCGCGGCGACTCTGGAGCAGTGATGGAGGATTCAGTCTCGTGGCTGCAAGGTAATGACAGCGTTACTCTGAACAAGAACAGGAACACGCAGAAAATGTGCCTCTCAAATGTTCTTCTCGGTCAAATTGCTCAACTCCTGTTTTTGTGTAATGTGGATTTTTCTTCTGTGATCTGCAACAAATAGAGACAAGCTGAAGTTTCCAGCAGTTTTAGTTCTTCACATATTTCTTGGAGGAGTGGAGCTGCTGTGGAGGCACAACCAGTCTCACAGATTGAGTTAAACCTCAGTGGGTGGAGCCGAAACACAGATTTTCTCTAACTGTGTTGGATTTACTGTAAATATGAGCAGTCAGCTGGGGAATAAAACATAAAAACATTGATATCTGCCTCCCAGTATAGCTGTAAGTAGTTATGCTGTCTGAATCCTCAACAGCAGCTTGTGACTCTGCCGCTACACAATAAACTAGAAAACACTTGAATAAAAACTACTGGAGGAAAGCAAAGTTGTTGCTCGAGGTCCTGAATGAGCACAGCAAAGTGGAAAAGATTAAAATGAAAGGTGCTGATCGCCTTCACAGACAGAATCTGCTGGGATTATAATTAAATGTAGCAGGTGGGACCTTTTTATATGATCTATCAGTTATATTCATATTAATACAATTAACTGTACTTAAAAAAGTGAAAAGGTCATGTCTGTTGCAGCTGCAGCTGTCAATGGCTGATTTTTTTTTTTTTTTTTTATTAAATTCATATAGATGTCATCCTATTTTTCACTTTTTCCAATATGATGTGGATGCATAAAGTTCGATCAAAGCCAAACCAAAAACACAAGAGAGGATGTAACAAATAATATGAGGTTAGTGCTCTTTCTATCGACTGAACTAAAAAGAAATAATAACAGCTGGTAATTAGGTTTTAAAGAGAGTAACATGTGAATGGCAAACACACACACACACACACACACACACACACACACACACAGGCCTACACTTTACCTGTTTTCCGTACACGCTTTCTGGCTGAAGATCCACGTTTTGTGCTGATAGAAAATGACTGATTTTGTAATATTTCTCAGCCTAAAGGACCAAGACTCAATGAGCTTTGTAATATGAGGTTCAAAGTTCGGGTGCTAATACAAAATAAGTTCAAAAATAGGATTGTTAGAGGTATGTATGTATGTGAGGGGGCCAAGACACTGACTCACTGACCTCTGCAAAACAATCAGGACTGATTCCTGAAAATGAAAAAAAAATCATATGAAATGAAAAATGAAATGCAAATGAAACAATAACGGCTGATAATTAACTTTTAAAGAAAGTAGCATGAATTGATCTAATGTATATTTGCATTGACTTAATGTATATTTGCTCTTTTTTGTTGGTTTGTTGACATTTTTTCTTTTTTTTTATGCAATCAAATTTTGAGGTGGGATTCTCTTATAAACCCCGAGGGGTTTTCTGTATCTCACCTGCACAGTCTATTGTTATTTCATTCTTGTTCTGATGTTTTGCTTTTATTGTGCAAAAAATAAAAATAAAAATAAAAATGGCACATACACATAAACATACACTTTGACCTTTGCCTGTTTTCCAGTTTTGTCCTCTCTGGCCACCGTACCCTCTTTTTTGCTGTGAGCTGGTCACACCAAAGCAAAGCAATCGCTCAGAGTGAAGGTGGCTCCTGATTGGCTGCCCTGGAGACAGCGCAAACACATTTACTGCTCGATTCAAAGTAAAATTTTTTAATCCTGAACACGGTGCTGTTGGATCTCTGCATCTCGGCTCTAATCGTCTCTCTCCTTCCGTCTGTTGTGGAAACGTGACCTGACGCACACACACCTGTCGCAGCAGTCGAATCCTCAATCACTTCATGCCCCTTTAAGCAGGAAATGTTCTCATCACACTTGGAGGCGCTGATGATGGCGGACCTCATGACTGATTCATCCACCATTAAGTCATCGATCTGCAGGAAGCATCACACAGCCAGGCCCCCTGACGAGCCAATGCTCCAACACACACACACACACACACACACACACTGGCTCTCTCTGCACAGGTAAAACTCTGGAAGGCCGGCACAGCGCTCAGCTTGACAAAAATAATTTTGGCCCCACACTGAACCCATTCCACTGTAACAAACACAAATGTGAATCACCACGCTGCAGCAGAACGGCTGAAAGAGCAACAGAAAATATTAAGTGCAACCAAAACAAAGACTCCTGACTCTTGGAGGCGTGATTTACACGGTTCCATACCGCGCTAAAGTCTCTCCAACCAGCGAGCCGGTGAAGGACGACAGAATTTACAACTTATTCAGCGGCAGAGTTTACCACTTCTGCACGACGGATTACTATCTGGAGGTCTGAGCTGCTTCATTGGTACTTATTAGCTACTGGCTTATTAGCTAACTGGAGGGTGTTCAGGCAGAATCAAGCCAAACAAATACTCATTAAAAGTGTTACTGTCATCCAAATGGAGCTAGAAGTCTGGTCCAGACTGCATGCAGCGACTGCCGATGGGCTCTACTTTTCTGCAGGGAGGTGGATGAACTGCAGCAGGGCTCTTTAGTGGCTAAAGTGGTCAGACTGACACTTGCATACACACTCAGTGGCCACTTTATCAGCTCCACCTGCACAATCCAATCTAATCCAACTGTTGTGCCATGACGTTTCCTTTCCTGCTGCCTATAATGCTCAGGTTGTCTTGTTGTCACGGTAACAGAGGTGTACATTCACTTCTGTGTTTGGCATTGAGCTCATAGTTAGTGCTGCTGTTGTTTACTGAGAGGTGTTTCCACTATTCTGTCCCCCACATTATATATAAATAGGAAGGACAAAAAATGAGAAACACCTCTTAACATAATGTCGTCCAGTAGCAGACCTCTGCAAACTACAACCTCAATAATAAACACAGAATTAATTTTACACATTCTCCACCATGTCAACACAAACTGGACATTATAAACTTTGTTAAAAGGTAGAATTTATGGCAGAGCTGTTGACCTGAACTGCATCAGACTGGACAGCTGGACCTGATAATGTGGCCATTGAGTGTGTATATAAGTAACATGCTAGTGATGACACTGATATAATAATAATAATAATAATAATATATATATTTATATTGCACTTTTTGAAACACACAAGGTGCTCCACATATAGGATTAAAAACAGTATAAGTAAAGGTAAGTATACATACTTACCTTTCATACATACTTACAAATGCATACACATCAATATGCAAGATGAGGGGACAAATGTGAGTACATGTATAAATAAACAGGGAACAGATAAAAGTCCTTGATCTGATGATCAGAGTGGCCACCAGCGAGTGTCTTGTATGTAATTAGGAAAAGTCTGAAATAAATGCTGCTGTGTTTAACTGGAAGGCAGTGAAGGCAGGTAAGAGCTGAGGTGCTGTGGGAGCGACGGCTGGTTTTTCTTAACAGCCTAGCTGCTGCATTTTGCACCAAATGAAGACGAGCAAAGAGGACTGAGTAATTCAAGTAATTGAGAAAAGGTGAAGCTGTGCACTAGAGGTTCCATGTTTTTGGCTGATAGAATCATAACTGAGAGAAACAGGACTGATTGAGCTGTGTAATATGAGGTTCAAAGTTCAGAGGCTGGTAAAAAAAAAAAAATAAATACTAACGTTTTTCAGAGGTGGGCTTGATGTTGCCAGCAAGGAGGCCAAGATAAGGACTGACTGACAAGCGGTGCTGATCACAAAGACCTCGGGTTTGTCCGAACTGAGTTGGAGAAAATAAAGACATGCTGCCTCTGCTCCATACGCGATCTCGTAGACTTTCCTGCTGGTGCGTGAACATCACACTGGGAACCTGCTCAGTGTCTGGCCTAGTCTTGTTGATTTGACACTTTTCCTCAAATGGCGCATGTGATGGAAAACGAGCGAGGTTCTGCTCCGCTCTCAGAGTGAAGGAGACCTCAGGAGACTGTGATGTCTTATGCAGAGGAGGTTTACTGATGCTCATCTGAGGAGGAGAGAGTCTGAGCGCTGCGAGTGCCAACACTGCAGAACCACACCAGTTCTGAGGTTTGCTCACTGGCACACCTTATTTAAAAAGAGAATATTTACCTTAGTGTGTTAGAGGTCAGCAGCTCTGTGCTCATGAAAGGCGTCAGTCCGCCTGGTCTTGTCTCCCTGTGTCTGCCGTGCCTCAGACTTCAGGCCTTGGTCGCCTGGAGACAGAACATCTTATCATTGCAGAGCAAAAGGGCCTAAAATTCCTTCATAGTCCATGCTCAGAAAACACACCAAATACATCCTTAAAGATGCATCAGGCGATATTACATGCATTTTTTTTTATTTTTATTTTTTTATATGTATAGTAAAATCACTTGCATCACTTGCACTGCGAGTGGCTCTTCTTCCAGCATGCAATTTTCCGCCAGCTTGTTGTTATTATTATAAGCTCCTCCTTTGGCCTCCACTTCACCCCTCGCTGCTTTTAAAAAAGCAGATGGCTGCTGATTCATCAGCAGCTCTTCTAAGAGTGTCTAATGGGGATGCAGTGTTAATGTACGTTGATGACTATGTGTGAAATCGGAAGCCAAGCTCTATTTAAATGGAAGATCACATTTTCCTTCATTTTATCTTCACGGTCGTAGGTTTGGTTCAGCTGTGTGGGACGTTTTATTCATATAATTTGGGGAATATGGAATAATTTCAAGAAATGTGTGTAAAACTACGATGGAAAGGTCATCTTCATACATCACAAATCTGGACGAGGCACTCGTAAAATGTTTGCCACAGCTCAGATCTGCTTGGCTGTGCATTTTTTTTTTATCTGTTTTTATCTGGACATTGAATTCCTTCTGAGCACATGAGGGCTGAAAGCTGGAGTGAGGCGACAGGGAGTGAACACCGTCCACACGCCACGCCGCCCTGTCCTCTTCCCCTACAGCCGTTACACCGATCTTTCTTTGAACCCGCTCCTTCAGGTTTTGGTGTCAAAGGGCAGGGGCTTCTTTCTAGAGTCGCTGTTTTACATCGTAGAAGAGGGACAGAGACTAATTTGTCCACCACAGTAATCTGCACACACTGTTGGTGCTCGGAAAGTGTGTGCAGATCATCATCAGAGTGGAGACTGGATGTGCTTCCATAATGTTAGCAGAGGAATTTTTATAAATGTATTAATATGTGAAAATATGACCATGTTATATGCTGTTTCAAAGCAGAGTGATAATCTTGCAGGAGTCAAGATGAAAAACAAAAGGATGTGAATGTGAGCCATAAAACGGTGACGGCACTTCATTGTCATTTATTTTCTCTGTAGTGGAGAATTTGCAGATTTCCAGTTTTTACAAATCAGCTACACCGCAGCGTTACACTGAAACACTCCAAATCCAAACCAGAACGGACCCGAATCCCAAATCCATTCAACGTTTCATTTTCCTCTCTCGCCGCATTACACGGTGACATTCATGTATGTATTATGTGACATTTGCCACCACATTATGCTGTTAAAAGGGCAGCAAATGGACTCATTTGAGAGTAAAATCATCCACTCTGACACTGTCATCCATTACACCTGGGGCAAAGCAAGCTCACATAATAACCTCACTGAAAACTGCATGAAAGGAATTATCTGCTGGTGAATCCCCGGAGCTGCCGAGTGGTTTTGACCATTAAAGTGAGAGGAACAGATACGGCTGGAAACATGAGCAACAACACACCAACAACAACAACAACACGGTCCTTTTAGCTGTGAAGATAACACAGCCCAAGAAAACCAGAAGCGTATCTCAATGCCAAAATCAACAAGAATCAATCATAAGTTCCTTCAGTTAAATCTTTTGCAGTTTTATTACTTTATACCCCAATTTTTTCATAAAGTCGCTTTTTGTATGCTTTTTCTCCTCATAAAGTGGTTATTTTTGGTGTTATTTTTATAGATACTTGAACAGCTAAAGAAGGTCAGCACCATAACACCTTTCATAACACAAACCTGTCATCAGAGCAGCTGAGCAGGTATTAGAAACAAGTAAAAAATATATATATATATATAGGCTAGTGAAGATCACACATTTCTCTCTTGCAGTTAAAAAAAAGTCATTGTAACAACCTGATGAAGGCAGAGGCTGAAACAATGTTGGTGATTCCCACATAGTCCAATAAATTACTTTTTTATCCGAGAGAATTAAGTGGTCTCTACTATGTTTTTTCTGTTTCTACTAACCGATGACCTGCACCTTTCTGGCTGTGCCTCCGTTATGCATTTTCAATTAGAAATGAATCCGTCTTGACTGGGACCACCGATCATTTCACCGTCCTCTTCCAAACAGCTGTTTCCCAGAATCGTCTGGGTGGACATGGCGGCTTGACAACAGGCGGCGGTTTGGAGTCCATGTGTGGCCGATCCACTTCGACCATGTGGACCGGTGACTCCACCAGCCTCACATCCATCCAGGTGATTCCTACGATGGCGAGGGTCATTGTACGGGAAAAGTTACCAGGGGAGGGGGGTAATATTCCCAGGAAAAAGTAAAATTTATGAGAAAAAACTCGATATTATCTGAGATTGCACCAAAGAGAGGCAATTTTAATTTTGTTTTAATTTCATTGTATGCATATAATAAAGGCAATCTATCTATCTAGATTTGGTATGTGCATTTATGAGAAAAAAAGCTTTTTCCTATACTTATCTTTCTTTTCCTCCAAGGAGCCACGCTCTGCTGCTGCTCGCCGTGTATCAGGCCTGCAGCTGACGACCTCATCAAATTCTGCTTTGCAGTGGGATTTAGTAACAAGGAAATCCTGGTGATTTTAGCCCAGAATCACAACACTGTTTTCTTCTGAAGTGGCCCGAGTCATGGCGTTGTCTCTTCAAAGTCTGGATGTTCCTTCATAATGAGAATCCTGCACTGGAAAAGCGGCTCATGGCCTCACGACCTCATGACCATACGCTGGGAGATTCATCGCCAGCGTGCCTGCCTGCCCTCCACCGCTTCATCAGCTGTCAGCCACGGTTAAGGGTTAACCCTCATTGATCTCTGCAGGGAAATTCTTTCTCTGCATTTTGACCCACTCTAACTATCAGTGGCCAGCCATCCAGTTCCAATGCCGGCCTGCACTGAAGGGATTCATGCATGCATGTTTTTGATGGTAGGGAAATTGGAGCATCCGAAAGACACACACACACAAAGACGTGGAGAATATGCAAACTCCACCCAGCCAGGATTCGAACCCAGGACCTTCTTGCTGTGAGGCGACAGTTGCCCTTGCCACAGCTCCCTCATCTGTCCTCAACACCACACCAAGCCTGGCTACAGACACCCTCCGTCCTCCCCCTGCCTTGCCTTGCCACCTCCATCCATCTCCAGTCTCCCTCCCTGTCAGTAAACCTGCTTTAACTCATTGTCCTTGTTTTGGAGTCTTGCGCTTTGGTCCACCCCTGTCCACACGGAACAAAATAAAAAACTAAAATTTCTGCCGAGGTGCATAAGTCTGCATTAAGCCTGCAGACTTATGTGCATGTTCCATTCTGCTCACATTATTATTTCATGCATTTTATTCATTTATTAATTTGGTGGTACACGGGACTAATGGGTCTGCTACTGCAGCCACAGTTAATAATATTCTGTTACACTGCACATATCAAACACTCAATGTGCATTTTTTTAAACTGATATTAGTCTTCTGGTAATCATTTCTACCCTTCCACTCTGTGTACAAGACCCTGCTGTAACTGTGAGGCCATGACAGTATGACAGTGCTAAATGTGTCACACTATGCCAGTTCTTAATGTCGGCAATGCTTCCGAGCAATCCACATATTTATTTTGAAGATAGATTCTGACACCGAGTCAGGCACAGCGGTTACAGGCCCACCGAGACTTTCCATGCAATATGATGCATTTTTCATATTTCCCAGATAAGACTGCACACTTCAACACTGCCGACTTCTCATTACATTTACTACACCTCTCCCGCCTCGCAGGTAAATGTGCTGTTGCCCTCACATGCCCCGCACACAGAGTTTGCTTACCAACGTGTGAAACTCCTACGCTCGGCGGCCTCACGCCATCCTGCTGATGGAACGGAGGCGGGCAGATTTCATGTTTGCAGGGTTGGCTGAGGACCGCTGTGAAATTGGAGTTATGCACATTAGTGGTGCAGTGTCTCCTCAGTGCTCAGTGTGTGTGTGTGTGTGTGTGTGTGTGTGGAGGGAGGGGTCAGGCAGGAGAATCCTCTCTGTTGACCGTGCTTAACATGAAGACTCGCCGTGTCAGTCGCTGTCGCAGGGAAACCCGCCGAGTATAAGCCACCCCTGCAGCTGCCACCTCTGCTGTAGCAGCCAAAGATCTGAAATATTGTATTTTAATTACAGAACAAGGATTTAATATCCTTTTGTGAATGTGATAAAGTCGTTTTTTGTTAGCTCGAACCACCTATTTTCCTATTGGATGCTTTCATGTGCTTCAAATGAGCCTGAAAAGTGTGTAGCCTAGAGAATTGGCCCTGTGTTCCAAATCGCATACTTCTACTTTTTACTTTTAGTATGTACTGCAGCTGCCCTAACAAAGTATGCATACTATTGGGACACACTACATACGTCATCCCTGAACTCCGACCCTCTTGATCACTTCGAAGCGCCACATTTGAATGTTGTTGTCAAAATGGCGGCGCTGTTTCATACTGCGCTGTCGTCGGTCATGTTTCTGATCTTCTGTCTTCCTGTCTCTGCTGCTGTCACTGAGTGAGGTGAGTGCGATGTGTGTGTTGTGTTGTCTTCCTTATGTCGGTGTGGCTTGTACACGCAGCTCAGTCAGTGTGACGTAACGTCCTCTGTGCAAAGGATTGTGGGTCAGAATGGCCAGAGCAGCATGCTGACATGCATACTGCGAAATCTGACCGGATGTAGTAGAACATCCTGGTACTCTTGGCATACTGCATCTGACATACTATGTATTGGGACATACTAATTCTTTTTTTTTTTTTTTTGCCTATTAAATAGTATGGTAGTATGGGTATTGGAACGCAGGGCCAGTTTGGACTGTGATTAGCATGCACCTGTTACTAATTACTCAAATAAACCTTTAATTCAAAGTCACTCAGCTCAACACTCCAGACTGCCCTGCCTGTATCTGAATCTTGTTGTACATCTGAGACATTTTTAGCCTGAACAGTGTCGCTGCATCTGCCACTTCAGTTTCCACCTCCCTAATCTTTGTTAGAAAGCAGAGACGGACAGTAACTGTGTACGTTTACTCGAGTGTTGATGAAGTACTGGAGCTTTCCTTGAGTATTTCCATTCTGTGAGACTTCATACTTTTCCTGCACTACATTTCAGAGGCGAATCTTTTACTTTTTACTGCGCTACAGTTATCTGACGGCTGTTTTATGAATTACTTTGCAGAGGAAGCTTTTCCAATCAAAACATCAGATGTGATGCATCATTAGCCAGCAGGATATGGACTAGCACTGTTCCCTCCGTAGTAAGGGTATGCACTTTATATTCTTTATATTCTTTCATTTTATATTCAGTTTATATTCTTTTTTAACAGCACCTTATGCGGATGATGCCTGTACGATGCCTGTACGATGGCTGTAGGTAAACATATACATGCTGGCACTGTTATTTCTGTATATTGTACACTATGTGTGTACTTACTGTCACTGTCTTTTTGTAAAAGACATTTTGTATTGTTCATTGTGTGGTGCATGCAGCTGTATATCAGCACTCGGAGCTCAAGACAAATTTCCTGCAAGGACAATAACGTTTATTTGATTTGATTTGATTTGATTTGAGTTGGGGCTGCAACGTCAAAAAAGTTCATATAGTTTAATGTGTCAATAATTTAGCACTCTAAAATGAACCACTTTCGCAATGGAGACTTTTTACATTTCATAACTACTACATTCTGATACTGCTGGACTTTTCCTTGAGTAAAAAGGGACTCTCACTCCATTACGGCGCTGCTGCTTTCTGTTAGGTAAAGGATTGGGCCCGTTCTCCACCGCTGCTAAAGGGAGGCACCACAGCGGCCAATCTTATGTCAGTATCGTTTTGTCCAAGGCTCCTGCGGATGTATGTCAGGAAACTGATGTCAGTTTTCTGCCAACTCCACCTTTGCTCTGCTGCCACACTTTCCTCACCGACTCCTCTATTTTAGGAACACGCCCCATCCCAGACGGATGGCAGCTCTGACTCAAGTCCTCAGAAATGTCCAGCAGCTTCAGCTACGGCATCTTTCATCGTTTAATGGCCGACGGTTCACCCGGTCCAGCCTCCGTGTTCTTCTGCGGAGCCGTCTCTCTGGACCGATGCTGGAGCCAGGTGTTGACAAAAGGAAGCACAAGGAGCCTCTTTGAGAAAACATGGAGCCTCAAAGTGCTGTCTTTGCCCTGATGTGCACCCAACCCTGGACCGCTCTCTGTCCTCACTGACCTGCTGCTGTTTCCTGACACTGAAGGGCACATTAGAGAAAAAAAAAAGCAAGTGGCAGACCATAAAACCCACAGTTTCTCAAAGTGCAACGCAGCCACTTGACTCAGGTCAAAATCTAAGTAAAAAAGGTCAAAAAATGTTTCCCCTCTTGACTGCATCAGGTGTGTCAGGCCAAAAGTTATATACCAGTTTAGGGTAAAATAATAACAATAATAATAATAATGATAATAATAATTAATTAAAAAAAAAAAAAAAAAAAAAAAAAGACTGCACTACAAAAACTCAAAATCTTACCAAGAATATTTGTATTATTTCAAGTCAAAATGTCTTATTTCTAGTCAAAATATCTCATTACACTTAAAATAAGACATGATCACCTCAGAAATAACTTGTTTAAACAATTTTCACCTGTTTCAAGTGAATTTTCACTTGTTCCACTGGCAAATTTTGCCAATGAAATGAGCAAGTTGTCTAAAAACAAGTTACTTCTGAGGTGATCATTGTCTTATTTTAAGTGTAATTCGATATTTTGACTTGAAATAAGACATTTTGACTTGAAATAAGACAAATATTCTTGGTAAGATTTTGAGTTTTTGCAGTGTGCACACTGAAATAAAATGGAGATGCTCCTCAGATGCAAAAACTTGAAGCGTGACTGTGCTTTCCACATTTCATGGCAAACTGCCTATGGATTGTGTCAGATTTAATTACTATCAAATTTGACATTTTGGCCTAAAGGTGGCGCCAGAGGAAAAGTCACAATGAGTAAATTACTTGACGAGCCCAGCTAACTTAACATAAACCGGCTAAACTGGATTTCCCAGTTAGCAGAAAGAGCAGCGGACTTCAACCATGAGCTTCCTTTGCTCTTACTTGTGGCTTTATTCACCGGGTTGTGTGTGTGTGTGTGTGTGTGTGTGTGTGTGTGTGTGTGTGAGAGAGAGAGAGAGAGAGAGAGAGAGAGAGAGAGAGAGTGATCCTGCAGGTTTCCATATATCTATATCACTTCATGCCGGAGTTACATTGTAGGAAATGTGCAATATGAATGAAGATTGACTGACTGACTGATTGATTGATTGATTGATTGATTGATTGATTGATTGATTGATTGATTGATCAAAACAACTTATCGCAAAGTTCAATTAAAATCCAATTAAACACACAGTCTCTTTCACTGGCACCCATTTTGACAAATAAACCCCTGGTTCCTATTAGAAGCCAAGTTACATCAAATATTCCCATCAAAGCTCAAAGCTGTTGTAGCGCAGCAGGCTGAGGGCAAGGGGCGGGGCTTCTCCTGCCACCTGTCTCTGAACAACACCTGTGGGTTTTCCCCATCACACCCTGCTCGCTGTCCCGGGACAGAATCAGCACACCAGCCGAGACACTGACATGTTTTAGAGTTTATAATTCTCAATCTGAACCCCATGAGGCTCTGATTATGTAATTATTCCAACAGGTCTGAGGGGTCGGTGCTGTGAAGTGGACATTAGGGAGGGTCACATACGTCACCGTGGTTCCAGAGTGTGGGTCCTAAGTGTGTAATGAGGTGAAACAGTGCAAAACATGCTAGACTTGGAGATGTGACATATATTTTTCTACATCTGTAATTCTCTAGTATCTTTCGATTGTGTTTCCTAGTTTTTTGCTGAGCTAGAATTTTGTGCAAAAGGAAATAAAGGCGGGTCCCAAATAGATGCAGGTCCCAAATACAGTTCGGTCGCTTTTGATGAATCAAGCAAACAGAGGCCCGGGCCACTGATGCAAGTTTTATGGTATTTTAACCAAAAGTTAAGACAACAGTAAAGAACAGGGCATTAAAAGTAATTAGTGAAAATAAAGAATGGCCTCAACCATTCAGAGAGCGGATTATCTGCCTCTGGCACTCGGGCTATGTGAGCAAAAGGCAAAGCAATGATAGATAAGACTGCGCAGAAACAAATTGGGCCACTTAATCTGTGTCTGTTTTAGAGTCCCGCTCAGGGATTGTGCAGACGTAGTTCCCAGAAATTCTAATGAGAATCAGTCTGAAAATATTTTCACACTTTCAAAGTCTACACAGACAAAGTTAATCTATTAAAAGATACTAAATTAGAGTTTGTTATATGTGGGCGGTTTCACTGAACCTCTGCTTGATCTCGATTCAGCGGTTGAATTGGGGGAATCAATGAAATGCCCGATGATTTGGTTCATTAACGTTGAGGTCTGGACCAGTTGGGCTGCTTTAACTCCCCCCAGCTGACGGTGGACAGAGCTTGCCCCACAAAACCTTAATTACCTTTCACTTCAAACCGCGAGGCCGTGTCAGCTAAAGCTTAGGGCTCATTAATTCCAACACCGCTGTAGATACCTGAATTGATCACTACCTTCATGCAGACCTTGGTCTCTTGATCAGGAGCTTATTTCTCAGAGACAATTCAGACTCACGATGAGACCGACAATCAGGTGCGGCTTATTTGAACGGCCACTTAATGTAGAAAACATGCACAACAAAATAATTGTTCTCTAAGTGGTTAATATCTGCACTGAACAAAACTAATGAGAGGATTCATAGGTATTATCATCAAATAATGGAGCTCTTAACACATTAAACTCTAATTTGCAATTGTCATCTTGTTCAGTCAACCCCTATCCGTTGCTACTATTTCAATATAACTGATAAAGCCAAAAAAAAACAAAAAAACAACCACTTTGTATCATTTGCTTGCCCTGTGTTCTCTTGAATGTCCGGTGATCAGCCAATGACAGTGTTAATTAAAGACTGACTCATCAGCTTGACTGTATATAAATGGGTGGAGTGTGCAGCCAGGAAAATCACCAACCAGACGACCAATCACGCTAACGGCCCACAGCCCACTAGGGCCCACACACAGTTCATGAATGGGGTAGAGGGGCCCACACCGATATTCTTTCAGGGGGCCCAGAATTTCTAGCAACTGTCCTGGTCAGATGATCATGTTGTTAGAGTTTGAGGTTGTTTGAAAATTCACAATGTGCACACTGATGGAACCATTTCTTACTTTCGTTCTCCATCTTATTCAGGTGTTTCTTAATAAACCGTTAAAAATGAAGAAAATATGCAGTCATTTTCTCATGCCGTGAAACCCAGTTTGACGGTGCACATGCACACGGTGTTAAATGTGTGACTGACAATTCACATTTTACTCCATTCATTCATTCATCTTCTAAATCGCTTATCCTCACTAGGGTCGCGGGGGGGTGCTGGAGCCAATCCCAGCGCTCATAGGGCGAAGGCAAGGAAACACTCTGGACAGGTCGCCAGTCCATCACAGGGCAGACAGACAAACCTAGGTGGTGTGATTTAGCTTCTCCAATTCACCTAAACCTGCATGTCTTTGGACGGTGGGAGGAAACCAGAGTTCCCGGAGGAAACCCACGCAGACACGGGGAGAACATGCAAACTCCACACAGAAAGGACCTTGGGTGGGAATCGAACCCAGGACCTTCTCACTGTGAGGCGACAGTGCTAACCACTGCACCACCGTGCCGCCCCCATTTGATTCCATTTAATCACAAATTCTGAATTGGGATTCTTTGATTAATATGAATTCAGTTATTAACGACTGCATACATATATTTTCCTGGTTTGATCAGTCTGTTTTTGCAGTATCAGCCAACATTATTTGTGTTAAACTATCAGACAACATTTTCTTTATGTTCCCTGAACTCCAAGTGTATGAGTTTTTCAGTCAGTATCTGAACTCAACATGGAAGGTACGAATGTGAAACCAACTTCATCTCGTCAGCAACAGCAGGTCTGCTTGTTTCAAGTTGCTGAGGTAAAGCAGTCGTTTCACAATATACAGTAAACTTTAGTGATTTAAGCAGACTCAACTCATCAGGTGAACATTTTGCAGATCCTTGAGCGAGTTAGTCTGTGAATGTCCTGCAAATATTAAAAGCCAAGCCAATTTTGCTCTGCACCCCCCACAAGAGAGCCTGTATACTATGAACTGAAATAGGTTATGGACAGAGCTATTTTGTTTCAGAATTGTGTATCAATACTCACTGCAGCAGAGCTCCCTGTAGTGCATTTAGCTGTGAGAGCCCTGCACTCAAACCATAAATTAATGAATCGATCTTTGGAATTTGTGAATCAATTCAAATCGCAGAAGATAAGAATCATGATTCTTACATGAATCGATTTTTTCCCCCTCACCCCTAATAAAAACACAGGGATATCTGGCTGGAGGAGGTGAATGATTAACACTCTCCGCTCCCTCAGCAAACACCTCCTGAGGTAGGACTGAACAAGGTGCATCACCCCCATCCCCCGTGCTCCCTGGCTCACAGAGACAACAGTGGATGTGGTGGGAAGCTCCCAGTTGTGGATTTATGTAAGTGTGTGTGGAGGAAGCGTTGAGAGAGTGAGCTCAGTAAATGCTCCCCGAATAAATAAACGTTTATAATGAGCTTTTAATCTTCAACTATGGAATAAAGGGGATGAGACAGCAGCCAAGACGTGCCACTAATTTTTTTAACTCAAATGGTCATAAATTTTACCTCGCTGGCAGATGGGGCCTGAGGATGGCCGTGTCAGATTTTAGTTTGTTCCATCTGCCCGTTCAACACTTTACTCCAAGGCAACATAGCTTGACAACTAATGCACAAGTTTTTCACGAAGCAAAGACAAGACTGACCTCGTGCAGAATGTAAACAAACACGACATCACTCATGTGCGCTGATTGATGGCATCACCGGTTGACCTCTGACCGTCTGATAACATTATTAACAATGACATTTAGAGGAGTAAAATATAACAGAAAAATAGAAATGATTTGTTTCGTAGCAGCTTAAATCTCTTCTTGGCTCACTGCCATTTAAATTATAAAAGTGCAAATTATATTGAATAATTAATTAATGACGTGATCAGCGGCTCGCCATGATGTTTGGCGAGTGCATTCATCCTTAAAAGAAAGATCATCTTAAAAGAAAGGTTCATCCTCCTGATTGTGGTGACTCTGACCTTTTCTCTTACAAAACCTTCAGATTAAACATTTTACTTACACAGCATATTCCTAAATGTAATGGATGGATAGCCAAGTAATTTTCAGAGTATACTCATGCTTCTCAGGGAATGAATCCTCTCAGTTTGAGTGCCGTCATCACCTTGCCTCATGAGCCAAAATGCCAAATTTATATGCCACAATCTATTGAGCAGATTGTCATGACATTTGGTGAGCACATTCATGCTCCCCAGTGGATGAATCCTTTCAATTTTGGTGAACTCACAATCTCCCCTGTAGTGCAGCCCGTAGGCCAAAATCTAAAATTTGCATGAGAAATCATTAAGCATAACTGACGAGTTGCATTACAATGGGTGAGTGCAGTCATACTCCCCAAAGGAAGATCCCTCTTCCTCTGATTTTTATGAGCACCTTACATTTTCTCTAATGCCACCCTCAGGCCAAAAAGTCAAATTTGACATCTCAAAATCTATTAGGCAGATTGCTATGATTGGAAAGCACATTCATGCTACCAAGAGAAAGAACCCTGTCAAGTGACTTCATGATTTTTCTTCCAGCACCATCCTCAGGCCAAAATGAATACACCAGGTTCGAAATGCACCAAGCCCCCAGCAGAGGAGGGCCTGCTCTAATTCAACACAAACTCACATCTCATTAGTGCAGAACAGCTGTGGTGGAGAATAGCAGCATCCAGTTCAAAGACGTGCATCTGTGAAATTGAAGCTCACAGTATAATGTATGCACTACCACAGTAAGTACCACCACATATGCTTGAGATCAACAAGATGTCGACAGAAGTGGCTGTTTTCTTGTGTTTGCTTGTGGTTAGTAGTGAGCTTCTCAAAAATAACAAAGAAATAAACCACTGACTGAAAAAACAGACAAAAAAACACTTTTTGTTCAACCAACATGGGCTCAGTGTGTGTCTGTCCATTATACACCATGTATTGTTTAAACAAAAGTCAACAAAAGTCTTTTTTTTTTTCATTCATTGAGTCAGTGGGAGAGGAGTAGAGTGGAGTCAGATGGAAGTGCTTTGCAGCAGAAGATTTATTTGTAGATTCTGCTGAGGAGACAGTATGAAGATGTTTTCAAAGCTTTCATGCTATAGAACAGCTGTCAGTGTTGCTGAACCGAGCTCTGGCAAAAAGCTCATCAGACTAACAAACAGCCATTCTCTGAAGTAGCGGCACTGTTGTTGTTTTTTTGCGGCGTTTATGCACATAATCGCTTCCTCTGAAAAAAGTCCTGCATCGGGAGTGTGAGAGCAACACGGCATTTCAGTCGAGCAGATTTTATGTTTTTATTTTGTGTGAGGTTTTGTAAAAAATCCCTGACATTTTTCTGTAGTGGAGGTCATTTACACTCACATCAAGGCAAGCAATGTGACTTTAAATCATTGTTGCTACAAGAGAGCCTCATAAACTATTAGAACACAGCACTGATCAAGAAATCCACATGGTCTGCCCACACGTTGCTTTTCAAGTTTTCAATCAAAGCCGGCAGAGATTTTGTATTAAGTTGCATGATTTGACATTTGGCTGTGGCTAAGAAAAACTGAATTTGCAAAACCTGTGGCGTCACAGTGAAGGATGCAGGGTTGACAGCGTCTGACATTACACCTGGCAACACATCCAGACAGGTCTAAAAGCTGAACAAGTGTCTTTTTTTTCCCCCACTGGCATATCCCTTTGGCATCTGGAGACAGGTTTACACGCTTTTATCTCTCGTTCTGATTGTTGTAGCGCTCTTTATGTTTGAGTCAGCCTTGTCCCGCCTGCAACCCATCCGAAATGCAGCTGCGAGGCGGCTTACTGGCACCGAGAAGACAGACATTATCTCCCCTGCACTGGCCTCTCCTCACTGGATGCCAGTCAAATGCAGAATTGATTTTTAAGGTTCTTTTATTTGTTTTTAAAGCACTACATGGTTTGGCACCGGGCTACATTTCGGATCTCCTCAGACCCTGTTCCAGCTCCGGGCCGCTCAGATCCTCTGATAAATTATTCCTCCACATCCCACGTCCTCGGTATAAATCAGGGGTGAACGTGCCTTTTCCACTGTTGCCCCCAGGCCATGGAAAAACGTACCCCTCGCGACCATTTTTAAATCCCGTTTTAAGACTACTTTTTTGCTTTAGCCTTCTGGTGCATGTGCATTTTATTCCTCATGTAACGTTTATGTACTGCACCTTTTATCCACATTTGTTTATACATTTTCATTTTTATGCTTTTAACTTGTAATTTTATCTCATTGTACAGCATACATTGTTTTAAAATGTGCTTTAAAGAGTGACCTTATAAGCTCAGTGTACAGTGGCTCCCAGCTCACTCTGTTCAGTTCCTTTCATTGACTTTACGTGTGTTTACAGGAACTTTAAATTCTGTTTTTGCCTTGTGTGTGAACATATGGTTATG
Organism: Myripristis murdjan; assembly: GCF_902150065.1. NCBI lineage: Eukaryota > Metazoa > Chordata > Actinopteri > Holocentriformes > Holocentridae > Myripristis > Myripristis murdjan. The sequence goes on from NC_043988.1 coordinate 31,364,870, forward strand.
AGCAGGCTTAGAGAGGAGTGAGTGGGTGCGCGGCATGGCAGTCTTTTCCATTAGCATACATCAACCGTGTGGTGGTCATGCAGCTCAGAGGGCAAAGGTTGGGGTGCGATTGCAAGCGGGGCCACCCCTGCTTTGGATTTGTGCATCATAATGTGTTTTGAATAAATATGTCCACTAAATATAATGTACAACACACTCCAATATGCTTCAAAATATGCAAACACATGGTGTACATTACATAATACGCAGCGGTACACATATTCTCGCATCTATGTTTTTTTGCTTTCAGTAAACTTTGCAGAAGAAGTGTATGCATGCATTTAGTGTGTATGTCCTGTTCATACGAGTCCCCCTGTCTGTGATGAGGCCTTCACAGCTTACCAGGACTCAGCGCAGCATTGAACAGTGAGCCTTCTTCTCGATCATGCGTTAAACTGATAGTGAACCCCGGAATCCGGAGGCAGACAAAGCCTTTTCCCGCGCTTCCTTTTAAGTTGTGCAAGAGTTAGAATGGAAAAAGGCCCTGTTTCCCGCCTGGAAAGTGGACGGGTTACAACACCAGATGAACTGGGCTCTCTAATAATAGAGAGCACCTGGCCCTTTCACATCTTCATTCATGACCCATTAGAAAGGCTTTGCTGCGAAATTCCGTGAATCGGTTTGGGATTGGACGAACCTGCATTTGCTGCTCGGAGAATGTGATGATGGTGGAGCCCTTGACAAAGGCTACAGAGGAATAGCAGGAATTGCACTGGCACCTGACTTTTTCCAGCTGACATCTCTGGAGCTCAGACAAGGATTAACATCCAATTTGCCCCTCTCTTCTCGGGCTCAAGTCTATCCTAACAGCTCGGCACTTCAAAGAGCTAGATAAACAGGGGGCGATGGATGGTCATTCTTCAATGGGAATCGGCTTAGCGAAGCTCTGTTTAAAATGGCAGGAATACAAAAAGGAAAGCTGTTTTGATGTGTTGAGCGGTGTGACGGTCCAGCCAGCTGTACTGTATGAGGCCCCTTCTTCTGCCCTCCAGTGTGTGAGGCGCACAATACAGGCAAGGTGCCATGAAATGTGGACCATACGACTGGACAGGCTCCCGCAGTGGTTTGGACTGGACTGCTGTTAAATGCCAATATGACTGGTGAACATTCCTGAACTGTAAACAAATAAATCAGCTGTCAACCTCAGAATACAGAATATATTCTATTATTCTGTGGAATACAACACATTGTAGTACAGAATGTATTGGGTGCAAGGGTGCTCTACAGAAAATAAAACTATGACACATGAAATCCAATACAGTATAATAACCAGAAAATTGAAAACAGAAAAGGCTTAGACAAAGCAGGATAAAAATTGGTCATAAAAGTTACCAGATATGTAAAATTCTCCCTGTGAAAGTGTATTGTGACTTACAAAAATGGACTACAAGCCATCACATTATTTGTGGTGGAATAATACTGAATGTGTGTGTGTGTGTGTGTGTGTGTGTGTGTGTGTGTGTGTGTCGGTCTTTCTTAGCTTTTCAGTCTTGTTATGCTCTTGCAAGACATTTATTAGTACTAGTTTACTACTACGAAAGCGGGGGTGTTGATTCGTCAGAACTAGCTGAAGAATATGTTGAACATTCAGGTCTGTATATTTGGTGGTATTTGCGTCTTGGAAATTTAACGGCACGATAATTTGAGGTGCTTCATAAAGTTACTGTGGTGCTGATTAGTGCAGCAGAGTCACATTTACCGTTGTGTTACTGTCAGGTCTGCACCAGGTGACAGCCAATGAGAATCAACATGTTAATGCACGAGCAGAAATTTGTATATAAAGAGAAGACATTTTTCTGCACAATCCAAGGTTTTCCTCCTCCAACACAGCAGTGATTCAGGGCATGGCATTTAATAAATAAGCCAACCAAAAAACATACCTAATAATATAAATTAATCCATTATCATATTATTATCCTCATTATCAGTAGTCATTGTAGCAGTAGCAGCAGTAGCAGCAGTAGTAGTAGTAGCAGTAATATTATTATTATATAAATCCATGTTTCCAAGCACAGCGTTAAAAACTGGTGCCTATTTAGGTCTGTTTATTATCAATAGGCATAATTTATTAGCTAGAATTTCTGTCTGACAAAAGCTGGTGGAATTTTTTGCATACTGCAGAGTGCATTTATGAAGACGGAGTCGGTGGTGCCAGCATAGTGGAAGCAGTAAAACTCTTGTTATGATTGGGGAGAATGCCATAGTAGTGCTTCCTTACACAGTGTTAAAACTACTGGCGTCCTTTATGAGTACAGGCCTTGGTCTTTTGTGTCAGCGTAACGGTCACATGACATTGCTAACACGTATCCAGATGAAAAGAGAGATAGAGTCAAGTATCATCAGCATAGCAATGAACGAAGATGCTGTGTTACATAGTGATGTGTGCAAAAAATAACATAAAATACACATCCAAGAATTCAACCTTTGAACAGTAACACCTGACCATCTTTTTCCCATCATACTGATTAATTCTGACCAAAATTTTGTAAAGATTTTCAACGTGTGTCTTACATCCCACAGGGCGACTGGAAACTCTAATAATAAACCCTAAAAGCATCATCACCTTCTTCTTTTTTCATGATAAGGTTGTTCTCTTATGTAAAGCTGCCTCTAGTTTTTGATGCTACCTTACTTCCTCATTTACTTTTTGCTGGCAGTCTGTGTCTATTTTTTTTTTTTTTTTTTTCAAAGGACTGGGGATGAACTGGAAATGACTACTTGATGTAGTTAGAGCGAGCATCAATTTGTTGAAAAAGCCAAGGGTTGGGTGCTTCTGGGATTCATTTTTTGAGAGTTCATCAGCCTTGGAGGAATCTGTCAGAGAGCTGCAACACCCAGGCAAGCAAGACATAATCAGCTCTACAGGGAAAACAGCCCGCGTGCCACATTTTTACTTAATGAAGTAGAAGAAACCTAATTACCAGTTTCTTAACCAGTTATTTTAATTTTTTATGTTTGACAGATGACATGTTCATGACAGCCCCAGAGACTCTAACTCAAAAATGACACATTTTGGGGTAAAATGGGAATTTTAGTCAACACTGTGATTCAGTTTGGGTAAATAAGCAACTTTAACTACAAGTACAATATATTACTGAGCTGTAGACTTGGGCGAAAAAACAAAAACAACAGAAACAAAAAGATATTATTTATTCAAATACATATAGCTCTACAGCTCATTAAAAAAAATCCTGGCACAACGGACCTAATTATGTAGCCCAGGCTTTAAGATCGGCCTTCGAATAGCACTTCACGTTAACAATGTGCCAGGACTTAGAGGGAAAAAATAAATTCAAAACAAAAGGAAAAACAAAAACTTGGATTCTGTGTGTGCCAAAGTAAAAGTAACAAGGTGAAATCATCCAGGCTGAACAGACGTTTCTGTTTTTTAAAGTAGTCAGCATTTTAACAACAGACTGAGGATGCAGGACGGTGTGTTGAACGCAGCCCGCCACTGAAAGGGGGCGGAGCTTTGTCACAACTTCAGTGGCTGAGTCGGCGAGTTACGGCGAAGAGGCTGACCGACTGATCAGGTTCAAATTACTGGCGTCCACTCATCTGCATCTCTTTATCTTTGGGGCTAAAAAAGCATCTTGGCTCTTTATAGAGAAATATCATTTTAAGGCCGGCTAAAGCTGTACTTGCTTCCTAATCATTTAGACAGCATTTTAGACATACAGATATAAAATCTTTTGAATGTTTGATTTTAGTTTTACTTTTTTTCTTTTCCCATTTAGTCTTGGCTTTTATGTACATGTGTATTGTAAACCACGATTGTTAAGCTCTTTGGGTCAAATCCTGTTATTTTTAACCGTGCTGCATGAACAAAAGTGACTTGACTTAACCTTTTCAATTTTTTCTCTTCTTACCGTTTTATATCGTGTTGATTCCTCTTTGCAACTGCTTGTTCCTGAATTAATCCATGAGCAATAAATAAAATATCGAATTTAATCTTTTTTTCTTTCATGCATTCATTCATTTTCATGCAAACAAATTGATTGTATCTCAAATGGTCCCATTACATGGTTTGGTTTGTAACGAAATCTTTTTTAAAAACAAGTGTGAAGACGTTTAAATTTCATCAATTTTCTCTCTGGAATGAAATGTGATATTTTTCGGATTCTTTTTTTGTTTTGTTTTGTTTTGTTTTGGTTGTTTTTTTCCCCGTGACCCCAGACAGTTCTGTGTGTTTTCCCCGCAATCCACATATTTTCTTCACACCAGTTCATTCCTCAAGAGCCAGATAAACAAGACTCCACAGAGTGAAAGGAAGGCAGCACTGAAACAAAACAGAAACAAAAATCAGAGGTTATTTCACCTTTCCTCACACAAGGTCACAGTCTGTGTGGGAGGTAAACCAGAAAAGTGGGCCAGAACCTTTATTTACGACTTCTTCCTCTCTCTCCATGTTTTACAACTTCGACCCGGTTTCATTTCCACCAGCTGACGGCAGAAACCGAGAGGTGAAAGATGGAGTTTTTTTTTTCCCATCCAGCAAAAAACAAATATATCTAGGATGTTGATACATCTGTCCATCAATACCAATGATTTAATTATTAGTTGCAATTAAAACCTTCTCAGAGACGGAGGAGCGTGACAGAGGAGGATACCCGACCTGAGACCGTCGGGCCGTATATTTATTTTTGACAGTTACAGGCCACCGTAAGCTGTGCAAGAGCCACCTCTATCTAAAGCTGACAGAGGGGGATTAAACTCCTTTTTTGTGTTTTTTGTTTGTCATGAATTACTGATTGTCCCTCTGAAGCTGCACTTAATGTGATTTATGTTTTATTTATCAGTCAAAATCAAAAAGCGGGGCATCGGAAACCTCAGAGGCCAAAACAGGAAAAACAAATGGAAAGAAATCTCGGGAAGGATCACAGAGAGAGGAGAACTCCATCCAGGCCGGCCAGAGAGAGGAAAGGGGGCAAAATCAAATCAAAGCTAATCTGATTAAAGTCCTGATGAAATGACCTCATATGACTTCCTGTAAATCAGAGCTTCTTAAATGGGGACATCATCCTGCACCAATAAAACCTTCACAAATCTTAAAACATCCTCTCTCATCTCACCTCATCCCTTCAAAATAAAACTAAACTTCCCTCCCAAACTCAGATAATGTTGGTTTGCACTTGTGAACAATCATTCCCTGTGCCGTGTGAAGTTTGGGGCGGGACACGAAATCAAGAAAGTCAAGAAAGTAAGAGTTAGATGGTTTACCTCTCTTGGCCCTTTTTTTTTGTTTTGATTTTTTGGTGTAAAGCATCACAGATTGGCTGGGTTGGTGAATGTGTGTGTGCTGTTTGTCAAAGTTCCCTCTTCATGACTTTCCCTGGAGCCAGAAATGGATGAGGTTTCCTCTTTGTCACGGTCCCTGGTAGCTCATCAGATAAGAGTGCGTACCACTTTTTAAAGGGATAGTTCACATTTCTGGACATGAAGTTGTATGAAATCCCTGGCGGTGTAGTGCATGAAAAGGATTTTTTTTTTTTTTTTTTACTTAAGGTGTCCCCTGGGCAAAGGTCTGGCCCACTGAAAATGGTGCCAAGTGACTGTGAAGTCTGACTTTTTTCCCAGAGTTGGTTTTATGACTGAAATGTATTACTATTTTGAATGCATGTTGTTTTGAAAGGCAAAACTTTTTATTTTTGTGATCCCAGCAAACTAGCCGGATGAACCTATTTCTATACTTCAGGAGGCCTTAAATAATAATAAAAAAAAAAAATCTCTTTTCATGCACTACACCGCCAGGGAGGATTTCATACCACTTCATGTCCAAAAATACGAACTATCCCTTTAAGGCTGAGTACTGATCGCAGCATCCTGGGTTCGAATCTGACCTCAGGCCATTCGCTGCATGTCATCCCCTCTCTCTCCCTTGGCTTCCCTGTCTCTCTCTACCATGAAAAGAAAGCAAATGAAGCCAAAATGCCCAAAAATAATCTTTTTGTGTGTTCTTCCTCAGACTGGGACTCTCTGCTGTGCAGCTCCAGTTGCTTGTCTTCACTATCAGGAACCTGCAATCTACCCCTGACACATTTATTGATATCATTTGCCCTGACACAAATTGTACCATACAGCCGCGGAATGAGGCGTTTTGGAGCTTCTCCAAATTGCTCCAGCACTTCTGTGAACACCTGGGCGACAGGACTGAATATGAGTGGGAGCACGGAGGATGAATATGAACATGAGTTTATCACAAAAAGGATTTCACTGCAGGTTCCTCTGCTCAGAGCGGAGGGCCCTCCACACAGTCATAAAGACGACAACATCACGAGGCCAAAAACATCACGAGGACAGAGGGTTAGGGTTAACTAACCCTAACCCTAACCCAGGTCATGAACTGTTTGCTCTCCTGCCCTCATGGAGGCGCTACAGGAGCTGAACGAACAGACTGAAAAACATTGTCTTTGCCCGGCCCATCAGAACTTTGAATGCAAATGAAATTATGTGTAATAACTTAATCATCATCATTATTTTACTAATATTTGTTGGGGTTTTTTTGTGACATGTTGTGCATCTGATTTGTTTTAGCACTGTCACAGAGGCACTTGACAATAAAGTTATTCTATTATATTGTATTTTAAATCAACAAATAAAGAAATGAAGCTCCCATGTTGCAAGCAATTAGCTGCTTAGATTCAGGGTATGATTGTAAATCTCTTACAAAATTCGGCAACCTTGTTCTTTGGTTGTTTTTTTGTTTACTTCTTTATTTCTTACCAGGATTACACTCACAGTGAGAGAAACCACAGCATGATGCTCAAACAGTCTTACAAACAGAATCAAAAGGTAAACACCGGGAGTTTTTGGTGAGCTAAAAGATGAAATGAGGAAAAACGACCGTATCGTGCTGGCTTGCTCTTTGAAAGACAGGAATGACGAATGTAAGGATGGAAAAATCAGCTGTGGAAGAAATCTCAGTGAACTGGAGGATCCAAAAAACAAAAAAACAAACAAACAAAAAAATGTCAAGTCCACCAAGTCGACTTCCCAGGGTTTCTCGATGATCTCGATGATATCACAAATTAATGTTGTGATATCTGTGGGAGAGAGCTGATGGACTTCTCAGATACAAACAGATCTTTCCAGCCTCTCCAGCGTCCTAAAGTTGCTTATTAGGAGCCTGTTTTGTTCTGAGGGTTACATGAAATCATGAAACACTCACTAACTAGGACGTGTCTGGCTAGTTTGCATGGTGACCTAATCAAGTCTCATGAGCAACAGGTGAAGTTACAGAGCAAAGAAGAGGAAAAAATATTTATAGGAGGTGAAGAGAGACATAAACGACCTAAACTGTTAGTCAATCCCACACTGATGGATTTAAGACATGCAAGGACATGTTTCAAGTTTACTTTCAAAGTTACCGCACTTTGGACTGACTGGCGTTTGGGTCCACCCATAGAACTTGAATGGAGTAGAACCGACATTGTGCTGATGCTGATTCTAGTTTTTTGTGATGGTGAGGAGTCAGAGTGCGAGGCTTGCTTGGGAACAGTTCAGACACGCTGTGATGTGCGGCCTAAAAGCAGACGTTACTAAAAGAACAGTGAACATTTGTATTTGTCTTTCCTGCTGTGTTACATGCGATAACAGGCAAAACTCAAATGAAGTATCACACGAGCAGAAAGGTATAATTAAAGTGTTTGTTAAACTGCAGTAGCTGATCTCTGACCACTAGAGGGCGTTGACAGCATGAACTCTGTAAGCACTACCAGAAGCGCACGACGTCATTGCAAAAGCTCTCACCTGAGAGAGTCAGCAACTCACCAAAACTTGATTTATATGAAGTCTAGCCAGGTACCGTGTTGGTGGTGCACATAAAGACGGCTGACGCTCTGGCCATCCTGCTGTGTTCATTTGAATGGGAAAGATCATTCTACTCCGTTCAAGTTCAATGGATCTGTCATTACAAGTCCCTGGCTCGCTGCAGGAGCTGCTTTGTGGTGTTTCTTCAACACTGAGACATGGAGACTTGTGGCCACGCCCACCTCCGGGAACACCCCCCCTACTGTTTTCATCTCTGTACATCCGGTAGCTCGGTTCCTGTGGGTAGCATTTTATGTTAGCTTAGCATAAAGACTTGAAGTCTATAGGAGTCGTTAGCCTTAATGTCAGATTGGAACTTCTAAAATCAGTCTTGTAAATTTGCCACCTGCACAACGGTGCTCGGACAAAGTGCATGCAAAAAAAAACAAGAAACTGTATTTTCCTCCAGGAGCAATGCTCAAAGTGTACGTAGAAGTATTTTCTCAAGTACCGAATAAATACTACTAATTAATTTCTCACTGTAAACAACAACAAAGCGCATTTTCTGTATTTTTGTGATCTGAGGTTTCTCCAACTGAAGTCAGAGAAACCAGTCGAATGATCCCTAAAAAATTCAAATTTGTAATCCCTGGATTAGATTTAGACAATGTATTTACCTAAGTCAGAGTTTGTTTTTTAAATTATGAGTTTAAATAAATGCAGCATATTTTGTGTACATGATATTACAGTACATGATATTAAAAAACCGCTTTCACTCCCTTAGAGATAAAAAAAAAATCAATTCACCGGCTAAATTCACCGCTCGTGTGCATTCTGAGCATGACAAGGTCGTCTTCTCGTTGGATCCCAAACAGCAGCCACGAGCTTTGGATAACAGAGGCGATCAAGGGATTGGGCGTTGACAGTGGAGGAAGCACAACACAGGTGCTGCGGACTGGAGGACACAAAGCCACGGCAAAGTCCAGGTGGCTTTTGGACGGCGGCTGGGGCAAAGTCCCCGGTGCACCAACAATGGCGCGCTCCAGGGTTCAAATCAAGCGCTCCCGCAGCTTTTTCAGCCTCCACACCTGCAGCGCATTCCACCGATCCGCCAATAAAAACCCACAGCCAAAAATACTCACCCACATTTGCATGGAATACCACAGCGGGCTCAAACAGTCAGACATCACACTGCAAGAAAAGGCCATTTTAACCTCCAACTTTAATCACATTCAGTGGTAGAACCTGTGTCCTTATAAAAATCTGGCAGGGCGATGAGATAATCCCACTTGTTTCCAACGCTAATCAACTTGTCTCTGTATTTTTCTTGAATCAAGCGACATTTTCTTGACCCTAATGGGCTGATCTGCCTCATTCTGCCTTGTTTCAACAGATTTATGCCTCAACAAGTGAAACTACTTTGGAAACAAGTGGCATTTTCTCTTCCAGCTGTCAGACTGTGTCACATACTTTCAGAAAAACAAGATTTTAACACTGAATATGAACTTTTTCACTTTTTTTTTTTTTTTTGCAGTGTTTTGTCCCAGTGTGAGTTGATACCTTGTTATCGTCTGTCTGTTTTGCTTTTTCAAAACACTAGATTTTAAACCACATTACCAGTTAGATGTTGGGCCAAAAGCTAACATATGCTGTGTGGATTAACATGATTTCATATAAAGATGTGATAATGATTAGGAATAAATAAGTGCTGAGCAAATTGTTCACTGTATGGAAATATGTGCAACTTCTGCTCTGAATTTTGAGGAACTCCCTTATTTTTCTTGTTTATTTGCTTTCTCGCAGCACACACACACACATACATAAAAACATGATATGAAAATGATTTGGATCTGCTGTGGACACTGGAGCAGAGGAAAAGTTTCAAATCTCCGAAGAGTTACAACCTCTGCTCCACACATTTTCACAGCTACTGTTCAAGCAGCGAGTTCATTTAAAACACTTTTTTTTTTAACACTTAATCTAAAATCATGATTTATGCGTATGTTTTTGCAGGTTATTTTTTTCATGTTATTTATGTAGGTGTAGGAGAGAAGCTGGATCCGTGTTTTTTGACACACTATTCTTATAAAACAGGAGCCGCACAGAGCCCTGAGTTGTTTGGAGGCTTTGTGCTCCCTGAGGGAGGCCGGCGCTGAGAACGCGCTGGAGTCGTGCGAGTGTTTAAAGCTGCTGTTTGAACAAACCAACAGAGCGAGGGCTTTTAACCTCCCTCTCTCTCTCTCTCTCTCTCTCTCTCTCTCTCTACAAAGAGCGCTTTGGATTTTGTTTTTCCTCCTGAACTAATGGGCTTCTTGGGAAAAGGAAACAAAAAAACAGAGAGCAGCGTCTTTACTCGACGTCCGGCTGCTGTGGTGAAGCCCCTCGGCCACGCCTCGACTTCGCCAAGACGTTAATCTCAATGCTGCTCGGCGACGCCAACGCTCCCACGGCGCCATCCTAATGCAGCACCGAAAATCTGAATTATTTAAGATTACGAAGGGTGAGGAGCAGCATAAATGCCCTCCATATGCGGGTGAAAGAAAAAAAACAAAACAAACGACAAAAAACAATGTGCGCTATAAATCAGTGAGATTTTATTTGCCCTGGGCTATGAGATACAACCACAAAGACACTGTGCAAAGAAAGCAAAGATTAAGTCACACTTATGGAGAGCTGGCTAGCACAGATCACACATATAAAAAGCGTTTATTTGCCGAGTGAACGTAGAGAGTATACTGCCAAACGAGTTCATGCTACAAACAACATAGAAACCGATAATATGGGAGCACAAAAGCTAAAAGAACGAATAAAAACACTTCAATCCATCAGCATAAGTCAATACACTGTCAAATTCATTGTCAGATTTTTTTTTTTTTTTATTTTTAAAAAAGCATAATACTGTGTTTTTTCTCGTTGCCCGTGGCTGTTGTTAGTGATCGGGCTGTTTGGCGGCGACGCTTCCAGGAGCTACATTTGCTGCTCGGTCAGATGCTGGTGCTGCTCGATAAAACAAGCTGTTTGTTTTTCCTTGAATCTGTCGGATAAAGTCGAACTCTGCTGGCACACGAGACTCAGAAACCTTTTTCTTTTTTGTTTTGTTTTGTTTTGTTTTTTCAAATCAATTTAACTGATAAATCCTCTGCGTACCAGGAGGTATCACAAAAAAAAAAAATTCATTCATTTTTACAAATAGCAAGTGCCGTTCTGATACACGACTTGAAAAGCAGGTAAGATATATAAAACACACTGACATTATTATTGAATGATGTGCCGCCTCTATAATGCAACATTCTTTAAAAAAGTAATAAAAAAAAAAAAAAAAAAGCTTTTAGCAGTTAGGGCCATGTTGATTTATAAGTCATCAGGCATTGACTCAGATTTTGTCTAATTTCTTATAAGATATTTATATTTATATTTATATATTTATATATATATGTATACATTCATACTGCATTTGTCTTTATTCCCACAGCTGTATTTTCTAATTATTTTTACATTTTCCCAACATATGGCGTTGTCTGTGGTGAAGCTGAGCGGGATGTGCTTCGTAAAAATTGCAATCGATCCAAAATAAAAAATACATTAAAATTTCTGAACAAACAGTTGCACTTCAAATTAAACTGGAAGGCTCCTACAGGCTAGAGTTCATGTTTCTTTTCAAAATTAGCTTCTTTTTTTTTTTTTTTTTTAAATCTCATTTTGTAAAAGTGCAAGCGATTACAAACACCTGGTATACGATGACCAAATCGTTTCCATACAATTGTAAATCGTTTTTTTTTTTTTTTTTTCTCGTTTGTTTTTAAGCACAGAGTTAAAAAACAGACTTATAAAATAGATTCCCCCCAAACTGGAATACACGCAGATTGGTATTGCTGGACTTGACTTCTCATCGCTGATCCGTTTCCAAGCTGGCAGGAGAAGACCATGAAATATGCACTACAGACAGAGTAAAGGAGAAAAATCAAAGAACATGAACCTGAAGAGAGAATAAAAAGATATTGTCCTTTTCTTTTTTCGATAAGTGCCACATGAAACATCTCACATCGTCTCATCTTCTCGCTCACTCGTCGTCGCTCTTGCTCTTCTCTGATTGATCCTGCAGAGAGAGAGAGAGAGAGAGCTTTTCATCATCCATACAAGAAAGCATCATAACGTCGACGCCCTGAAATTCGCAGCAGAGGAGAGAAAGCCGATGCCCTCGCGTCTAGACGGTTTCTGGGCTCCTGAGAAACATTTGAGCAGAGGCTGACAGGCCGAGAGCGCCGTCTCTGAAGCCTTTGAAGAAGTTAATATGCAGGGAGGAGAACTTGAGGAGTGAAGAAGAGAGGAGTGAAAGAGACAGACAGACAGAGAGGGAGAGCAGACAGAGACAGAGCTGTGACTGACAGGACGACAGGGGAAACATCTGCGATTGTATTCGCATGGTGGCCTTTTTTTTTTTTTTAATGGTCAAACTCGGGTTCAGCCGTCCACATTAACCTCTGATACCGCGCGACGGAGTATCTCTGTCTCCCCCGAGTGACACAATCCTCTCTGTCATGAAAAGCTCTGCCAGCTCTCCCCTCGCCGTTTGACTGAAAAGGAGGTTTCTTCCATACAGACGACATTCGTGATGTGTCCTGTTTTCTGTCGCCATTAAAACATAACTGTAATACTGACTTTTTTTTTGTTTTTTTTTAAATAAATGTCGTCTGTCCCCTGATCACGCTTTGTGCGTCTCTCCTTTATGTAATGACAGGGGGTCAAGTGTGTGATTTTAGCTGCGGCGTGTGTTGACTGGTGCGACACATTAATGGAGATGGAGGTTAGCAGTGCTTAATGAATAACGTCGTTCATTTTGTCACCCTCTGCCGCGGCGATGCGTGAGCTCCCCGGGCCACGGCATTGAGGCGCCGGCCCGAGCTCAACGGAAATTCAATCGAGAGAGAGAGAGAGAGAGAGAGAGAGAGAGAAAGAGAGAGAGAGAGAGAGAGAGAGCGAGAAGAAGGCAAATATTGATTTTGAGCACCGTGCTTCTGTCAGATGAAAATACTTTTGGACCTATCCAATCTGAAATATTGATCAGAATATGAATCGATGAGGTCAAGGGGCGCTTGCACATTAGCAGGGCGGGAGAGAGGAGACGGGGGGAGGAAACCCGACGTCTAATAAGTGATAATCACATCAGCGTGGGTACATCTGGGGTGGCAGTGTGGCCCAAATGCCCAATTTCATATTCCAAAGTGTGCCGGCTGCAGATGATCTGATCTAAACGTCCGGAGAGGAAGGGGACATGACACAGGAAGACGGGTCGTACCTAATAATAATCCCTGCAGGGCTGGTGCATGTAAGACGCAGCACATAACGCTGATGAAATGCTCCACAGCGCAAATATTTCATGGCTAACCCCGAGGCATGTTTTGTAGTAATAAGCTGTAGCGGCCAGGAGGGCTTTCATTTTTATTTCATTTGTTTATTTATGAAAACGGGAGAACAGGGTCACGCGGAGCTGCGGCCCATGAACATGATCATAAAGTGAGGGTGCAATGCGCCTATGCCCTGTATAATTTGATTTTTTTTTTTTTTTTTTTTTTTTAACATTTACTCGTGTCTTCTTAAAACACAAACTTCACAGCGTCACTTAAAACTAACCGCCGGTCCCAGGTGACAAAGAAGACGTCCTGCATAATTTGACGCGGCTGTGATCATTAAGTCTGTAAGGTGATATGTATTTTTGAGGGATTATTTTCTGGCACACACCTCCGTTTTTTCACCCCCGTGGCGTGAGGTGAATGATATGAGTGGAATCTAAACACACTGATATGAAAACACTCAACTCAGTGCAATCAATAAGAGATAGAACAGAGATACTTTGACGAAGATAAGACGGTATTATTCTGTTATTAGAGCTGGCATCTTATAGAGGCTGACATAAGGAGGCAACCAGCGCTTACAGTGGATATTTATTTGAACTGCTCCCCGTCAGCACAGTCAAACCGGCCTCTCTTTCTGTCTGCAAATTATCATGAGAGGAGATTCAAAAAGAAACCTGTGGGAGTGTGACCGTGGATCTGTGCAAATGCAGTCTCTCTCGCGGTTATTCTTTCAAAACTTGCTGTGGAAATGAACCGAGACGACAAGGAGCACCTGCCGTCTCCCCGCCAGGCAGAGCAGGCCGGACCAGACTGCGGATGAGGAGGTCAGTCCGGGTTAACTGTGATTAGTCCACATAGAGGTATCTCTACAGCATCCTGTACGTCTGCATCTCCTTACAGCCTGTGTTCAAATTCATGTTTCTTTTATTTAATGCATGAGCTACTGCCTCCACTTCCTCTTCTGCTTTTTACACTGACACTTCAGATCTCAGTGACACTGTGGCTCACTCTTGGGAAATTCGAATAAAGTGTCTGCTTTTTCTTGCAGCCAGGGAATACATTCTCCCCATACTGGCTTTGACGGCAAATATTTTGAGTGGTGTGGGAGGAGCTACACTACGGCGCATTGTTAAATAATGTTTTAAGCCCAACCTGAAAAAAAAAAAAAAAAAAAAAGTGTTCTTGTGGCCTGTTGTAAAATGGTGTGTTTGTGCAGACTGGGGCCTTTGACTGGAAAGCTGAGACTCTTGTGGATTCAATGAGCCACATTTGACTCATGTGTGATGATGTTGGCCCCCATAGCAGCCACTTCACTGGAGTCACAACATTTTTTGAAACTTGTCATCACTGTATAAAATGACCTATAGTGACCTCTAGGATAATCACAGCCTCATCAAACTTCACAACCACAAACTAGAGGATCATTCAAAAGACAAAAATCGCAGTATCTTGTAATATTGAACCACAAACACATATTGAATCAGCACCCGAGTATCATGATCGTATCAAACTGGGAGATAAGTATATCGTCCTGCCCTACTTCTACTCTATTCCTTTATTTTTTATCATAATCTCTTACTTATACCAAAGCCCTCTTAGGGATGGTTTGTTGCAATTTAGCATCTGCTACAAAGACTACAAACTGACTACTGCTCTCAGTTTGTTTATGTCCACTGTGTCCATCCCTACCAAATAAACCATCAATAAATAATGCTTGTGTTATTACCATGTGCTCCCATTTCCCAGCGTCTTCACCCCGAGTCAAACTCAAAGAAAACATGACCTACTCCAAATTCAAAATGGGGAATTTTGCCCAAAAAATTTTCCTCCGTTGGTGTTTTTTTTTTCTTTCCTTTTTTTTTTTTTGTACCTGAAAGATGTTTCAGTTACATGTCAAAAGGCCTCGGTGTGGAAAGACCTACATTGTCGTCCTGCTCCTCGTCGCTGTCGTCGTCGCTGACCACCGGCTTGGCCTTCCCGCGACTCTGCCTCTTCTTGCCTTTGTCGTGGCTGCGCTCCTCTTTGCTCAGCTTGATCTTCACCCGCACCGACTTGGCTGCACGAGGCACAGAGGGAGGGAGGAACGTACGGCCGTCAACCAGAGTCTTACAGTATCTGTTAGTTTCATTTTGTTCAGTCAGAAAACACCTCATTAAGGACGGTGACATCGGGTTATGAATCAACAAAGTTTTTCAAAAGCAGGGTGATGTTGCTCATGTGGTTTGGTGGCCATTTTACAGATACATGAAATTTTGCCTTAAGAATGACTTCAGTTTAACTTCTTGTCTGTTTATCCCTACTGTTATAAAATACCCAAATAATAAAAAAAAATATATATATGTATTTAACATTTCAGAAGACAGAAAGCCCACAGACCAGAAAAGTTTTGTGTCCTTGGTGATCAAAAGAATCTTTTTTTTGTAACTTCTACCCAGTAATTATTTTTTACTTCAAAAACGTTTTTTTTTTTTGTTTCTGAGGGAGCAGAATGCCCCTGGGTGTGTCGGACAGCCGGTCTCTGGAGCCGTCCCGTCTCATTAATCCCAGTTTCAGTCGCCGTTTGTTCACATTTTAGAGAAAACAACGTCTTTTTCAGATAAACAGTTTGCACCTGTAGCTGCTCAAAAACAAAAGCCAAATTAACTCGGTAGACAAACGAGTTTAAAGTGAGGAGACTGGGCTTCACTTGCCAACTTGTGTGTGTGTGCGTGTGTGTGTGTGTGTTTTAGTTTAGTTTAGTTTCTTTGCACATTATATGACTTACATAAAAACAGTGAAAATAATAAATTTAAACATTGTGCAGGTGAGGTAGAAGCCGAAAGAGGCTTATAAAAATACCTCCCCTATGTAAAAATTAAAATACAAAATAAAGACAAAAAAAAAAAACAGCAGTGGTCTATAATACAGATAATACAGAAATTCATGTCACAACAAATAAGAGAAAGAATAGGAGAAAGAAGAAAATAATAATAATAATAATAATAATAATAATAATAATAATAATAATAATAACCAATTTGTACAGAAAATGAAGGATAAAGATTGAAAATCCAGAAGAGCTACAACTTGTGTCTAAAAATGATTGCGTGTGTGTGTGTGTTCTGTTTTCCCCCACTACCTCGGCTGGCCATTTTTTTCAATGTTTTTTTACACATTCATTTTGTTGCTTTGGGCTAATGGCTACATTTCAAAAGCAACATGTTATTTTCAAATTATTTAATTATTACACTGACGAAAAAAAAAAAATCTCAACCTCGCCACTTAAGAAAGTGACACGGGCCCATGTTTGATGTCCAGTGACACGGCCCTGTTCGCCCTATTCAAATGTTATTTTTTGCATGTTTGATGACGTTTATCAGTCGTGTTTTGGGATGATGTCTCCCGCTGTGCTCTGCAGTTTGACTGACAGAAACTGTAATCCGGACTGACGGCGGTGGCAACGTGAATCCCGAACTTGACGAGCATTCAGTGGCTTTGAAGAGGAAGATGCAAATGAGATGACAGAGGTGTGTGTGTGTGTGTGTGTGTGTGTGTGTTTTCCCCTGGGGTGGGGTGTCTTACCCTCCGCCTCTGACTCGTCGTCGTCGTCTTCATCTTCGCTGTCATCGTCACTCTCCTCTTCCTTGGCAATTTTCTGCCGGGCGCTCTTGAATACAGACTGAAGCACAATGGAGTCTTCGTATATCTGGGAAAAAACATAATAATAATAATAATAATAATGAGATAGGTGTGATGGCACTCCTGAAAGAGTTTGCTGAGAGATACAACCGATCAAGGGGAAAAAAAGAGAGAGGAGCTTCGAGGACAGGAGTAAAGAAGAAGAACAGCAGAGTGTGAGAACTTGAAGCTGTGTTAAGAAAGGTTTCTATGTAAAAACACGACAGAATCAAAGATACCTGGGATTTATACAACACAGGTGTATGTCCCACAAGGAAATTTTTACCATCATTTTACCATTCCACCTTTTCATGGACTCAAACCCCAGACTTTGCAGTTACACTCTGCTGCTAGATTTATCACTGGTGCAAAATATGATACTCACCGCTGCATTCTTTATGATGCAGTCGGTTGGCCGTCGCTTAACGAAAGGCGCAACAAACATTGGTTTCAGTTTATTTTTAAAGCCTTAGTTGGTAAACCTCTCTACATCACATCCTTACTGGAATGGAAAACAGGCCCTCACCTGACCCGTTCCAGTGACTTAATGTTTCTTAGAGTCCCCCGGGCTCGCTCAGAACTGGGGAAGACTGCTTCTTCTCATGATAGCCCAAAATCCTGGAATGCTCTGCAAAGCACCTTAAAACTGGAAAGTCTACCCTCTTATGCTGAATTTAACTCTATTATCACTAGCCATTGTGTTTCTAATTGTAACTGTTTTAACTGAAGCCCAGGCGCATCCACATTCTGCATATGCCGGTTTTATAACTTTATTAACGGTTTATTATGTGTATTTCCTGTCATTATAATGTATGAGGTATATCTTAATTGTTGTTGATGTAATTTAAAGTGTATTCTCGGCGGCATTGTAAAAGAGGGAAACCTCAACTGTCTCCCGAGAATAAATAAAGGTTTCAATTCAATTCAATTCAACATGGCATGTGCTTTAGCCAATCTGGCCAGTGGGACGATGACAAGTCAAAATGTAACAGTGGGATCAGAGCAGCAGTGTGTGAGCGCTCCCCACAGAGGAAGCTGGTCTCTCCAGTGTTAGAGCGGTTGTCTTTTTGCTATGAAGCCTCGAGGGCTGGGTGATAAATCAATTAAAGCGATTAATTCAGACTGAGCAGCAGCTGAGCACTCTGTCAATCACGTCTAGCAACTCACTCCTCTACACAGAACGTGCACGCTCACAGATGTGTGCTTGGCTCACGAGTCACACGATCATGCCCACTAAGAAGCCCATCATCCAGTAGATAGATAGATAGATAGATAGATAGATAGATAGATGTACTTTATTGATCCCAAACTGGGAAATTCTTGTTACAGCAGCAATGGAAACATGAAATAAAATTAAATTAAATTAAATTAAATAGAATAAATAGTTGTAGTTGTAGTTGGTGAAAAACAAGATTTTTTTTTTTTTTTTTTTGGCTATAGCGCCAAGTTCTAAAAGCCTCACGACGCAGCCATGCTGATAAATATGAGCAGATTGTGTACAGTTTACTGGATTTCTGAAGCCTCACAAGCTACACCAAGCATCATGAGTTGATGACACTTTGAGAAACATCTGGAGTACAGAGGTCCAACCACGGTTTGGGAAACTGATGTGGACGTGTGATGTATGTAGCTTCGTTTACATGGACCCTAATAATCCACCGATAATCAGAATAAAAGCCTGATCTGAATTTTAAAAAAAGCTCCATGTAACCACAACAATAGGAAGAAATTGGCCCAGTTGGAAGGAATTTTCCTCAAACATCTCCGATGAATGTGGTTTGATTTTTGTTTTCAGCAGCCTGAATTTTTTGTGAATGACAAATGGCTGAATATACACTCATCTACCCTGTAACAAGAAAAATTGTTGGGGATTGCAGTGAATAAAGTTCACATTATGTGAAAATGGTAAATATTACTCTCATATGCTAAGCTACAAGCTATTGTTTACAACATATGTCTTATTCCAATGCCAGAAATTAATTCCCTCCTAATGGAATTATTCTCATGGCCAGACTTTTTATTTGGCAATGTGATAAACTTGTGAGACCGATCTGGCTTGAATTAAAAAAAAAAAAAATTCTGGATCAGTTACCTCTTGTGGCTATTTACAGCTCCAAATATGCAAAGTTGCCTGGTGCAGTTTCAAGAAGAAAATAAAAGACAGTAAAAGCAAATGGACCGTAAAAAGGAAAGGAATAAGAAAGAAAAAAAAAAAAATTATTTAGTAGTGTCACAATATCACAAACAACAGAGGGGCCGAAATGCACAAATGTGGACAGGTTTTTATTCCAATCAGCTGGTGAATTCACTGGTTAGCAAACACTCAACCAGAGAGGAAGAGCCAATCAGTGGAATCACACGATGGAGCATGACAACCTGCACAATCTCCACGGGAGGGAAAAAAAAAAAAAAAAAAAAAAAAAAAACGAAAGATCAAGAGAAGACAAGTAATTCCAGAGGTGTTTCTGACCTGGGATCCTTCCAGGTTAAAGGTCTGGGCGTTGTGACAGAGCAGCATCACATCCTTCTCCAGGTCTCCCACACTCCTGTACTTGTGGTTTCTAACACGATCCTGTTCACACACACACACACACACACACACACACACACACACACACACACACACACACACACACACACACACACACACACACGCACACACACAGCATGCACCAACAGGTTGAGTCACACTCATTACTGTCACGCTGTCCTCAAACCCAGAGCCTTCATGAAAGGTGATACTAAAAAAAAAAAAAAAAAACAACACTCTCTTGGCTCCACACTTCAACCTGTTTCATTACACTGACACCCCGGCCTGACATCTGATTGCTGGAAATTTACAGTGCTGTGAAACTGCAAAATGTCTCTATGTATTAACATGTGAACAGGATTTTGGGCTGGAGTTCTGATCTGTTTAAAAGTTATTATACAGACTCTATGTCCACTCTAGCTGACCAGGAAACAGGGTAAAGTCTCATTTATGCTTAACATTAAATACGGTTATGGATACAGACGGAGCCTTCTGCATGTATTTTGCCTTCAATTCTTCCATATCAGTGCTTGTTTTCAGGGAGATTACAGATATCGACAAAACAGAGCAGTACCACCGGAAATCACGGGGACGGTGTAGCCAATAGTTCAAGTGAGATCTAAGAGCGAGACACGACTAAGAAGTTTAAAAATGGAGGGACTTTTTGAGGAATAATTGTGTCATTTGGTGAGAAATTTTAAACCTCTATACGGTGTTACTTTGCCCGGGCGCAGATCTAAAACGCTGCCTCCTCTTTTGCAGGTCCATTACTACGACCTCTTCCACTTGACTCGCTGCCAGCGTAAAAAAAAGTATGTGGGCTGCGACGGTTACATTGTTTGAGACGGAAGTATTTATTTTCATATGCAAAGGGAGCATAAATAAGCTTTAAACTGGCTCCAAAATGACTGAAATTTCCTCAAGGTATCCCTCAAAATGAGAAACCGTAATAGCTTATTTGAGATGGCTTCACTGCTGATTGATAAAAGATCAGGCATTAACCTGGACTATCAACAGGTGAAATTATTCACTTTTGATTATCAGCAATATCTAGATACACGGTGCAATTACCTGCCCGCTCTTGGGGCGTTCTATTATATTACGCCATCAGAGATAAGGCGTGACTGACAGCTTGAGACGCTGTGGTTCGTGTGCAATGGCCGATGTGTTTCAGCTGTGCTTTGAGTGTGGGAAAATCAGTTTTACTTCACTGTAACTGCTTTCATAATCGCAGCCTGATCAATCTTTATATCCCGAAACCTGAGCATACAGAGGATATAGGATTTTGTGTGGCCAGGCTTGAAATGATGAGGTCATTTTGAACCATTTATATAAAGTTTTCACTGTCCAGATGCTAAAACTGACATTAAAATTGCATTACTACTTGTACCTCCAGCTACATATTCCACATCAGCTTGTTTACTAACATTAAAAATGTAGAAAATGTGTGTACTATTTCAGATTAATAACACAAAGTCTCACCTCCACAATCATCACCATCAACACTGATAAAAATCAAGTCACTGGATCATCGCTGTCATCATACCTTGATCTTCTTGAAGTCCACAGGTTTTCTGATCAGCTCATAATATTCTGGGAGCTCCTTCCTGGACGGCAGCTGGACAAAGACCTCACTGAGCTGTCTCCCCGACCTGTTAGAGATCACAGCACAAATCTCCATCAGCATCAGAAAAACATCCTCAAAAAGCAGATCATGAATCCCAGCCTCAGTTTACCTGCCCCGAATGCTTATGAGAAAGTGTCCATTTGTTCAAAACCTTTCAAATCGGTAAGCTGGTTTTGAGCTCCACACTCACGAAAGTAACTTCTGATGACGACCTGACTCAAATTTAAAAAACATTTTCATTCCAGTTCTCTATAATATTTGAATACTAATTCTATGAACTCTTCAAAAGTGTTTTGATCTCGTGGATAATTGCCTCTTGGACTTAATTAGTTCCATAGATGATAGCAAAGAAGAAAAGTCGAGAGGTCTTGCTTTTTCCTGTCTGAACAGAGAATGAGCTGTAACAAAGTATGTCAGCACTTCGCAAACTTTAAAAGAGCTGCCCCCGTGCAGCAAAGGAAAAACTACTCCAAGTGCATTACGTACAGTATGCGATTATATGAAACTTTAATGATTCCCACAAAGGAACATTGCCTCTGCAGCAGCAAATCGTAACAGGATACAGCAGAGAGAAAACAACAATTACAAAGATGGCACTCTGTAGATGTGCCATTTTCACATCACACTTGACCACACTGAACTTCTATCAAGTCTTATATTTCATGCATTTAATTGAAGGAAAATTCAAACATTTAACAGTTATGAGTGTGTGACTGATTTAGGGAGCATTTCTGTTGCTGGAGTTATGCATCTTTTTGTGAGAGGCCACGCCCACTGCCTCGCCCCATTTTGGCCAATTGGCGTAATCGGCTCTTTCTTGCCCCAGGACTGAGCTTTACGTGAATCCCTTCAGAAGTTATATGACCAACTTTTCCAAAAAATGCAAATTTCATTGTGCAAATCCATTCAAAATGTTTTTAGATATCCTGCTAACAAACAGGACAGACAAAATGGGGTGAAAACATAACCCGTGTCCAACTCTGCTGGTGGAGATAACATAACAGACCTATACCTATTTGCAGTATCAAGTAAATGAAAGATGAGCCACAAATATCTACAAACTGATACCCATCATGTGATGAAAGATATTTCTCACATCACTTGAAAGAATACATCCTGCTCAAGTTCACGTGTGATGGTCAGACGGACGAATGGAGCCCAGCGAAGAGGGCCTTCCCTGATCATTCGTGGGGGACGACGAGTGCGTTTCTAACTTTCTAACTAAAATGAAAGATGGGACGGATTGTCACGGTTTACTTGGCTGAATTTAGTGTCTTGACATAATGTTGGCTTTTGTTGGATGTTTGTATGTTTTATCATATTAACATTTTATTTCTAAACTACTTTTATAATGTTCTCACAACCGATCTGTCCAATGAAGTAAAGAGGTGTTCAAGCCTGGAATACACCAGACTCAAAGTGCCTTATGGTCGCACATCGTTTCCAGCATTTTGTTTTCATTGCATCTATACTTGGATTAAAGAGGTTTTTTAGTTCTTAATCTTAATTCCTCTGAGGCAGTACAAACCAAACAGTTGGTAAATGACTCCAAGTTAGCGAAGATCCGAGCGATGAAGCTATCTCTGAATCATCACGCTCCTGAAACAGAGATTAAGGGCCCAATGGGCTCTTGACTGTTTCTGCAAACTAATTTCCCAGAAGAGTTTAAGAGAATAAGAAGTAGGACAATTAGTGGGGAGAAATGAGCGTTCACATTCATCATGTCAGTCTAGTAAAGACAGATGCCTGATTGCTTGGCTCAACACTACCTCCGCCACCAACTGCAGCTCATCGGCATTGCTTGTTCCTGGAGGTATTTCCTGTGCCAAAAAACGAGGGCTCAGAATTCCTGCGGCATTTGCCTCAGAATATTTACACTTGATTGCTTCGTTTGGGATCAACATTTTGCCAAGATGGACTTCTTAATGCTGTGTTTTCAGCAAGGTTATTATCATTAACGAAAACAAGGCTTTACAAAAAAAAAAAAAAAAAACTAAGTGTATTGTGTGTTTACAAAACTAACTAAAATAAACTAAAATTATATCTTTGGTTTTTGTCATTGTCCATTTATTTCATAGATAAGTATAGTGTTTTGGCAGAATATGAAAATCTATCTTCCAATTATTGAGCTGTGCCAGACATACGCCAGCAGATGGCTAACAACCTCATGTGTCCGTGCTGTCAATCTGTCCACGCCTGGCATCATGGTAGTAAAAGTCAGAAGAAGGACTAAAACCAACGCTGATACTAACAAAAACTAAATTAAAACAAAGTATTTTCAATAAAATACAAACTTAACTACCAAACCCACTTTAAAAACTCATTAAAACTAAGTTGAAATTGAAAACAAAAACTCAATACGAAACGAGAGAAACTGATGAAAAATGCCAAACTATAATAACCTTGGCTTCGAGACACTATTAGCATCGCCTTCAGCCGTCCTTTATCCATTTGAATTTGTCTGGTAGGCCAGAGGGAGGTTATTAAAAGCACACTGCTCTCATTCCTTGCCACACCGCTGAGACAGAACAACTTTGTGCCACCTCCTCACACCGAACCTTGAGCTTAGAGATGCAGACTTGTGATAGGATGGACACAAATCATGGACCAGCTGGGAAAAACTGCACAGGCAAAATGAATGAGAATGCTCTCTCCTTCAAGAATTAAGTCAGAGGTGCCCTTAACCCTCACTTGCCCCAGTGAAGCTGCTCAGTGGCCAGAATGTAAGACTGTGGTTTTTCCAGGAACCTCCCAGGGGGTGAATGTATGCCTGTATTAATGAGAAGCAGGGCTGTGCAGAGAAACAGCACGCATGTTCAGAGCTGATCCTCCTTCACTTTTGCTACCGTGGTTTATCCTCTAGACCCTCCGGGGTCCTTGAGGGTGTGCCAAGGTGTCCCCAGAAAAATGGGGAATATTTTAATTTCACTATTATTTCACTGACTAGAAGTTGGCCCAATGTGAGGAAGTACAAGAATGACTATTTTGCTCATAAGTTTCACATTCTTCACTGAAAATCTGCCAATCTACAGCACTGACAGTTAAGGAATAACTAAATCCTGGGACTACTCTTACCAAAAACTGGTCTGAGGTCTGTTGTGTATCAATTTGTGGGTCCTTGATGACATAAAGGTTGAGAACCACTGCTCCAGAGACAAGAGTATTGTGGGAAATACCACAAGAGGGACTGTGGGGATAACTTGTGATCAACCTTGGATCGATCGATGGATCTTGGAGCATTATGTGAATTTCATGTTTGTCATCTTGGTTTTTCATGGTGTAGCCCGGTGTAAAGGCTTAAACGTAGTTTCTGTGTGTCGAGCTGTGAACCTGCACCTTGGACGTGCACACAGGTTTATTCATGCAACAACTGAGGGTCACGCATTTCCCAACCCGATGACAGAGACAAAGAGAGTGTTTAGAGAAAGACAAAAACACTAAGCACTTTGTAGTGTGTTGCCCTTACTTATCTTACCTCAGCATCACTGATCTGACCTTTAAATATAGAATTTTAATCATATAGTTTTATTGTTTTTTTTTCCCAAATTTTTAGATTATTTTTTTCTAATTTTCCTTCTTTTTTTCTGATATAATAATATTAATGAAACCATTTGTTTATTCAAAGCAAGGTTTGTGTTGGTGTTTCTAATATCGCAAATTCTGATACTGCAATTTTCAATTTTTTTTTTTTTTTTTTACATATGAATAACTGCCTTAAACACTGGTTAACGGTGTCCTGGATTACTAATAATCAGCATCCGTACTGGCCCTGAAAAAATCAATATCAGTCAATCCATTCTACTAACACACAAAATGCCAGAGAAACAGGGTTTGCAGAGGACTTTTAGCACTGTTTTACCAACAGACAGCAGCAGGTTTAAAGGTTTAAACCGGCAGCAGGGGAGCTGTTCGGCTTGACCCCAAGGCTACTGATATTAAATGACTTGGACATCCCACAGTCGTACCGACGCTGCGCCGCGAGGTTGGATCCGCTTCACAAACTGTGCCGAAACCACAAAGGCGGATGACAGAAAGAAACCCGGACATATTTGTGATGTACGGAGCGCGATGCCTGTTTCACGGCGACGGGGACCTTTGGGAACAGATCCAATTGGTGGCTTCCGAGAGAGACTCTGGGATGAATGGAAATGTGATCATGAAGGCTTAGAAGGAGAGGCCTTTCTTCTAATGGCCTGCGTTGGCAAAACAGCAAATCAATTGGTGGTTTCAAAAACAATCAGCTCTGTGCGTGACACATCTGAAAACACACCGATCTCAATCGCCGTGTTTGATTATTAGAGATTTGTAAGCAATTGTCCTCTAATTCTGCTCAGACTATTTCCAGGCCGGTGCCTGGCTGCAGCAAGGCGATTGGGGTTTATCAGGCTCTCAACAGCTCTAACTCAAAAAAGGAATTTTCCTTGCATTCAGCTTCATCTCTATGCGTTCTGCTGCTGCAGTCTCTGTTATGAGGAAGAGCTATGGCGTTCCAGGATTTCAAGAGTCCTAGAGTGGAAAATCCCAGATCTATCCCAGCCTGGTTAGCAAGAGGCGTGCCAGCGTTATGATTGAGATGCTCTGGGAAGAACAGCCATCAACAGGGAGAGGAAAGAATTTGATTTCTGGAAGGGCAGGTAGTAAATTTCCTGGAGGAGCTCCATCATAGCAGACAGCCAGTGCATATTTGAGCAGTAGGAGCACAAATGCACATGCTCTTCCATGCACAAGTAACTGTAATAACCGCACATGGACATTTATGCTCAGAAAAAGAAAAGAAAAAATAAAGAAACACCTTGACGCCAAAGCAAACATGTACACACACACACACACACACACACACACACACACACACACACACACAAATACACACAAGCAAAACCTTTTTAGGATATCTGGTGCTGAAAGCGCACACGGTTGTTTATCATGGTGTTACAATCCTTAAACATGAGCTCACTTCCATTAAGTCATCGTTTTCAAATGGCACTGATTCTGAAGTCAAATGATGTGAAGGATGAGCCATTAGGCCACCCTGCTGCCCTGCAGGAGTGCAAAGCAACGCTCTGGAAAGACGCAAACACTTTTAGGGAGGACCACATTAATTTTGTGTCTAACTCAATCGAGTGAATCGCCTAACATTTGTCGCCCTTGACCAGTGATGACTGTGCATTTGAATTTTTTTTAGCTTTTATACTGGTGACTTCAGATATCCTGTTTCACTACTGTCACTATTGAACGCACTTTAAAATGTGAGGGTTTTTGTGCATGGGTCTGTTGCTGCTTGAATGTGTACTTGCAATGGCACGGCAATGTGCCTGTAAAAACTTACTGAACTCTTGACAGTGAATCACATTGTTTAATTCTGTGTGTGGGTGCTACATTAAAAAGCAGTCTGCAGCAGACAACTGGAAAGTCACTTTTAATGTGATTTGATTTGATTTTTTAATTTAATTTTTAATTTAATTTTAAGTTAAATGTTTCTGGATCAGTTAGGCAGTATTTTCATTCCTATTCAATACCAAACTGCACAAAAAAGAACTCAAAACTTCTTAACTGGTCAAAACAAGAATTCCATTACTGTGGATGAGAAGCTAACAACTGCATAATGCAAAGCTGCATCATAACCCTCCTAACTCTTAGTTTTGACTTCTACTTTTGAAACAAGTTCAGTTCCTTGCCTCCAGGCAGCTGCTCCAAATTTTCAAAGGCTACTACATGCCTTTTCCCCACTGTATTCTGTTATCTAGAGGTATGTTTTTTTTTTGTTTTGTTTTTTTGTTTTTGTTTTTGCATAATCTAAAGAAATGAAATGAAAGAGAAAATGAATAAATAACATAATGCTTGATTTTTCCCAATCCTTAGTGTTGCAAAAACAAATTCCTGTATGGGAATTGACCATCAGACAATCAAAATCAAAGACCATCAAAAATCCAGTTTGCTTATCTGATAAAAACTTAAGTATATGAATATCCATCAAAATTGTGACTGTAATAAAATAAAAATCAATACGATAATCACCTCTGCAAATCCTAATGTGGATATATTTTAGTCATTTTACAGCTCTGAAACTCCAAGTATCTTGATTCGGCAGAATAAAGGGTACCAATCTGTAACTTCTGTAGAAACAAACTGTTCCCCTTTGGTGCAATACTCTTGCAGCAGAAAGTAAAAACTTCCCGCTTCAATAGCACAACATCTGGCTGTCTCACCCACAGCTACACAACATTTCAACAAACCTTAACCCCTGTAGGCAAAACCTCTCCTTACCCGTCTCTATAATTCACCACTGTGTCCACAATGGTGTTCATTTGCTTGGTGAGCTTGGGCGGGTTCGGGGAGAGTTTCTCGGCAGGCGGGCGCCCACGTCTCTTCTTGGCCTTGGCGCCCCCGTCATCTCTGCTTGACGAGTCCTTGTCCTGACGCCTCTTGCGTTTGCGCTTTTTCAGACGGATCTCCTCCTCCATCTCCTCCAGGTTGCCGTCCTCGATGGCCTGGAGCAGAGAAAAAGAAAGGTTAGCTAGTTTGACAGTTTCAGTGTGAGTCAAGGCTCGATTTTCACAGATCTTTTCAGTCATCATGTTTAGTGTCAAACAGTTCCCCAGATAACAATAAACCAACAAGGCTTCTCTTGTTTTAGAGTGAAACAGAATTTCGGTATAATTTGGGATTTAACGGATGGTGGAGACGGAAGGTGATGAATGAGAGAAAGACTATGTAGGTGTATTATAATTATTACACCTTCATCATACGCTGATAATAAACAGATAGGCTTGCCTCACCATAGCCTCAAAAATTAAAAAAAGAAAAAGGCTATTCCCTCTATAATTCCCTCTTTCCCTTGTTTCTGTGGTATTTTTTTTTTTTAAATCATATTTTACATAGCCATTAGCTGAGAACACTACATGGAATAGAAGGGATCCTATTTCCAAAAACCCCAACTATGAGCATGTGGTGTCTATATTTTCAGACTTACACACTTTGTACTCATTATGTTGAAAGATGGAAATTCCCAACACTTTGTGGTGTGCCAAAGAGGTTAAATACTACGGCTATGACATGGAAAATATTTGCAGACTCTCGTCCTATCCTCTGCTATCTGGTCAGGAGTCGCAAGTAATACCTGATACACCAAACTCTCCTGTAACTTAAAGTAGCAATGGATGAATTTAAAACAATTATCACTCTGCATCATGATGGCTTGCAGAGAGCCATTTCTCAGCTCTTGAACTTCAGATCAGAGAGGACTGAGACTGACCGAGCAGCTGGCGTTTTCAGTCTAAACCTTGGATGAGGACAGATAATCACTTGTGCTGATGGCAGCATCAAAGTGCCGATGTGATCCTCAAGAGAATTATGGATTTTCTACAATGTTTACCAACAGCTGTGCATTGACTGCAACGTTTTCTTCAAAGCAGGACACACGCATAAGAGCAAATATTAGGAGAAAAAAGGAGCATCTCCAGCTCCCTCTTAACCACAAGGCTTGACATAATAAACAATAAAGCATAGCTTGCTCTGTTTTATGGGATTTATAAGCATGGCTGGAATGCATGTTTGACCAATCAGAATGCTTGGATGAAACTACCAGATGTATAAACACATCAGGGGTCAAGGAGGTGACAAAATCCCAAAAACCAATTATAGCTGAAGAGTCTTGCAGGATGCTGTTTGGTGACAAGTTAATTTTTTTAAGAGAACACATCTGAGACTAAGCAATTAGGAGAAGTTGGTGTTACTGCAAAACCTTTAGTTCAAATTTTCCTTTTTGTTTTTTTCATCACTTCATCACTGGGTGTGGAAACCATCATCAGACTGCAAGAATCTGCAGTGTTTTGTGTGCAGAGAGAGGCCTGTCAGCTGATTTCTCCTGAGTCAAACCAGCAGTTTTACTTTTTAAAAAGGGAAAAAGGGATTAAAAAGTTACTTTCACATAAGAGAGTGGAGCGATCCAACCAGAGCACCAGCTCAGCTTTAATGCCTCTCATCCTTTTTGACTGACAGCCTTCACCTGCAGCTGTTCTCCTCCACTTGGCTCATCAAATGGTCGTGAGGAACAGGAAGTGTTAGCCAGACAGAAATCCACCGTTTTCCCCAGGATTATTTTACCAAGCTAGCGTTCCATCAGAAGAGGTGAGGGCTAGCGAGGTGCTTCAGCCGCAGCTCTTTCTGTTCAAACAAGTGGGATACTTTAACCTTGTCCAGACAACATGGTTACCCTACAGGGGGAGCTAAAGCTCACCCAGCCCTGCCAGAATTGAATTATTGTACTTTCTGTTTTGTATTGTACTGTTTTGCTTTGTTTTCCAAATGATCAGTTCGTTGAATAACAGGTAATCCAAAAATATTTCATATAGCAAGTGATGTGAACATGTAAATTTTACAACTAGTTGATATATCAATATTATATCGATATAGTGATACGAGACAAGATATCATCAGGGATTTTAAATCAGTCGAGGGATGCAATTTTTTGTTGTTGTTCTATTATTTGCCTCTACCTGCTTGGTCATCACGTCCACATTACTAATGACTGTCCATCAGAGATCTCTTGTGTGTAAATATCTTGTGAAAGAACCCATAGTCATCTCAACTACATCATCACAGTATCGACACTGAGGTATTTGGTCAAAGATATTGCGATTTTTGATTCTGTCCATACTGTCCAACCCTGCAATATGACACATTTGCATCCCAAATAATTAATATTACATAAATACGTACCATTGTTTGGAGGCCAAATATAATACAGCAGTGACAAGCAATTTAACCAAATAACCTCTAATTTTTAGAGGAACAGGGTAAAGAAATTGCCAGTTTTTGACAATTTCAATTTCAATTTCAATGGCAATGTCAATTCACGAGGCCTACTGTGATAGCTTTCCACCCTGCGCTTTGATTTGTAAAGATCTGACAGGCTCCAAGTCACAGGTGACTCAAATGTTTGAATTTAGCTCTGCTTTAGTGATGTTTCTAAAACCAGCAGAGAGGAGAAATTAATCGCTCACCAACAGCTACTTTTGAAAAAGGGCATGATTTTGAGTAATGGTGTCTTTCCACATTTATAGCAAGAAAAGTGAGACATTTACTTCACACGTGTTATCTTGTCATGGGGTTTTCTTATCAGAAACGGGCGGCTGACAGGTCCCTGTGCAATCTTCCAAGACCCAGACTATCTCTTAATTAGACCTCCTGTATCTAACGAGTAGCATCTTTAACATACTGTCACCTCGGCCTCAAAGTTTCTCCGCTCTGTTCACATCCTTCCTGCAACACTTGTGCCACAGTGTACATCACGGAGCTGCCGTGCCTCAGACGTCTCCCCGGCGGAGTGTGTCACACCGGATTTGCAGTAGGTGACCCAGAGCCACAAGCAGAGGATTTCTATATCCCACAAGCCATGTTGCTGTGATGTCCTGGGCAATTACTTTCACTAGATCAGCCGCGGATTTGTACCTGGGGTGCTTTTATGCCACGGGTGTTTTTGAAGTGGATTATCTGAACTCAAGAGTGTTTACTCATGTCGTCTGAGCAGGTGAAAGCAATGTCATTTAAGCTTTGGTGGCATTAAATATCCACCACAAAACCACACACCACATAATAATCAGAGTCTCAATCCCTCCCCAAGCTAACTGTGGTGCAGTTTTTAACAGAGCTATGCAAATATAGATCAATTATTTTGAGTCACTGCAGCACGCTGTATATTCTGTAAGTCTACCCACCTGTCATGCAGTTGGTTGTATTTTAAGCTGTTTATACGTTTTCAGTCAGTTCTGTAGAGTATTTCAATGTATTGCAATGCAAACTATACCATGACCAATGTTTCATGATGTTATATGAATTGTATCGTGAGGTCTTTGTCAATACCCAGCCCTAATTCTTAATCTGAACCAACTACAGGAAATAACCCCGAAACACAAGGTTTTATGGGCATGAGGAGACAGCAGCCAGACGTTACTCAGTATGGGAAGCCTACCATAAAAAAATGAAGCGAGAGCAAACCACAGTCTCGACTGAACTCTTATTCAGAAATGTCTTCATGTGTTTTTAACTGGTATGAACCATAGATGGTCAATTAGAGCACAGACGAGTCCAAAATGCTTAGGCAAAGTTACAGGGACTGAAATCGGATCTGTTTTGACTTCCTTGCTGAAATAATCTCTAACCTGGCAGGACGACATGTCACCTAGACTTTTTTTTCCACCAAACGAGCTACTTGTGAGTCCCTGTGATTTCTGTTTATTAACACTGGCTCACTTATGATTTAGCAGTGTGAATGCACACAAAGTGCACAAAATGCAACAAAGCAGACTTTTTTCCCATGGTTCACACCAAATAACACAAACTATAGGTGTGATTGCATCCTTGAAGTTAAAACATGAACGGCCACACAGGAGCTCTAACATTCATGAGTCTCGCAGTGCAGCAGACTCTTCTGCCTCAACACAGCCGTAAATCAAATTCATGCAAATCAAATCGGGACATTCGTTAAACTAATTCAATGTAATTGGCTACGGCACTGCTGTGATTTACACGGGAGAAGTGGAAAAAATGTTGAGTTGAGATAGCGACACAATTTGAATAGTTCTGTAGGTGGTGAGCTTGGCTGGGACTAAAGTTTGGGATTAAAAAAATGATCTGAGGGAACCAATGGGAAGCTATAAGGATTGCTTGATGAAGATAAAAATGGCGATGTTACTGATTGGCCTATATCAGTGCTGCAAATGGTTATGTGCTGGTCAGTGAGCAGGTACATCATCTCTCCCACCAGCACCAGGGGCCATAAAAGATAACACTCCTACACAGATTCCAGCTGAGAGGCGACTTAATAGGTTCTGAGCCAATTTCATACTTTTATAGCAGTTTACTTTTTTCTCATCATATTTGTAGCTCTTTCATTTCCCAGAAGCAGACTGAAAGTATAGAGGCACTTAAAGGAACAGTTCAGCTATTTTCCCACTTCATCCTAGTGCAATTTATCCATACAGATAGCTTTTATGTGATTTGAAGTGGTTTGGCTGGATGGGAAAAAATCAACACCACAAATAAAAAAAAACAAAGATGCAGATACCCAACATGATCAACAGCCCTTCAGATGGAGAGTGTATCCATACTACCAACTGGATCTATCTGCCCTGAGGGAGGCATATGACCTCACAGGAATTCAGAGACAAATCGACACAAATAGATACAGTTTCTGTTCTTCAGCAGAAAATAGTTCACAATGAAACTCTTCAGCCCCGAGTGCTGTGGATGCCGGGTACCTGCGTCAGTGTTTTGTAAAGAGTTTATGCTGCTGAGTTTTTCATGTATAGACCCCATTGTACTGGGGTCGCAGGAAGACGGGGAAGGTTGCAGGAAACTGAAACACTGGGAAACCTGGAACCTGGAAACCTGGCTTTATAATCTGTAGGTACTACTGTATTCCCAGGAGAACAACTTTACCCGCAGCCACTGCTTCTCGGTCAGCGTGTCACTGTAGTCGACGTCCCGTCGGCAGCGTGAGCCACGGCCAAACATCTTCTCCTCCTCCTCTTCGTATGTGAGCCGCTCCACCTCAGCATCGTCTTTGATGATCCAGGAAGGAAGCTCGTCCTCCTCCATCAGGCGCGGCTTACGCTTTGGGTTCCTGGCATCCTCACGCCGTCGGTCCATGTCCATGCGCTAAGGAAGAGAGAGACGACAAGGAAAACAAATCAGAACGACCTGCAGACAGTAAAGTGGGTGTGTTAAGTTATAGCATGCTAGCATTTTGTTTTACAAGACACTCATCCCCTTGTTTGTTTTTAAGAAGTATTTTGAATTTTATGTATTTATTTGTATTTTTTATTCTAGTTGCTTCTATCTTGGCCGGGTCTCTCTTGGAAAAGAGATGATGGGCCCTATCTTGCGCCAGACTCCCTAAACCCGCTATTTGCGGATTTAGGATTTAGGAAGAGGCGTTCGCCCGTAAAAGTTGCTATCTTGTGCACCTCCCGCTATCCGCAAAACACCTGCGCTACCCGCTATATTATGCATAGGCGTGTTTTGGGCGTTACGCCAATTACACCAATCAGTGTGCCAGGTGCCATTGCCTTTAAGGGCAGGATGCGCTATCCTAAATCCTAAATCCTAAACCCGCGATGGAGAGAGGGAGGTAGATTTTCTCAGGGCTTCAACTGAGGCTAAAGCAAGTTGGCT
Source organism: Myripristis murdjan (assembly GCF_902150065.1). Taxonomy (NCBI): domain Eukaryota; kingdom Metazoa; phylum Chordata; class Actinopteri; order Holocentriformes; family Holocentridae; genus Myripristis; species Myripristis murdjan. The sequence continues at coordinate 31,398,000 of NC_043988.1, forward strand.
TTATATATATATACATATTACCGTATATATTATAGCCTATTATAGGCAAGTTCATTCGGGAGGTGGAGCCACATGTGTCCAAGTGGACATGTCACAAGGTTGTACTGATTGAGTAAAATCCCCGGGCCACACCACAGACACACAAGAGGCAAAGGTGGAACTATGTGTAAACTAATTTATTGACAAGGTAGATTGGGCAAATAAAATATTAAAAATAAAAATATAGCACAGCTGCTGGCTTATGATAAAAGAATAAAACGTGCTAGCTTAAGTGTCCAATTAAAACAGTCTTTCCTCTAAACAGTCTATATGAGTAATATAGTCAGTCCATTCCGGCGGCGTCCCGGTATCAGTCCGACCGTGTGCGTGGTGAGGCTCCGTCGGGGCGCGCACTGAAGCCGCCTGGGCGCGCTCTCCTAACAGCCCAAACTTTAGGGATAGCGGATAGCGGGTGGTGAGGACCACCCGCTATCCGCTTTCCCTAAAGTGTGTGCGCAAGATAGCAACTTTAGGGATAGCGCATGAAACACGCCCACGGACACACCTCCAGGTGCAAATGACGGAGTCGGCATAACGGATAGCGGGTAGCGGGTGGCGCAAGATACCGTTTAGGGATAGCGGAAGTTCCTAAATCCGCAATTTGCGGGTAGCGGGTAGTGGCAGCGGATAGCGGGTGGCACAAGATAGGGCCCACTATGTCTCATGAGACCTCCTGATAGATAGATCGATAGATTGACAGATCGATAGACAGACAGACAGACAGTTATAATGCCTGTCTGCGTTATGTCCTGCCCCAATGATCTCTGGTGTTATTTTAGAGTTTTAATCACACATTTAGTCCTCCTCTAGTTATTAAGCCTTCTAAAAAATAATCTCTGTTCATCAATATTACACTTTTTTTTTCATGAAAAAAATTCCTTAGTGTCTCAAACCAGCAAGATGTAACTCTAAATCTTGCCCTCATTAATAATAAGTGGATCTATGAATACGCTACTCTCCGCCCATCTCCCTGCCTGCTGGCACAGGGGCTCGTGACCAGAGCTCTGTTCACTAGGGTAAGGAAGTAACGTCTGCAACATGAAAATGCTGTGTTTCATAATCTAACCATGAAAAAAAAAAATTCAGACATTTTAGGGGACATAAACATGGGGAGGTCAGGTATTGAGCCACGTGTCTGAGGTCGTCTCATTGGTTAGAAATGTGACACAGTATATGATGACATCTTTACTGCCCTCAAAACAACAAGCTAGAAAACAACAGCGAAACCACGCAGCCTCATCAGGGTCAGCTTGACAGACTCTACAATTTAAGCCGATCTTTTTCGGCGTTGTTGGAGCCAACAAGGACAAAAACACATTTTTGAGTGAGGGGGGTCTTTAAATGCGTGGGAGTTTTCATTCAAAACAAGACTGCAATTTGTTTTTCTTACCATAAAGAGCTCAAATTCATCTTCATTGCGGGCAATCATCTGGTTAAGGGTTTCGTCATCAGGCACCTCGTCTTCTTCCTAGAGTTACAAGTTTCAAAAATATCAAAGGACAGTCTTTTCAACCTCATTAATATTCACATCATGCTAATTACTGTACTGTGCATTACCTTTCAAGTCTCAGTCTAAACTGAGCAAATTAGTGTCCTTACCAGCACAGTCCTCTGTGCCAAGCTGGCACAGAGATTTTATCAAATACTAATTAAATAGCCTGGATTCGATCACAAAAACATGTAATAGTGTGACTCAAGGACAGTGAACTCACAGATCATATCTAGCTGTCCCTGGGTCCTCAGGAATTCAATCAAACTCAGTTTCCACAACTTTACTAAATAGAAAAATAATCTTTTCACTACCTTCCACATTCTTACTCTAAAAATCCTTAACAGGTACCCAGTGACTCACATTATTCATTAATTAATCATTCTGTTAAGGTCAAAAATGTCTAAACACTCAACTTAAAAACTCTCCTCACCTCATTCTGCTCCTCGTGCTCCAGAATGGCCTGGAGGAAAGCCCGGCGCTCGTGGCTGGAGGACTTCTGGTCGAACATCCCTGCCTGGATGACCTTCTGGTCCACGTTGAGTTTATACTTAGCAGCTGCCAAGATTTTCTCCTCCACGCTGTTGACGGTGCAAAGGCGGAGCACGCGCACCTCATTCTGCTGGCCGATACGGTGGGCGCGGTCCTGAGCCTGAAGGTCCTGCAGTCCGAAAGCAATGAAGGAAAACATGAGAAGACCACATCTGTTGTCTCAGTGCACACAGTGATGGAGTGATAGTGAGAGTGATAGAGCCCAAAATTCATACCCAAGAAGCGCCAAAAGCTGCTAAAATACATGGGCCAATGGCTTTTAAAACAAACTCTGAATGCTAAAGTTATATATATATATATATATATATATATACATATATATACACACACATACATACACATACATATATATCATCTTTGATCTTTGTCTGTTGTCAAATTTTGTCCCTGCTAGCTGGCTGGCCTTATGCATCCGCCCATTTTCGCTACTGTCTTTTTATTTCCAGCTGCCGGATTTTATAGCAAAGATACTAGATACTGCATAGATAAATTCCATATCAAATAAACAATGCTTGGCTTGTATTTTTCTTATTTAAAACAGACAACTTGGAAGGCTCACAGATCTCTCGCTAAACAATGAGCCAGAAGAAGAAAGACAAAGCAGCAAGACGATGTCGTACGTGTTGCCTGGAAACATATCGTGGATACAAAGTGGAGGCAGATAAATTTCTGTCTGGACAGTGAATGACCCTGATGTTAGCTGAAATTTAACATATGGCCAGTTAAAATTAAACTCTAAATATGCCCTTCTCTCTGTATTGTTTCTCACAGTAACCGATTCTGTATACTAAACAGCACCAAAAACAAGTAACATTATACATTTCTATGAAAAAATGTGTTGTTTTTGGCCTTAGAGTGACTAAGCAGGTAAACTGTAGACTCTGACAACAGCACATAACATTACGTTCTTCACACCTCACAATATAACCTTCACACTGTGAGCAACAGGAAGAACAAGTCACCAGAAGTCTATTCATTTCTTTAAGAGCAGTGTGAACTTGGCTGAACTTTTTGCAGTCGATAGCAAATTGAACAGGCAAATCAGTTTAAACTCTGATCTACATGGTGACATGATCACCTTCCCAAGTGATCATGTACAGTATTAATTATTATTTATTATTAATTCTTGATTATTAATCATAATTCTTATTATCAATCATTAATATTCAAGACTGACAGGGGCAAAATGGACAAGCTGTTGATGATAACCATTCTAAGCTCATCAGTTCTCAGCAACTTTTATTTGAGTCACTACAGGAATAAATGTCTAAAAAAAAAAAAAAGTGGTTGGAGAATAGAGGCATCCCATTGTCAAGGTCGATGGTACTTCAACTTCAAAGTCATTTTTACATTTTTTGTTCTCTTTGCTTTCAGTTAATGCTGCCTAATTAGAACCTGCCTGCTAGTTGCTTTACCTCGTTAAAACAATATGTTATGACAGACTCCAGAGCAGAAAAAAGGATGATCTGCCTGTTCAAAACTTTGCAGCTGCACAAGACCATTAAACAGAAAAAAGTCACTTGTAGTGTGAGCGCCCTGCAGGAGATCTGAGGTTTCATCTCACTGATGGACTTGATGGATGTTCACTCTAATTACTGGCCAACACATCCCTACCCTATTTAGCATTCTGATCTCACGTCCTATTTATGGGCTTGTTAGAGCTGTCATCCTGTTCTACAAGGGCTCGAGATGTATTAGATAACCTGTTAAAGTTTCTACTTTCCTGAGTTTGAACCCTCCACTGGGTGACTGTGTGGGCCTTACAGGCACAACAAACCTTGGTATGACTGTGACAAATTTCACTGATATATCCAGTCCCACTCAGATGACCTTGACTGTATTCAGGGAACTGACGAGGAATCCAAATACAGAGATGAGACAACTAATGAGACAACCAGGATTTTTTAAGTTAGTCCAAAGTGTCTAGGTTGTTCCTCTCCTTTACTGTATCTTTGTTAAATCACCATGTCATTGATCCAAAGTGTTTTCTTTTTTTGCTTATTTGTTTGTTTTGAATTGATTTAATCAGTGCACACACTGTTTTACAGTCTGTTTAATGTCACCCAGAAATAGAAATGGAGGTCAGTGCCATGAATTATCCTGTAAAAAACATGTCAGCTTACAATTTATTTACAAATCCATGTATTCTTATTTTGTCGTTGCTCACTGGCGCGGCAGCTGATTTCACGGTAGTTTTGACACATTGACCAAATTGAATGACTGATGGAAGTACTAGACACAGACAGTCGTGAATAGGCAATAACTCTAAATGACACCATATACTCGTTTAAGTTTAGGGTTACATAATCGACTGGCTGACCAACCTGGTGGGGGTTCCAGTCACTGTCAAAGATGACGACTGTGTCAGCAGCCTGCAGATTGAGGCCCAGGCCACCAGCTCTGGTGCTGAGCAGGAAGATGAAGTACTGAGATCCTTTCTCATTGAATTTCTTCAGCAGTGCTGCCCGGTCCTCGGACTTGGTGGTTCCTGCAACACCAAAAAAAGATAAGCTTAAACTTACAGTCTGTCAAGTTGACCCCGATGAGGCTGCTTGGTTTCACTGTTTTCTAAATCCGAAGCTTGTTGTTTTGAGGGCAGTAAAGATGTCATCGTGCACTGTGTCTCCTTTCTGACCAGTGAGACGGCTTCAAACGTGACAGAGAAACAGCAGCAAAGAGGCTCAATACCTGATCTGCCTCCCCGCTCCAAGACAAGGAATAACAACGAGCGAGACAATTCAATAGCGCGTTGTACATTTTGCTCAATCTATGAAAGAAAAAATGGGAATCAATAACAGTTTCTCAATTGAAACCCGGTCTCGGTTGCCGGCCCTAATGGCTGATAAGATTGCCTGTCGCCTCACACTGAGCAGTGGCGACGGGAGCTATGAGGGACCTCACAATTTAGATTTAGAAAGACTTTGATTCTTTCTATCTGACAAGCATGAAAGCAGAGTTAAATTAAATATCGAAAAAATCCATAAGTGAATTGATCTTAAGACTTCATTGCAAAAGATACAGTCATTTTTTATTTGATTTCTACAGGGAGTGGAGGGGGGGGGGGCGGGGGATTTAATTTCTCACCCCCTGCAGGACAGGCCATTAACAAGCCGGCTGTGGGAGCCAAAATTTTAGTGTTTATCTGGTGTTACAATTCACTTTCTGAGGGGTAGAAACGGCTGTTCCAGGCTAAAAATGTCAGCTGTCTCAGAGGTTGAGATGGCGAGATGATTACAGTAATGCAGGCCTGTCAAGTGTCAAAACCGTGTAATGGCTGCTAAGAGCTTGGTTTCCCTGGTGTGGGGGATTGGTTGAGTTAAAAAATAGCCTAAAGTACCATAATAATCTGGCTACTTTGACTTCTAACAACTTAAGGTTATTCTAGTGCAAAAGCGCAAGAAACTACAAGAACTATAATGTAAGGTATGCATTTGAGATAAGACCAGTGATGTACATTTCAGTGCTCATGTTTGATCCTGGTATCCTGGGTATTTCTGGCTGCATTAATGACTTGTGAACCATGGTGTTGGTAAATACTTACCTCTAAACTATACAATTGAACCATTTGCAAAGTAGCTCTGAAAAACACCCATAATTTTCCTTTTTGGATTCAAGACCCTCAGTCTTTGGTCGATTAGCCTTGATGCTACAGGCTGTCTCTCCCCTGCTTCCCTCTGCCATCTCATTAGAAGGTAACCCTCAGGGAACAGCAGTCGGCACGGAACAAATCCTCTGTTTCTCCTTATTCTACAAAAGCCAGGCGGTCAAGCTCCCATGTTAACAGCCTTAGCAACCACTGACAATGGTTGCCTACGTTCTGGATTTTAAAATCAATGGATATTTTAATTTTTAGCGGTATGTTTCTCAGTGCTAATGCAATCAATGAAACTCAGTAGAGACGCCAGAAATAGAGCCTAATTTCAAAAATACCTCATTACTCCTTTAGGAAAGGAACTGTGATTGTGTAGAAGCAGGGAATATAGCTTATTTTTGATTTCTTGCCCTTTTTCATGAGCTGCTAAGAATCAGAGGATTACGCCTCTTAATCTCCGCCTGAGGCCACTACACATTCTCTTAGGGTACATTCACGCCGAGCATGTTTGGAGAGATTATTCCAAACTCTGTGCCTTCACTTCCTTTAGTTCGGCTTGTAAGGGCGGTTAAGAACAATCCCATTAAAACCCCAACAAATAACTTCACCAAGACTGCCTCAGTCCCCTTACAGGTAAACTGTGATATGGTTCATAAGGAGCGAGAAAATACTCAGAACTAAATAAAGGAAATGAAGTCAAAACTCAATGGGTACAAAACTAGGTGAAGTACAAATGAACATAACACAACATCGTGGTTCACAAGTGTTTTAGATTCATGCCAGTTACTCTATTGTTATCGTCATGGCTGCTGAGTTTTTGAGCTCTGAAAACTTAGATTTTTTTCTGTGGTAAATCCTCTTCCCTCCCCAGCACACACACATAGCCAGGTTGATGCCGGCTTTGTGGGGCAGTGAATGACTGGATTTTACATTTGTCGTTCAGGTAACCAATCACTCGATCAAGCTCCAAAAAAACAAACAAAAAGCCTCAAACATAAGTGATGCAGCGGCACAAAAAGTTCATTCAGAATCTACCTAGTACCTAAGTCTGCCATTTCACCGCATTTTCAAAGTGAAGCTCAGAGGCAAACCACTCCAAATAATCAAACGGCAGCCTTGTGAGAGTTACATCCATCGTTTCCGTCATAAAACGTGTTTTTTTCCTTACTTTGGCTGACAACTAACACTGACTCAGTAGAACATACGTTATGTGGTGGGTGAGTGCGCTTTGTGCGTTTACACAGTTTGTACTGACAACACCATCTAGTGGTCAAAACTGCACACTGCATCTTTTTCAAAAAGGTGGGGTCAGTCACTCGCCCAGTCTATTAAATCAAAATCCAGAGCCAGCACATTTCGACAGTACAGCTAATAAGTAGAGATGCACCAATCCAATTCCAATACCTGAACTCAGATCTCTTTGTTCTTTAATATTATCATAATTAGTAGTAGTAGCAGCAGTATTACTATTATTGTTGTTGTTCCTGTTGTTGTTGGTATTATGTGTAAGGTTACATGAGGCTTTAGTAAAGCACACAGCGTTTCTTAATCAGTTGTTACTAGCTCAATCAGTTGCAGAGTAATGGTGCAGCATATGGGCTTTTTATATTGGCGGGGCAAGTGATGTGGGCGGGCAGAGCAGGATGTGGGCTCATCTCAATGGTAAAAAAGTTTCGCCCGTACGCACACGTCTGCCCGTCTGTCTAATTAACCAAAACTGACTCGTCCTGAACTCTTGACTGTGCAACACAGATGCTAGAGGATCGGAGACCAGTTGTAATCTCCTACACCTCAGAGACACTCAACTCATGCTGAGTCTCTGACCTACACACGATTTTAAAGAAAATGCTGTTATTACAAAGATTAATTACTTCCAGCAAAATCTGTGCTAAGATAAGAAACTTACTAGACGAGTGAGACGTAGCAATCTCACTTTTACATTTACAGGGAGTGCAAAGTCATCTGGCGGTAGGTACCAACACACATTACAAGAGCAGATTTACGTTAATTATCTGATAATGAGACGATTTGCTACTGTGGAATTTACTGCATGGCTGAGCTCACCGTCCAGGCGCAGATAGAGGAAGTTGCGGTAAGCAAAGTAGTCCTCCATGATGGTCATGAGAGACGTCATCTGGCAGAAGAGAAGAACTCTGTGGTTGGTGGCCTGTAGTTTGGGCAGGATGCGATCCAGCAGCTCAAATTTCCCAGAGGCCCGATATAGATCATGCCTGAAAACAGTTGATAGGGAATAACATGAGCAAAGAGCAGATCAATGCTGATGGTGACTGTTTTAGCCTCTGGGACTTTCTTAGAACGGGCATCCTTGGTTCACCACACTTGTTTTTGTTTTTAACCCCAATGGATAATCGTGCCAACGTATTCAGAGTAAATGAAAATGACAGAATTTGAATTCTATGTAACCCGTTACACCTTTTAAGACCTTTAAAAACTCAATTTATTGGAAACCTAAAATTTCAAAAGTATCTACCCTTTTTCTTGGAAGTATTCAATCAATCAAATGTATTAAAAACAGCATTCAGCAGAAGGGGCTTGTGACAAATGTCTTTACAGATCCACAAATCCACACAACACAGGGGAGTGTGATACTGCCAATGTGTGGGAATAGTGTTTCTTTGCCAATGTGGCATCGATTTGAGCACAAACGTCAAAAAATAAATAAATAAATAAATTTAAAAATCCATCAAAAGTTTTCTACCAGTTCAACAGAGGTGAAAAAAGAAATAGAGCTTTACATCAAATCAAAGAAATTAATTCTATAACTTCTACTTACACTGATGACCAATGGTTAGGATTAGTTTTTAATCCTAACCCTTAACCTAGTATACTGCAAATTACATGTTTTGATTTTGATATAATTTGTGTACATTTTGTATGATTGCTGTTTTTCTTTTAAAACTTATTGTCTTTTACCTGATTACTTTTGATATTGTGATTTTTTTACTGCACTGAAGTAAATTCAAATCAACTGCATTGAAATGGCAAATAAAATATCTTCTAACTTGACAATGATGATGCTCATCCCATAAATTATCCTTCAAATTACTTGAAAAATACACTTTTGTATTTTTGTATTTTGTATGAGAGTTCAATCTATCAATCCTCTCTTGACAAAAAATTCAAAGTGACTCACAGCATGGCAAAACAAACAGTAGTGCTACCTTCAGCTTTTAACACCACCAACCTCCTCTTTGTGCCAAAACTGTAAATGACAGCAAAGTGGTTGTGGTAGCCCTTATTGTTTTAGTGCAAACTCTGAGTTGAGATAACATCAGTGTGTGACCACTGCTGGCATGAAAATACACATTACACAACTCCAAAGGCTGTGTTTATTTTGTCCTGTGCCTGCCTCACAGTATTATAATATTTCATATCCACACTGTGAACTGTGTCCAGAATATGCAGAGTGCAGATCTGAATTTGAGTCCAACCTCTTTCAAACTGTTTTTTTTTTTTTTCTTTGTTTGTTTTGTAAATCTGAAGCTGATGTCAGAAAAATTAGCTTTTTGTGGCTCCAGGCCTGCCGCTTGGGAAGCACTCTGGTGTGACTCCATGTTACAAACACAATGAAATGAGCTGTCAAAAAGTATCAAACTTACCCATTTATGATGCCGTTTGGATAGCCCAAGTGCTCCGCAAAGGACTCCTACCACAGGAATAAAAAAAATATCATTGATCTGAGGGTGACAATCAACCTGCATCAAGATTATGTTTTTAAGTACATTCAAAGAAGCAGCAGGCAGCTTAAATAAACACCTCTGCAGCTGAGCTAAATTAAAGCTCAGCTAAATTAAAGCAAATAAAAGAAGGACCAAACAACATGGAGCAATCAACAAAAGCTTTGCATTCACTCTGTGTTTGATTCTTATTTGGACAGCTTATTTGGAAAATTTGACAGAACACAAAGCTGGCCACTGAAAAATGCTAACTTCAAGGTTTCAAATAAACATTTTCCACTTCAAAATTCCAGATTTTTCCAGGAATACATTTCCAGACATCTCAGTGGATTTTTTTTTTTTTTTTTCAGACTATGTTCAAAATCTCAGACAGCTACATGTTTATCATGCATGTAAATATTCTGTTACATGCGCTGGTGGCTTCATCGCTTGTTGGCCTTTTCACATTGGTGGGTTGAGCAAAAAAAAAAAAAAAAAAAAAAAAAAAAAAAGATGAGACCTCAGGTGTTGATGATGCTTTCACAAGATCATTATGTTTTTTCCCTTCCATATGAGCAGGGATGGCTGCCTCGCCCGTGTCAGAGATGTTGAATGACTTCATACGCTCTTTTATCTGTGTTAGAGTGCTTCACCAACCATTTTTTTTATAGTTTGTACAGGTAAAGCAATTTCTCAGAAACTTTGCATTTTCTCATCTTGTAGCTTTCGGGAGCAAGTGCCATCTTCGATTTGTGTGCTGTAATATGGAGAGATGTTGGAATCGCTCTGCCCTACCCACTAAACAGAAAACATCTTCAGCTACCTCCTCCAAATGTGAACAAAATCAAAATGTGCCACTTTTATGATTAATTTATAAATGCAATTTCTGTATTCTGCTTTTAAAACTTATAAAACAGCTTTTTACAAAACTTCAAATACAAGAAAGTCTAGGAATATTTTTCCATACACTCTTCTATTTCCATACTTATCCAGACCTGGATATTATCAAAATCATATTCCATGCTTTCTCATACTTTTCCGACAGAGGAGAAACAGTGAACTTCTCTCATCATATTGCTTCATAATTTTCAACAGAGATTTAAAGGAAATTTCAAGGCAAGTGCTGAAAATGTTCAAAGTAACAGCTACTTGAATACGGATAACCAACTCCATATCTGATTGGAAACAGAAATTTAATTAACAGGTAATTCATGCAAATCGCAGAGAAATAGCAGAGGCCGGTATCAGATCCTCTGTGTTGTAACCAGCGTCGGTATTAAAAGATTTTCCTGCCATAGCTGTGCTCACCTCAATGTGCTGGAACATGTACGGGTGGTTGCAGATCTTCTTCAGCTGCATGATGGTGTTCATCAGGGTCTTCGCCCCTCCTTTGCCCTACAGGAAATCATGTGGAAACAAAATGAGGACAAGAAAGTGTGACGCCGTCCAAGCCGCAGTTCAAACACACACAAAATGGTAACCACACCGCTTGCAGTTTCTTTTTACATTCATTCTTTTTACTGATTTGGGGCTTTCATGCCAGAGCTGCAAGTGGTTACTTTACATTTTCACTAACTGTAAATAATGCAGTGAAATGTGCATTTATTTGGAGTTGTGATGGAATTTAGAAAACCGAAAGACACTTGATTTTATTGTGAAGTTCTCCCAGGTAATAAAGGAATATGACAATAATGTAGTAATAGGCTATTAGCTGTCTGAAGTTCCTTTTATGAAACTTGGGCACATTAAATACATGTTAACCAGTATTATCTTATATATAATATTTTAGGTAAATTATATGCTGTTAACTGGCGAAATCTAATGCATAAAAAACGTGAATAAAGAATCTCACTTTGTGGAAAACTACAAAGCTTACATTCCCAAGCGCCTTAGATTAGTGACGTTCTGACAGACTGGGTAATAAAACCGAGGCTTCAGGCCACAGTCTATGTTCTGAAGCTGAAGTTAAAACTTGAAATAAGTTAGGAAACACATCTGAATCCACAGTGCTTTTTAAATGCAAATGGTTTCTAATGTACAGAAACTTGCAGGCAGACTCTGATGCCAACCAAACAGCAGCGAACTGTAAACAGCACTGCGCTCTGAGCTGTTGGTTTTAGCTTGTCAGTATGAAACACAAAGATAAAATAAAAGCCCCACAGAGGCAGAGACAAGATACTGAGAGCAGATGATGAGAGGGTAAATTCTGCCTTGGCGTACAGTATTTACCTTCTTGTCTTTTTCTGAGCCGTCAGTGAGCAGGATGCCTTTCTGCATGTGGCGGTACAGAACCTTCTGGATGGCAGACATGTCACACTTGATGACATATTCCACCTGAGAGGATGACAATGGCAAAAAAAAAAAAAAAAAAACTGTCAAAGAGGCAGCGGAGCCGTTTCACTGGTGAGGCTGATTGATCTGTTTTGACACCAAGTGTGTTATGAGGAAAAAAAGGAACAGTTTTTAAAATAAGACAGGGAAAAGGGAAAAGAAATCAAAAGCAAAGAAATGGAAACCAATGGCTATCAAAGCAAAGGAAAGGAAAGTTTTGTACAAGGCAGAATAACGTGCAGAGGTAAAAACAGTGCAGGACTGCAATGAACACTGTGTAAAACGAAGCCTCTTTTTAACAGATTGATATTGATATCTGAGACATTCAAACTCTAAACAGTATGTTTACAGGGATATTGATGGTTGCAGGCTAGGTGCACTGTGCTAATTTCATCATCCATCTCTGTCTGGTGTCTTGTCACTGAATCCATCACACTTTGGCACAAATACTCTTATTTTAAGTTTGCCTCCATAAAGTAGTTTGAAATTAAGCTGAGAACAGGTGACTTTGCATTAATACCACCTCATTTTATATATACACAAAATATGCTCTGAATAATAAATTCTTTTTCTATACTCTCCGATACTGAATACTGAAAACGTCTGAATTTGGACCTGCAGTGGAAGATGACCATGTTAATTCATAGTTTGATTTTGTCCGACCTTCTCTGGCAGCTGGGACTCCACCTCTTTCTTCAGTCTGCGCAGCAGGAAGGGGCGGAGCACCTTGTGCAGACGGCGAATGATCAGAATGGTCTCCTCCTCGTTTAGATCCACCTGAAAGAGCCAAGATGAAGAATATGGTACTACATCACAGCGGAAAAGGCCTGTTGAAAACATAAAACAAGTCACCAGGGACGTAATGTTTTTTGTTCAAGTTTTTGTTTCTTGTTTTTTTTATATGTGATGCACAGAGACATCGCTGCTTGAAGCTTGGGAACTTTTTGGCCTCGTGGTGGCGCTGTAGTGGGCCAATCTGTTTCATTTTGTGGATGTTGGATATCGATGTAAAAACACATTCACCAAAGGTCTGCCAAGTTTGACCAGGCGAGACATGTGGGACCCTGGAGTCATTCCCAAATTCTCATTTCAACCTTCATTTTGAGTTATTGCTATTTTACATTTGGACCAAACAGATAAACAAGTAACAGGGTAAAAGCACCTTGATGGTGTGGACTGAGAGGGTGAATACTCGTGTCCCTCATGCAGCCAAAACCTTTCCAAACATATTTCAGACTCAGTGTGCAGTCCATTAGTAGCACCATGAGTTCATCTGCGCTTTGCTGCTCAAACTAGAGGCTGATGCTGGTGACAACAAGCAGCAAACAAGAGGAGTGCAAGTGGGAAACTGTTGCCCCGCCCAGCACAAACACATGCACTGTATTTGATGCAAGTTAAAAAAGCTATGCAACACATTCAGTATGGCAATTTACTGTTTTCAAATCTGAGCAATATCTCTGTTTTCTTTGCTTAGGAAATCCATCGTACATCTAATAAAATAAAGTTTATATGAAGTAAAGTCTGTTAGGTGAGAGGAAAAATTATGTGAATCAAGTAGATTCTGTCGCATGCATTGCCCTACAGTCAAAATCTATCATTCAACCAAGAGTCATCCAAAACAAGCAGCCGAGGCTCAGACATCGCACACGACAGACAGACAGACAAAGATCAATCCAGTCTTTTTCCCTTTGTGTTTACTGCAGACTGGCTGGGTTTGCTGTCAGGTATTTCAACTCCTATCACGGCTTTACAGACAGTTAACTCAGACTAGATGCTGTTTCAAAGTGGCCTGTTCATCAAGGTGAATGACACATACTGACGCAGAAAGTTGGCCAGGTGAGCTGAAGGACGGCAGAACTAACAAAACACACTTTCTGTGTCAAGTTAAAAAAAAAAAAAAAAAAGCTGCACAGTTTAAGCAAGAATCCCTAACAAGGGTGCTGGTCTGCCGCTGACCCTCAACTTCCCACAGTGTGGGAGAGAATTTACCAATCCGAATGAATAATACATTCATCTCGACTATTAATATTTCATAAGCGCAAATCTAAGCATCAAACACGTTTTTAGTATATCTTCAAGTTAAGATCAAACTTGATATGAGACTTAAATGACCTCTTCCTTCACTTTTTCAAGATCATAACAGGATTTCCAGGAAGCTGGGTGTCACAGAGAATTAGGAAGTGGGTTTGTAGAAAAAGGAGAAGCATCACTTCCTTGTTCACCACCTTGTTCACCCATTTCACCACCGAGCAGCTTCCATATTCTTTAATTTCGGGGTGGCTCAAGTACAATCACTTCTAGAGATAATGAGTTCACCTAAAGCAGTCAGTTTCAATAACTATTAAATAATTAAGTAACAATGACTTAAACAATTAATTTTCCCTCTTCAAAGCTTTTGTTTTTTACCATTTGAGATATGGATGTATGTTTGAGACACAGCGTCGACATATGAAAACAATTTAGGGCCAGAAAGGCTCCAGATGTTAAACATTCAGCAGTGAGAGGCAGGCAGCCAAACGCTTGCGCTGGTCTACTGTAACTTAGCCTATAATGAATGAATGCAACAACAGAGATAACCTCATATTACTGAGATCAAGGGGGGAAAAATACAAAATCAAACACTGATAAATCATTAACATTAATCAATCAAATTATATGGGACAAATGGGCAAACCAAACCACTCCTGTTTTAATCCAAATGAGTTGTAATTTAACAATGACTTTATCAATCCAAATATACTTCTTTATCAATAATTCTTAATTACTTATTAACTAAATATGTTTTTATTTAGTTCATCATTTATTTTTAGCATTAAACTTTTGGAGCTCTTCATTAAACAGACTTTATTTGTTCAAATTACTTGATTTTACACTGAGACAGTTTGTTGCTTCTTTATTGTTTTCTTTGACCACGAGACACAGGCGACAGTTGCCATATGTCACAGAAGTGATGCTTTATGGGATATACATTTGCTACATGACCACTTCCGAGCGGCATCCGCGGAAGTGGGAATTAAATGTATGTTGCGTGTGCACACTGGTGCATTTGTTTCCCAACTGCATGCAAAGTGTCCCAATTTGTCGGGACATACTGCACGCTGAGAATCCCGTTTAACGGACGCTTAGGAGCCCAAAACCACAAGTATGAGCAGCTGGAACTGAGTGCAGATCCAAAAGTGGGACACCAAGCAAACGGGTTTTACTGCATCAAAACCACAAGATGTAAACCACAGAACAGTTGTGGCTCTGAGGCTCAACGTATTTATCCATAAAGTGAGCTAAAACAAACCAGGAAGTATTTGTCATGTCATTAGAGCAGCTAAAAACATAAATGTTCTCCCTGAGGGAATCACTGATTAGGAGCCCACACTGTTCTTAGAGAGGAACTCACCCTCTCTCCTGTCATGGCGAACGGGGCGTTGAACCACTGCTCGAAGGTGCTGCAGCTCTTGAAGATGGTGGGCAGCAGGAAGTTGAGCAGAGCCCACAGCTCAGGCAGCTTGTTCTGCAGCGGCGTTCCGGTCAGGAGGAGGCGGCGAGGCGCCACGTAGTGGGTGTTCAACACCTGGGTCAGTTTACAGTGGTGGTTCTTCATACGGTGGCCCTCGTCCACGATCATGTACTTCCAACGAATCTGTATGAATGACGAAGGAGAATGTGATTGGCTCCTGTTTACTGATATTTTCATGTTTGGACAGTGAGTGGCACTCAATTATTGTGTCAAAACTGTGGTCAGCTTTGCAGATGAAATATTCTGACTGCACAAACAAGGGGAGATGCTGAGTGATGATTTTCTACCCTGAGGGAACAAGCAAATGGGAAGGACCTTCAAATTCATACTCTCTGCAGACATCCTCACAAACGCAACCATTTTACAGGTTTTTTTTCTGAATGCTTAAACACTAACAGTGGTTCTTGAAGCACTGTCTCTGAAACCATCAACTCTTATAACCAATGCATTGACCAAGTGTGTCAAAAACTATTATTTAATAACACACTTTTTGCAACAGTGCAACTATGAACACTGGTCTCTACATTGCTACACTATATTAACAACTGCCTTTCCACACTGATGCATCTTATAAGGCTTAGATAAAGAGTTCAGCTACAAATCAGAGCATGAGCCACAGGTGAACATTTGCTTACTGAAACAATGTTTGTGTATACCATAGTGAGGCAAAGCCACCATTAAAAAAAAAAAAAAAAAGTTTGAAAAGTTTTGCAAGCACTGTTTGCTTTTGCAAGAGATGTCTGATGTTTTGCTGGCTTGCTGTGAGGTTTTGTGGTTACTGCGTAGAGAAGTGCAAACAATAGCCGGCAGTTTTAAAGACACTGCCTAAAAAATCAGATAAAAAATAGTAAAATAAGCACAGTTTTGTTTCGAAGCGCTCCAGGTTCCAATTTCAAAAACGATTCGAAGTTTGGAAATTTTATTTAGGCAAGCAGATCGTTATTAAGATGCCGATAATACTTGCAATACTGAACATTACTGTAAATAAGAAACAACAGACAATGACACTGAGCACTAACTGGATCAATACTGTGTAATGACATAAGGGATGTTTCTCTCTACACTACAATCAATGAGCATCATGTTACAGAAAATGGACCTGCATGATTGCTCTGGCTCTATATGTTATCTAATTACACTGTTCATTAAAGTGGTCAAACACATTATGAGGGTGTGTTGAGCAAAACATTCGCATGGTTTACACGCAATTCAGGCACACATTTTTTATATTGTGTGCTTGACCGCTGCATGTTGCGTGCATGAGTAAATACTTCCTGACCACTAAATATATAGTTTTCCCTGCAACACAGCCATTCCAGAGCTGCACAAAAAACAAATGTAAGAAAACACATTTGTAAATAATTCTTAACACATGTTTTAACCTCCTTGGATTGCTGAGCGCACGCAGGAAAATTCAGATAGTGTAATCTAGGTTGTCAGTCATAGGAAATTATACTAAATTGACTTTTAAACACCTTTCCTTGATCTAAAGTTACTGGCACTTGTAGGGCAAACCTCATCTATCAGGCATCTGCGTGGTCTAGAACAAACCATCGAAATTATTCACAGATACTGTTTGGATGCTGTTTGGACCGCGTCTAATGAAAAAAATGCTTTTTGTAATGTTAAAATATAAGTCAACACTTTACATGGCAACATGTAAATTTGTGTATGTGTGCATGTCGAGGGTTCCCAGACACACTTGGATATCAACATCAAGGCCTTTCATATGACTTTCTGGGTGAAACTGAAGGTTGGCATGTTTTCAGGTGACACTGGCCAGACATTATTATTATCAGAGAGGCCTAAGTTATTATTCATAATCTTGTCAAGCCAAGAACTGAGAAATGTTTCACTTTATAGCTGCTGCTGTATCAACACAAATTTCCACCACTGGGATTTCCTCAGACTGGCAGATGTCCAAAGAGCTGAGGCACACTTATTAATCAAGTGGCATATTTCCATTTAAAAAATAAGATTTTCACACATCAATATGATTTATTTAAAAAAAAATTCAAGGCTTTTTTTTTTACTTTCCTCAAATCCTCTTCAAAGCCTGTGGGAACTCTCAGAGTGTTAAGAGAAAGAGACTGAAAGCTGTCACTAGTGGATGAGAGAGAGAGGACAGAGTGTCGGTTTATTTCACCTTGGCCAGTATGTGCTTGTCCTTGATGATGTATTCATAGGTGGTGAGCAAGACATTAAATTTCCCACTGCGGAGCTGAGGCACGAGCCCACGGCGCAAGGCAGGGGTGCCCTTTCATAAGACACAGACAGACAAAAAAGTCAAACACCGTCTTTGGCAGAGAAGCCACAAGGAATCAAAATGAAGTCTTATGAAAAGAGGAAATAATGGCAGAAAAAGCCTTTACCTTGTAGGCAATTTTGACCACAGAGGGTGACCATTTGTCAAGTTCATACACCCAGTTGGACAAGGTCCTGGAAAAAAACAACAACAAAGAAATCAATAACAAATTTCTTAAAAAGGACAATTCCTCTACAGTGCAATCTCCAAATTCAGAGCGACTTGGGAGAGGGTTCTGGTTTGCCGCAATCTTCTTTCCAAAAGGGGTAAAAATACGCATGACAGTTGCAGTTTGCTAATCTTATTCAGGAGGAAACTGTTTCCAACAAAACCCTTCTCCCCTAAGAGCTGGAGATAACACTGGGCGTCCGAATCATTGTTGTTGGAAAGAGCTGCTACCGCTGAGATTTTTAATGTAAATTTTTGACATTTACACAATCATATACCAATCCAGTTGTACGGCATTGGGGTGCCTGGAGATAAGAGAGATTACAGAAAACTCAAAACCTCATCAAATCGCACAGGATAAACAGACTGCCCACGGGGTAAGCGCGAAAATATCTTTTTTTTCTGGGTGAAATGTCCCTTTAACCTGTGCAGCAATTAAGAGACAGGAAGAAATCTGCCCTGCCACTGCAAAACTAAAAGCAGAGAAAACAATAATCTCAAATCCCTACTACAACCGCACAGAAATATTGTTATTACCAAAGATTCAAACATAATTTGATGGATATAATCAGGGAAAAAATGCCTTTAGACATAGAAACACAACAGCTGCCAAAGGGGCATCTTGGTTGCAGCCAATAATGAAAGACTTTTCTCAGGGAAAGCTTTGGTCCGACCGAGCCCCCCTGGGTAGATTAATCGCCTTATTCATTATTCCTCATTACCCAACGCCCAGCTATGGGTTAAAGGGGGAAAATTAAGGGCTTTCTTAGACATTAGGCCATTATGCATATCAAAGAGCTCCACAACACCAAGGCACTCAGCTTAAATGTAAGCCTCTGCTGTGCTCAGCACTCATTTATCTATATAAAGTGGTGCACCCCTCAATGATGAAAAAAAGTCCACTTATTATTAACTCTAATCTTGCCATGCAGATTTAGTTACCACTAAGAAGAACACACTAATTGGGTGAATGTGTAAAATGTTTTTGTGGTTTTTTTTTTTGGTTTTTTTTTTTTTGGAAACATGAGTGTGTTTTCATCTGCCTTGTTTTGAGTTAGTTAAACTGAACTTTGGACTGTAAAGCGTTTTATGTTGGGCCTTTTTCGAGGGTTAAGTTGAAAAGAAAACTCTCTGGTCCACCCGAGAGAGGCGATCTCAGGCTGCTTCCAAGCAAACCCTGAAGCGGTTTGTTTGAAGCTGTTTACAGAATTTACTAAAGGGGTTTTAAAAGTTTAAAAACAGCCAGGATAACGTGCACATCACAAAACTTGATTTATAGTTGAAGATCTTCTTCTATACTTCTCTTATGTCTTAAAGACAAATACAGGATAAATACACGATGAGACGCTCTGGTTAATTTGACAATGAATGTTTCTTCTAATGACCTTTTGAGACTTTCAACCTGTAAATAAATGAATGGGTTTGAATTTTTCAGTGTCTGCTTCAACAGAGGTTGCTTCTTTCAGACTAGAGTGGATCGTTAAAGCAGCGAGGGGCAACGTCATGTATTAGGAGTGAGAGGTAACTGTTCGATAACTGTTTGAATTTCAATACCCACAGCCAACCGGGCCGCACAGTAATCGCTTTGCACCAAAGGGATGAGAGAAGCAAAAGAGAGTTCACTCACTGATGCTTAGCAGACAGTTTGTATTTTGCTCCTAATACCACTTTTACACCAAACAGGCGCATTTTACAGCTTATGTGTTCTACATAGGACTACCCACTAACAAAAAAAGTAGGTGACACTGTTTAGACTAATTGAGGGCCTGTGGGTGCAGTTTACACATTAACTGGCATGACAGTCTTCCAACCCGCCTAAAACACAGCATTTTCTCCAATGTTTGGTCTTGGTGGTCTTCCATTACAACAACACTACAAACATAAGCCAGAGACCGGTCCAAAAGAGGGTGGATATTTGTAGTTGATCATATTACAGTTATATTAAAGTTACACGTAGGTCGCCGCTTAGCAAGTGACCAGTTCACATCTCTGCTTACTGGAGCTGACGTTTACCAGAAACTGTTGAACAGAAGACAGGGCTGAAACGCCGGTTAACCTGTCTACACTGATCTCAAGCCCTGGATGGTAGTGGGAATTTAAATAGGCGTATATTTATCACTCACTGTATGGTGAAGTGTCTACACCTGAGTTTTATTTGGTCAGAGTGACTCTAGGGTGTTTCAGTCGAGAGGCTGGAGTACTCTTCTCTATCGCAGCCGCCACTTTGTGAGTTAGGCTGGTAACAGTGGTGTGATTTTACACTAAATCACTCTTCCTAGAGCAGCTGTGGGGAATGTGGGCATCGATCATTTGTTTAATTTGGTTTGGAAGGTGTCGTAAAATGAAACGATAAGAGCGATGACGGATGCCGGCTGAGGTGTACTGACGAGAGAGGGACGATGATGAGATAGGGTCCGTTGAGTCGCTTGTACTCCATCAGGTAAGTGATGAGCGCGATGGTTTGGATGGTTTTGCCGAGGCCCATCTCATCGGCCAGGATGCCGTTGAGGTTGTTGTTGTACAGGGACACCATCCACTCCAGGCCCTGGATCTAGAAAACACAGAGAAAAGAAGGCAGACTGCAGTAAATGTTTGCAGAGAGAATCTTGTCTCTCCTCACCTCTTCTACCAAGTCCTTTCTCCTCTTCCCTTACATAAAAGACAAAACAGACCGGGATAAATCAATGCTGAGAATTTGCTTTGGCGAGTGATGATTCATATCAAGGTAAATTACATTTCTGCTGTGGATGTTTAAGGGACAAAATATTGTAGGCAGCAGAAGCTTGTTAAGTACCACGACGGTCTCTCTATCCAAAAGATGAAGACTGAGAGCCTCCTGGTGGCTCGTCTGGCTAATATACATCAACATTACCAATCCTTCCTGTCACCCCAGTTTGAGAGGCTGCCTCATAAAAGCAAGGCATGCCCAGAAAAAAAAGGTGACTCAAGTGGAAATTATATGTTTTTTTCCCACTGCAACTCTATTTTTAATAATATAAGCCTTCACTCAGTGGCAATACATACTGTAAGTGGCAATTTTCCCTTGATTCATGTTCCATTTACATCTGAGGTAAACAGCCTTTCAGCAACACATGCTGCACAATGGTGCCTTGATATGAGTGAACTAGTGATGCTTGTCATGGTGTGCTTCCCAAGTGACGGTACGCACTTTGGTCTCATTTTCACTGTGACATTTTACATCTTAAGTAATAGGAGCCGGGCGCCAAAATATCAAACCGTCTGCACATTTCGCCCTTTGCCTTTGGCCCTGTGGTAACAGTCTGTAAAATACAGTGTAGAGAGACGGGAAAGGGAAAGAGGAACGCAGGATACTGGAGGCAGAAAAGCCAATTACCATCTCAGGGTAACATGTTAGGGAACTATCTGCAATGTTAGCTGATGCTGGACATACATGCTGGCTGCTGGCGGGCTTAAATTAATAAGAAATGATCAGCTGCCCAGTTCATGCACAGCTCCTCAAAATTACTGTTGACCATTAGGGCTCGTTACACACACTGCTGTTGGCATCGCAGACACTTTATCCAATTACTGTGCAGGTGAAATATCTTTTTACTTCCGAAGAAGCTGCCACCATATCTCACTTAAAGCCTGGCGCGCCATAAATCACAGAAGTGCTAGGAGTGCAACCTGGCTGGAGAAAAAAAACAATTTGTTAGCAGCTTTCAATTGCCAGTTCCCTGTCTTTTCTAATATACAATCTCTGGCTGCCATCTGCGCTCACTGCAGCACACAGACAGCATTAATGTCATTCTGAGGAACAATGTGGCCGTATCGCTACCGAACCTGTCAGAGTCTGGATGTCCCAGCAGACAGCTTTCAAAGCCTCGCTGAGACAGATCACCGCCTCAGCAGCAGATTTGTTAGGTTGGCTCCCCCATCTTTATATATTTTGTGATTTACTTCCTGATAGCGTTGTTTCACTGAAGAGGATGTGATTGAAATATCTGATATTAGTTTATGGAGCATTTCTGCAGTACACATACATCTCTGGAACAAAAGTGCTGCAAAAAGTCAGGTTCGGGTTAGCAAGTCATTTGGACTCATATTCATACTCATATCGTTTGTATTCATTAAGTATTTAACCTTCATTTACTCGGTAGAGTCTCAATGGGATTAAAACAAACAATCAGAATACCAGTGGGGTAACATAATCCCACTTGCTCCCAATGAAAATCAACTTGTTTCCAGAATTTTGTTGAATCAAGTGACATTTTCTTGATCCTAGTGGGCTGATCTGCCCTATTTCCACATATTTATACTTATAAATTCCTGAGACAAGTGAAACTGCACCAGAAAGATGTGGGATTATCTAATCCCACTGTCTGTGGGTACATTTTTGCAGTGACACATCAGAAAACCTTTTCTCTAGGCCTCTGTGAGGACTCCTTCCTAGACCTGAAATGATTGAACTGATTAATCCATCAACCAAATATGTACCTATTACAATTTCAGTAATGTTTTATTCATTTGTTTGCTTTAATTAAGTAAAACTGACAAATATTTGCTGATTCCAGCTGGACTAAGATCACTAAGAAGCTCAGATTTGTTTGCTTTTCTCCATTCATATCGTCATAAAATTAAGCAATCAATTAATTAATTTGTTTTTTTGGCTGCTGGTCAGACTATGGAAGCAATGTCTGAGCAAACAAGATGTAAATTATGGCTCTGCTAACTTCCCATGAGCACTTTCTTTATTTTTATCACTTCATAGACAAAATTATTAATTGATTGAGCCAAAAAAAAACAAAAAAAAAAACAGCAAGACTGGTCCACAATGAAAATAATCATTAGTTGCAGCCCTGCTCCTTCCTAATGTACAGAAATGTGCACATTCTCCAGCGCCTAGTTGAAAACACAAAGACTCAGAGGCAGTTTTTAAAAAAAAGTGAGTTTTGAGAGGTGAGAAAGCGTGCGCACGTCTGTGTATGTATACCTGGTATTGTTTGAGTGTGCCATTGATCAGCAGTGACGACTGTTTCTCCACCCTCTCGATGACAGCATGAGCCACGCCGTAATAAGACTGGGAGCTGGGTTCCCCGGTAGGAACACTGTACTCGTCGTCCACATCCTGCTTGGCCGACCTGAATGTGTGTGTGACGCAAGACGAGGGAGAGAGAGAGAGAGAGAGAGAGAGAGAGAGAGAGAGAGAGAGAGAGAGAGAGAGAGAGAGAGAGAGAGGGAGAGAGCACTTCAGTCTGGCTCTCTTGACTAAACTTCACTCTTCGGCATTGATTTTAATGATCAGCTCCAAGGCCTCGCTGGGTCTGGCGCCGGTGGCACAGCTGGAGCGCAGCCTTAAGCTCCTTGAGCTGGGCTTTTTGTCTTTGCTTGTTAAAAAGTCTAAATTCAATACAAAGCGTTACGGACCTTATTCTTCTATCGATTAACCCCCCCGTGGCGTTCACACTACCACAAGCAGTGCCAATTCTTTTAATTCACTTTATAAGCAAACTTCAGGGAATCTGTCCCGAGATGTGTGTTGCAGGTTGTCCTCTGTCTCTCAGTTTCAAACTCTCTAATACCCACTGCAACTTACTTTTATATCCTTCACTTTTTTGCTCGCTCATTCTTTCACTATCCTTATTTTTGCTTTCCTTTCCTTTACATGTACTGTCAACCATTTAATTATATTATTCTACACTGTGAAAAAGATCTTCTGCGGGTCATTTACATTTAATAAATAAGCATAATCAGTGTACACTGCATGAATCTAAGCGTGTGGAAGATTTTTTTCAAAGCTGATCTGACTGGTTTTGCAGCGCCTCACTGAAGCCTCTCAACCAGGTGAGCGGCGCACACTCCTATACTATTAAATCTATTTTGGCTGATAAACAATACTATGTCATCAGACACCCAAAAGACAGGGAGCGTTAAACTAGGACGTGCTATTAAAAGCTGAAGCCTCGGCTCTCAAATCCATGACTTTTGTTTTTAGCTGATGGCAGTCCTAAAAAAAAAACACATATGTGCCCTGCCAAGTAAAACTGAGATATTGGTGCATCCTGCTGGGAAGCAACACAGTACTCGATGATGTGCTTGGCAGCGTGGTCGTGCACTTCGTCCCCGTTGGCATCGGTTGTCTTCTTCTCCTCCACTTCTGGCTTGGAGACAACTTCCTCTTCCTCCTTAAAAGGCCGGGATGACAATTGAGTGCAGTGTACTTACAGGAACAAGACAGAGAGATCACAAAGCTAGTGGTGATTATGGAGATAATAATAATGGAGATGGCATTTCTGAGAGAGCGCATGCAGCTACAGCCCCCTGGTGGATTATGATGTGCGTGCGTGTGTGTGTGTGTGTGTCAAACTGGACCTGACTCAGTCTGATGTACATTACATTACATCCTGAGCCGGTCCAATTTGCACATCTGACAAACAGCAGCAGGCGGTTAATCAAACCACCTCCAATGTGTGAGTTATTTAATGAAAAGTCACTCACCTCCTCCTCGAAGTCAGAGCCGCTCTCCTCACTGTCTGACCGCGGGGCAACTTCATACCTGAGTTTCAGAGAAGAGACACCAGTAAGAGGAAAATAAGAATATACAATTACAATAAGACTAATACGACTAAACAGTCCGACTATTGCCCTTGTTTGAAATAAGACAATAATCCGATTAAGCGGTGTCAATGAGCGGCTTATGGAGCAGCTCTGTTCATTTTTCTGCTCACATGCTACAGAGCAGAGCAGATTCAGCCTTGCTCCACCAGGCGCTGCGTCAGGATGCCCCTCATGACGCCCCAGAGTTGCATCACACCTTTCAGCACTTCAGACTGCTTTGTTATGCTGCTACTGTGGTCTACCCTTGTGGCTGCTCTCCATGCAGACCCAAAAAGACCCTGACCTGCCAAGCAGCTGGATTGCCATATTTGTTGCAAACTGCCACAAAAACTCCAACATAAGGTGATAAAATGCCCTTCAGTAGCCCAACTGAAATACTCATTATGAGTGCTGCTTACTTTGAGAGACAAAATAATGAAAACTATTGCAATGTTTATATAAATTATACACCATCACAAGTAATTTCACATTTTATTCTTAAGACATATCAGGTTTGACGGTGAAGAAAGAACACTCCAGTCAATGCGTGACAACCCCAAACTGCATCAGAAATGTAGACAAGATTCATATTTATCGACTCGTACTTCTCCATCAGAAAGCCTTTGTTATCATTTTTCAGGTTGGATGTATCAATGGGGCTTCATGTCAACACGAAACGAAATCAAGGCAGTGGAACAATGGGAAACGCAACTGAGTGATGTGCAGAAAACCTGCCGGAATCAAAAGCAAAATCGTCATCACGCTGCTTTACATCGTCACAGCTCACCGACACGCAGCGATGTACGCCGCAAAATGTCACACCTGTTTCTCAAAGGCATCCAGAAAGCCAGAGGCTAACAACAGATTTCATATTCATATTTCATAGCGCGCAGACTCTCTTACCCAGGATTCATCTCTAGCCAGGCTTCCAGCTGGCTGGATTTGGGAGCGTCTGTTCCCTGCAGGACTTTCCCAGTCTCCGTCTGAATGACTTTGACTGGTAGTTCACTCATTTGGCTGCTCTCATCCATGGGCTGCAGGACAAAAAAAAAAAAATACATGACAAGAAAAAAAAACATGGCAAAAATGTCTTTATTGCTCATTCCAATAACAGAAAGATACATTCATTTCTAAAAAGAAAACCTAAAAAGCTTATCCTGAAATTCTGCAGCTGCTGTATTATCTATTATCTGTAGAGAATGCAATTAAAATCCTTGAGACATTGCAGAGGTGAACAAACGCTGCAGCATGAGGTTTATTTTTCCTAAATTAATTACTAGAGTTTCGACTCGCTCACCTCGGAAGATTTGAGTGATCACTGTTTGTTTGTTCTGACGTTCAGGATTTAGTTTTCTGCTTGAGCGCAGCTGAAAACTAAAGTCAAACAGAAATGCGTGCTTCGTTCTCTCCCCGGTCATGACACAATCATCAGCAAAACATAGATGACACCAATGCTAACTGAATAGCAGTTAGCCAAAGATATTAGTTAAGCTTCTTAAAATCAAATAACAATGACTTTTAACAACAAACACAACTACTTTCACATAAAATGAGGATTTTCACTATGTTTCATTCGCCCCTATAAGCCAATTTGTTTTGCCATTATGGGTGAGTGGATAATGCTGATGTGTGCATGGTTATTTTATGAAAACCAAACTGCATTCTGTATCTGTGTAGGTTCTCAGTCATCCATGTCGCAGTTATCCACGAAGAGTTGAATCAAGATCAGCTGGACTTACCGTAGATTCTGGAAGACGTTTCACGTTTCATCCAAGAAGCTTGAACTGAAGAAGCTTCCTGGATGAGAAGTGAAACGTCTTCAAGAATCTACGTTAAGTCGACTCGACTCCTGCTGCATTCTAGTTTCACCACGTCCTCTGTGCTGGAGACTGAAAGTGGAATAACCTTTGAACAGACCTCTCAGACAGTGATACAACACCCGTACGCCATCTGACTTGTTCATGTGTCTTCTTGAATCTACAGGAGAGTTGCACAGCCATTAACGTACCTCTCCATCAGGTCCAATGGCGCTGGTGCCTTCGCCGTCCCCATCCATCTTCTAGACATCAAACATGTCAACCAAATTAATCAGACATGCGTCATTCCACAGGTAATTAGGTTATTACTACTGAATATTACACAGAGTACGGTCAAAATAAGGGCAACGCTAGCATAAAGTCATCTGTCAGTGATGGTGGTTCTGCAACAGTGTTTATAGACTGATTTTAATGACATGGTTGTCAATCCTAAATAACAGGATTATGAATGCCTTTGAACTGATTTTCTTGCTAATGCTAATTCTGAATCATCCATAAATACACACATTCTTGTGACATCCATGACATGTTTTTACATAATATGTAGCCATCAAAGCAGAAGAACACAAGGACAGAGAAGTTTACAAAAGTTAACGTGCCAAGTTTGTATTTGATGGTGACCTGACTGACAAGAACCAACGGTTAAAACCCAAGATTGAGCGCGAGACTGATGCATCGTGTCCAAACAGTGCTGCAGTCGAGAGCACAGAGAAATGAAAAAAATGGTTAAATGACAGGCTGTGGATCTGTGCACGATGTCAAACAAACGCGCTGCCCATCTCAAAGTGTAACGAAGCATCTTGGTGCGTATTCACTCGAAGACACCTTGAGAGGAACTTTCTCCACAAGGTTACAGCTGTGGACTTGGCGTTCTGATGAAATTATGAAATCACCTTCATTTTGCTTTCGCTAAATCATGATTTAACTTTGCCCTGCTCTCTTAGGAAAGTCTGGATTGATAAAATGTCGGAGTGTGAACCCAGAACTATTCCAAGGATCACCAGCATCTTTTATTTTGCCCAAAATATTGGCATCAATCACACTTTTTCAGCTTGCCACAGTACAGGGAAGAAGTCACATTATTCTTAAACCAAACCTTGACAGAGACAGGTTTGTTCTATCTTCTGTTTTTGGATTTTTAAAGTTTGATGGAGCCATAATATAAAACAGGACAGCAGTTCCAGTGTCATTCTGCTATATCCCTTCAAAAGTTTGCTTTCCAGACACAAGCAGAACACAAAGTTCATCCAGAGTCCATCCAAATCCAGCGAGCGGGTTACAAAGGAACATTCTGTGAATAATTTTAACTTGACATTTTCTCTACCTACCTTCTTTTTCTTCTTCCTCCTCTTCTTCTCTTTGGCAGCCTGAGCAGCTTTATGTTCATACACCAGGTTGGTGAGATTGGCCACATACTCATCCGTCTGCTGCAGCAAGTAGGCCAGGCGCTTGTCTTTCTTCTGGTCGATCAGCTTGCGGTAGCCCTCCTCATCTTCAGCCTGGGTGGCAGTTAATGGTGAAAGAGGACAAAGTGGACTGAGATTCATGAGGAATACTGATGATACTCCATGGAAATCTAATTACATGGTTAAGAGCTCTTGTTAAGTGACAATTATTATCCTGGGTTTGAAAAATATTCTCTCATTCACAGCTAGTTGGTTCTTATTGGAAAATGACTACTGATACTCGTAAGCCATTAGCAAAGCTCTGCTGTAGGAGCACATATTGCTCAGTTTGAGATTTGTTCTTCTAATTTTGAGAGCATCTTAACTCTCGTGATTAAATGCTGCATTTCACGAGCATTGTTTTTGCACTGATTGTGCCACAGTTACATTTCCACGTTGCAAGCTGCATCAAAGTTTGATGTCGGTGTGTTTTTTTAATGCCGGAGAAATCGCCAGCTGTGCATCTTTACAAGGTGAATAACGCCAGTGGCAAAGTTTGATGTTAATTGAAAACTCAGTCGATGTCAGTGTTTTTCATAAAAATGAAACATCAACGGTTTAAAATGAGTTTTTGCTGATAATGCTTTTGCTTGACAAATTTGAGACACAAACACCTTGGGTGCAGCCATCCCACAACCATGGGAGATATTTATTTCCAAAAACAACGACAAAAAATAAACTGATGTTAGGCCCTTACCATGAGTCTCCTCATCCTCTCTTTCTCAATTCTTTCGGTCTCCTTCTTCTGCTCCCGCTCCGTGTTGGTGTGCCAGGTGGCGATGGCTTTAGTGAGCTTCTGGATTTTGCCTGAAACGGACCTGTGGTACTCCTTGAAGTCCTTCGCATGCTGAAGGATACTGTTCAGGTATTCCTGAAAAACAAGTGATGAGGCTAGTCTGAGAACAATCTCCAGTATCTACAGAGGTCACAGCTGCTTGCATCTTTGATTATCGTCTTTGTTTATCTCTGTACTATAATTTTGATAGTTGTGTTGTCATAACATCAGAATTTTTACTCTCATACCAAAACTAACTCTAATTTCTAAACATCTGATACTACTACAATGAATACAAGAAGAAACATCAAGCAATGTGATACCATATTACACTTTGACAGCTTTGCAGCAACGTCTGCACAGGGGTTTTGATGTCTGGGTATCTATCTTCTTCAGTTCAGTAAGAAAAATATTTTGCTTCTTTCAGAATTTTTTTAGCCAATTTAAGCTGAGTGGGACTCAGTTCAACACGTATTAGACCGTCTGACACACTGTCTGACTACACTGAGGAGCCAGACTGCTCTTGTCTATTCCAATCCTTCTTCTTTCTCTTTAAACATTAAACTTGCGCTTTTAACTTAATCCAAATTCAACTTGAACCATGTATTGTTCAAGTTATTAACATTTGGTATTGTATTTGCTGCGATATTGTATCAAAATTTGGGCTATCGTAACACTGTAGTCTGTGATGCATTCAGGTGATTTGACAGAATTAGACGTCCTGCAGCCTGAATGCCAAACACAAACGGCTAACAAACCCACTGTAGACCTTTAAATGTAAAAATACACTTGACCGTTTTGGTTCCAGCCCCCCTCTGAGCACTTCATTACACACTGTAGGGTAATTCACCTGGTGCTTCTGTCTGCGTTTCCTCTCTTGTTCAATCTTCTGCTGCTTCTCCAGCTTCTCGGTCATGCGTGCCTCCCGCAGCGTCTGCCGCTTGCTGCGCTTGTAGGCCTTGGAGTTGAGCGCCGTCTCCAGCGTGGTGTCCCGCCTCATGCACGCCACCACATCCTGCCTCAGCTGGAGGGAAAACACGGATCCCACGTCAGGATCAATTTGTAGGTATTAAATATGCATGCGCAGAGAGTGAGAGGGCGGGCGAGCATGCTGTGTACGAACAAAATCAATGTAATGTGCCTGGAACAATAACTAGTTAATAATCAACAAATAATAAAAACAAGTGTTACACTGCAAAGGGAGATACCGCTTAAAGCAATATCTGTTCACACTGTCTGGTACAGGAAGCCCCCTGGACTCTGATAAAAACCAATCAATCTCAGTCTGAACCCAGAAGAAAATACTTTAATGCTCTTCAGTCTCTTCACCATGGCTACAGTCTGCCTGCTGGATTGCTGGGTGGTGGATGCTCTCAGTCTAGCTGAGCGGAGGAACCTGGGTGGCAAATTAACTTTTTGGTCCACCTGCCACAGTGTCTGCTGGATGCTCACGTGTTTACCCTGAACCAACTGGTCCGGGGTGTTACGGTTCCTTCCCACCTGCTGCCGCCGCCACAGATCCTGGCTGTGAATGTAATAACTCTAACACCTCCTGCCTGATTCTTTTCAAATTTACTGTTCACATTCACCCTCAGAGAGAGAAGCCTTCTGATTCTGGAGACCCCATCACCTTTAAGGCTGAATTATGCTTCCATGTAAGCGGAGCGTACGGGGGTTGTGCAAAGCTTGCGGGGGTTGTGCGACCGCCGCAGAGCCTTGCCACGCATGCCCCCAACACAGGCCCCCCACTGACAACAAGAGCTATGATTGATCCGCCGAACTACAGCATTTCACCCCTCCGGCGTCACGTCCAGTTGTTGTGCCGGCAGCGTCATTTTTAAAAGAACTGCTGTTGTGATCGTATCTCGACTCGTCACTTAATTTCAAATTGTCCTTTTAAAAATAGTGCTGCCGTACCACAACAGGTAGAGGAGCGAGCACACATCACAGGGTGTATGTAGGTCTGTCAAAAAAAAAAAAAAAACGCGCCCCATAGCGTTTTGGGGGAGAATTGCTTAGCGTGTTTCGCAGAGGTATGTTGGACACACACGCCCTGCATGGCAACTGTGTGCGCGTTGCGTCGAGTGTCCGCAGAACCATAATCTGGCTTTTACTCTAACACTGCTATCGGGCCAAACATTCAATCTGTGAGCACGATAACGTCAGCTCTAATGTTGGCAAACAGCAAAAGAGGATGTGTTTCACAAGTGTTTAAACTGTGGCCATCACGTCAGTTCTGGAGCGTTACAGTTCCTGTGCTATTCGCACGTTATGCACTGTCAGGGAAACACAGAGGGACTTCTTCTGTTGCTTGATAGGCAGGGCTTATCAACATGAGGCCAAAGCAAGTGTCACCATCATGTATTCTGATGGACATGAGCAGTGTGAACAAAATTGCTGGGCTCGACCCCCTGCCGTGATGGGTGCTGTTTGAACACGGTGTTGAGATGCTTCGAGCTGTGGGGTTGATGCGGCCCCCCGCTGGTTGGTCAAAACACTTGAACCAAATTAGGCGCCACATGCAGGTGTTTATGGGCTTCAGTGCAACGTGGACACACATTGTGATTTGACCACTGACACCATCTTCACAGGGGGTCAGAGACACATCAAGGCACATCACATCTGTAATGTGAACACTAAAGCGCAGCAGTGTGTCCACCGCCTAGCTGCATGTAGAGGGAAGGAGCGTTTGATAGAGCGGACGAGTGGCATGAAATTCAAAGAGGTTTGTTTTTGTGGTGAGATGGCGGTGTCTTCCACGGCTAATCCAGTGTACAGGTCAAAGATAGGAAATTAGATGGGTGGGGAATACTGGAAAGATAATGATAGCGAGGAATATAGAAGTGCGGAGGAAGAAGGGATGGGAGGGAGTTGGAGTAAGACACAGAGGGATCAAAGTGAGGGGAGGTGAGGTCGATCACAAATCCAATCACAGGACACATCTGAGACCTATGATAATGCTGGGTATGAACAGAGAACCATCTTTGTTGTCCTCTTGTGATCGCCTAACACGAGGCGGATGTTAAAACAAAGTGTAAAAAAAAGGGCCACTGTGACAAAGGGTCGCTGAGGACTGGGGTCGTTTCAGGCAGAAACCCTGCTGACATCCACTGACAGCACGTCTAGTTTCTCTAAAGAAAACAAGAGGAAAGGGGAGTGAATCGTTAGATAGGCTTCCCTGGCTCTGTTATGTCGAGTTCAGTGAAAATACACCCCCTCGCCATCGAACACCATGATGAAACACAGCAGGATGAAAGTCATGTAGTAGCTCAGGACCTGGAGTGAGTCAATTTATTTGTGTATTCAACACCGAGGCATTCAGCATTCAGAATTTTCAAAAACAAGAAACAGAGTCTGTACAGGCTGATAGAGCCCAGAAAATTCATATTGTTTTGATGTAATGAGACAGGGGTCTCAGCAGTTTTAACCACCTGAGTGTGCTGTTGTGTGAATGGAAATTTTATTATCTTAAAGGAAAAACGTCCAAATTCATACCACCATACCAACCCGTTTGCTACCTGAGATTAGACAGAGTACACCGGAGAGTAGGAGTCTATTTTCTATGTGGAGGTAAGGAAAATGAGAAAATGAATACAATTAGGAGTGTGTCCTGTGAGAGAGCCTTTTAACGATACACTCAGCCTCTGCTCACTGATTGCATGTCGCTCTAGATTAGAGCTCCACATAAAAGAAAAGAGGAAGCGGTTTCACTGCTGTGTACCTGTCGCTGGAAGTTAAGCAGACGCAGGGCTTTGAGCTCCACGGTGGCTTTGGTCCTCAGGTCAGGAGGCAGAGAACCTGGCAGACTCTCCAGTTCCTGGATTCGATGGGCGATCCGAGCCTGCAGTCTGAAGAGACGCACAAGGACAAAAACAATCAGTCAAATTGTAGTGCATCTCAAACTCGAGTCTCTTCACCAACCTGCACAGCAGTGAATGACTTGGTGCAGGTGAGAGCTTAACTTGCACTGATTAAAGCAGACATGGCTCGTTTTTCTAGCTTCACAGTCCGCCTGTTTTTTTCCCCAGAAAAGCAAGGGGATTTTGAATTGACTTACATTGATCCTCTACCAATAAACCAACATGACCACTAAAAATGTGAAAACTTTCTTCACTTACCAAGGGAAAAAAAAATTGCTCACAATCTAGCAAAAACATGACAATACATATCACAGGGCAGAAAAATCAATCATAATATTAGCACTATTACATTCCACTGTAGGAATTAAAATGAGGCGACTCGCCCATCACAGTGTCCATCAAAATTAAATTATTTGCACTTTGTATTGACATTTTTTAATTGTTTACATTCCAGCAAGCCGATCCCATGGTTGGATAGATTTGTGGCTCAGAAAAAAAAAAACATCATTCTGCACAGTCAACAATTGTATCATATGGTGACTGTATTGAATTGTGCACCGCATATCGCATATTGAAGCAAATCATCCAATCCCTAATCCCTAATGTCCAGCCAGCGGAGGAATGGGTGGGGATCCAGTTACCTGTACTCTCTCTCCTGCAGGATGCCAACTGGATCCAAACCCTGGGGCTTCTGGACCGGAGTGACCCGGTTCTGCTTCGGCTGTGTCTGCAGCATGGGGGACACCTGCTGCCCGAGAGGCTGTGGGGTCACCGAGCTGCCTGGCATGGGCCCCGGTGGCATCGCAGGGGCTTGAGGCGGCGCGGGGGACGGACGCCCGCTGGCAGCCGGGGCGAGGTGCTTCTGAGGGTTAACGGGGCTTTCACCACCTTGTCCTGGGAGAGCAGAGCCTGAGTCTCAAATTAGCAGAACTCCAAAAGATATGTCCAGTAAACATATAAAATATCGAAATGTAAAATACTGTAAAAATTGCACATAAGTAATAAATGCACCTCTATGACCGCTGTCAACATGAATAGTAATGGGCTGACTGAAAATTACCACTCATACAGGTGCTCAGCTGCCGATGTTTAAGGTTCAAAAACAGAATATCATTACTTACTGATGATTCAAAATCAAACATGTTAATACATGTGGTTTTTTGGTCAGGTTTCACCATTTTATAAACACAATAAGACACTTAAGGCCACGTTTTACAGTAACGTTTTAACTTCAGAGCATTTCACAAGAACTCCTACCTAACCTAAAGTCATGAAAGTATGTTCTCTTGGCGCTTACTGAATAAACAGCATTTGGGTTGATGAATGTAGCTCCTGATAGGATACAGCAGAGCTCACCAACCCAGCAATCATAATCAACCTGCTGATCCTGGAACGGTTCCTACTGAAATCCTTATCAAATTACAGAATTACATATATTAAGGCGAGACAAATGGTTCATCTGAGCAGATGAATTCCAGAAAGTTGTTCATATATTCCATGCAGCCTACACAACTTAATATCATGGCAAGTAATTACAGCTGGGAACACTAATCTCAAACTCTAAAGATTTATGGCTGTGAAAATGCACTGCAGGCTAAAACTCCTGTTTCCAATATGAAATTTGCTTGTTTCAATCTTAGAACCGTTTATTAGGC